>NC_132937.1:4394433-4694433 GCF_034638445.1 Ciconia boyciana
TCTGGACCCTTTTTCAATTATGCTAACAATAAATTCTTGACTTTACTTATATATAAGGTGTACTTCCTCTTTGCCTATAAACAAGATTTTGAGAGTAACAAGCTCCAGAGGGAAAATGCAACTTTCCAGGTCTCAGGTTGCAGGGAGTGCCTGAGGCCTCTCCCTGAGGCTGTGGCAGGTGGAGGCAGTGTCCTTGCCTGCGGGAGGTATGCTCTGGCTGAGGAGCTGTGTTGCCAAGTTAAGAAGATGCAGGAAAAAGTAAACAGACTGTGCAACATCAGGGGAGATGAAATAGAGATTAACAGGATGTGGGGCTAGTACTGCCTTATATGGTATTTCTGAGCACTGTGAACCAAACCTCCAGCTAGTTTGGGTACTCCAAGAAGCACCTCCCCTACCTCCAATTTCCCATGTTGTTAATTTATGACAATATCTTGTGAACCCAAAACCCCACCGCCTCCCTTCTCACAGAACTGGAAGAACAAGGAGTAGTTGTTCACACCCGCTCCCCTTTTAACAGCCCTGTCCGGCCAGTGAGCAAACCCAATGGGTATTGGCGTCTGACCATTGACTACCGGGGCATAAATTCTGTCTCCTCTCCGCTTCATTCAGCAGTCCCAATAGCTGCCAAAGTACTGAACACCATTCGCCCCCTTCTTATCTATGGATGGTGGTTTTGGATGTTAAAGATATATTCTTCCAGTGCTCTATCCATTCAGATGACCAAGCTCTCTTTGCTTTTACTTGGAATGACATTCAGTACACCTTTACTTGTTTACCTCGAGGCTATCAACATAGTACTACCATTGCTCATGATCTAAGAGACCATCAGCTAAGGCCTCAGCCTTAGCTGAAATTTCTCCCACTCCTGATGTTTCTTGCCATTGGTATATCGATGACATTCTTCTGGGCAGACCTACACATGAATCTGTTGCACAAGATATGACCCTCTTAATTTCAGCCCTCAAAGAACACTGGGATCTTTCTATTCCTCCCAGTACATGCCAGGGTCCTGCCGAAAACCTAATTTTCTTAGGAGTCTCCTTGTGTGCTGGTACCAAAGATATTCCTGAAAGTGTTTTTCAATCTGTTTTATCTTTACCTACTCCCTCTACCAAACATGACCTCCAGAGCCTCCTAGGCACTTTAAACTTTTGGCATGCCCATGTCCCTGGTTTTAGTCAGCTAGCCCATCCTTTGTATTCCTTGCTGTGCAAACATTCCACCTGGAACAGGAACGTGAGTCATCAACAGGCCCTAACCCTTCTCCTACAAAGTATTTAACAGTATCAATATTTGGGACCCTTCACCCCTACCTACTTGAACTCAGGGTCCAGTACAGTGAAAACAGTGCCTGGTGAGGATTGTTCCAGGAAAGAGGTCCCAAGGACCCTGCCCCTAAACCAATCCATTTTGTTAGCAAGGGGTGACAAGGTGTGCAAGCCTCTTATTGGGAATGGGACCGTGCTTTACTCACCACCTTCCTTGCCCTTTCTGATATTTATGAACTCCTTGGCGATCGCCCCCTTACACTCAAGGTTTTACATCTTATTCTTCACGATGTCCTTCGTAATGTTCCTTTCCTGAAGGACATGCACGATCCATTACCATTCAGCATTGGGTTCTTGGTATCTCCGCTATCATTGACAGAGTCCGACCTTGAGGTCCCAACCATTTTGTTCTCACCCCTCTCTCCTTTCCCTATCCTGTAGCTACCGATGATCCCTCCAACTCACCTATTACAGAAGCCTCTCCTTTCACCACCCTCACAAGCTCTTGTAGGGACTACAGTGTGAGCGTGTATTCCCCCTACCAACACCATCACCACAGCTCTAATTACAAGGGTACTAGGACCAAATTTGTACGAAGGAATTCTGAAAGGAGGAACTCAAATAACTACCTGCTGCTTTGCTTGTAGCCTAAACAGGATGCATTTTGTTCTTTTCTTACAGATTGCCTCCTTTGACATCCTGCTACTCTGAAGAAGAAATCCCAATTTTCTATGACTCTTTTTTCACTAAATTTACAGGACAAATGGGAAAACCTGTCTCACAGAGCCCCACTACTTTAATATTGACTGATGCATGATCTATCCTGTGGATCATCGACAATGGGCCTGGCAGGGAACGAAGGGATGGTGATTGGGAGACGCTGAAGCTTGCATCCCTGAGACAGATCTGGGGTTTGTATGTGAACGGAATTCCTTTAGAATCTTTGATATGTGCCTTAATTCCCCTAGTGGAGTCTGTCATTTCTCACTAGACCTCGATGAACACGCTGAGATGACACTTGTCTATGTCTGGAACAGCTGTGCATCTTTACGATCTTCATGTCCTTTTGTATAACCATACTTTATCTACTAGTGTTAATCTATGTACCTGTTATTTTACAACCCTATCTGGGTGCGATTTTAACTATACTGCCCCAATTATAATTTATCAAGTACTGTCAACTAACTATACCCTCTACCACCACATCACCCCTACCCCTACTGGTATGAATTTGTCTCTAATTGAATAGGTTTTGCAACATGAAGACTTACATCAACTATTGAAACAGGCAAAGGACAGGCACAATAAATTTTAATAGCTGTCCACCACGATATCACAGAGATCAAACAAATCCTGGAATGTGTTCAAAAAATAGTCAGACATAGCTGGTGGGAGTCCCTTTTAGGATGGTCTCCACTGCTGCAGGGATATTGAATGTCCCACTTCATCCCTCTAGTTGTTATCCTTATTTTGAGCGGTTTCTTACTTGTTCTAGTCATCATATTATATATTCGTACTTGGGTTTTGGCCTGCACTATTCTGATGATTTCTCAACACACTACCTTATTGATTGCCTTCACTCAATTTAACCCTTCATCACTCCATGACCAAACTCCCCTCTGTGCCTGACACCCCTGGGGAGGTGGGAGGCATTGACATGAGTGTTGGCCTTACGCCACCATGACAAGATGACCACCGTTTCCCCCACTGAGTCACATAAGCAAGGGGTGGAAATGTGGGACTAGTATTGCCTTATACGATATTTTCAGGCCCGTGCACACCAAGGGCAGAACTGGCACAGAGGGGGAGCAGACGTGGGATGTGTTGATTAGTTGACAAGTCCAGACAGTGCTTCCGTGACTCAACCAAGGAGGACAGTCTGATCAGGGAATTTGGAATTCCCCAAGCCTGTTGGCTGGTCTGACTCACTCATCTGAAGAAGCCACACCCCATTTCCTGCCAGCCTGCCTCATAACCATGCTTATATAAGTCTTTGCACATCTTGATATTAAGTTTAGCCCAGTATTAGTGAATTACTGGACTTACTGTCATTTTGACATGGTTAATTATACTGATGATTTGTATTTGTTACTGTGCCATTATTCTGAAATAACGGTAAATCTAAAGCTGTTGGTCTGCTGTCTGTTACCGTATCCCAAACCTATAACTTGACTGGGACGCCTTAAGGCCCTACACAGGATCTTCACACAGACCTTGCAGAGACAAAAGTCTGAACCCCTAACTGCCCAGAAGGCGGAGCAATCAGAGATTGTGTTTGAGTGGCAAATGGAGACTTCCATGGTGTAGAAGGCTGGAGGCCTATGACTTCTGACAACAGGAGGAAGGCTCCTTCTCCACCTGCAGATCTGCAATAGCAGAATAGGTTCAGTGCCTTGGTGGGAGATGATGGAAAGCAAGCCATGTCTGGAGAAATATCAGAGC
Organism: Ciconia boyciana; assembly: GCF_034638445.1. Classification (NCBI taxonomy): domain Eukaryota; kingdom Metazoa; phylum Chordata; class Aves; order Ciconiiformes; family Ciconiidae; genus Ciconia; species Ciconia boyciana. The sequence goes on from NC_132937.1 coordinate 4,398,147, forward strand.
CAGCCAAGCTCTAACCATGCATTGGCACCAAGAGGAAGCAGCAGGTGATAGTCATTAGAGACCCCCTCCTGTGAGTGACAGAAGCCCCCATCTGCTAACCTGACCTGCTGTCCTGGTTTCAGCTGAGATAGATAGAGTTAATTTTCTTTATAGTGGCTGGTATGGGGCTATGTTTTTGATTTGTGCTGAAAACAGTGTTGATAATACAGAGATGTTTTAGGTGTTGCTGCACTAGTCAAGGACTTTTCAGCTTCCCATGCTCTGCCAGGTGCAGAAGAAGCTGGGAGGGGGCACAGCCAGGATAGTTGATCCAAACTGACCAAAGGGCTATTCCATACCACATGACGTCATGCTCAGTATATAAAGCTGGGGAAGAAGAAGGAAGGGGGGACATTTGGAGTGATGGTGTTTGTCTTCCCAAGTAACCATTATGTGTGATGGAGCCCTGCTTTCCTGGAGATGGCTGAACACCTGCCTGCCCATGGGAAGGAGTGAATGAATTCCTTGCTTTGCTTTGCTTGTGTGCGCGGCTTTTGCTTTCCCTATTAAACTGTCTTTATCTCAACCCACGAGTTTTCTTACTTTTACTCTTCTGATTCTCTCCCCCATCCCACCAGGGGGGAGTGAGCGAGCGGCTGTGTGGTGCTCAGTTGCCGGCTGGGGCTAAACCACGACACCTGCTGTCTAGGGAGGTTCATTGCTTGCCAGAGGCTTGGATCTGGGACACTGTGGAGAGACTGCCAAGGCATGTTTGGCCCTCAGCAGTCTATTATCCCCTGTTGCTTATCCATATGGGCACCAATAATACTTCCAGGGAAGACCTGGAACGTAGCAAGAGTGACGACATGGCTCTGGGGGCCAGGGCATGGGGGCCCAGGTGGTTTTCTCTTCCATCCTGCCAGTGAAGGAGAAAGTCCTGAAGAGTGGATGGATCCTGTGGATTAACACCTGTTTGTGCAGCTGGTATAGTCAACAGGGATTTGGCTTTTACACCCATGGGAGCTTCTTTGAGGATCAAGGACTGCTGGGGAAAGATGGGATCCACCTGAGAAAGTGGGGCAAGAGCATCTTTGCCAACAGTCTGGACAACCTGGTGAGAAGAACTTTAAGTTATGAATGATGGGGTGAGGGGGTGATGACTGTCCTGGTTTCGGCTGGGATAGAGTTCATTTTCTTCCTAGTAGCTGGTGTAGTGCTGTGCTTTGGATTTTAGTATGAGAATAATGTTGATAACACACTGATGTTTTGGCTGTTGCTAAGTAGTGTTTACACTGGTCAAGGACTTTTCAGCTTCCCATGCTCTGCCAGGCTCACAAGAAGCTGGGAGGGGGCACAGCCAGGATAGCTGATCCAAACTGGCCAAAGGGCTATTCCATACCATATGACGTCATGCTCAGTATATAAACTGGGGAGAGTTGGCCGGGGTGGTAGCAATCGCTGCTCGGGGACTAGCTGGGTGTCGGTCGGTGGGTGGTGAGGGGTTGTATCACCTTTTTTTCCCTGGGTTTAGTTCCTCTCTCGCTCTATTCTTGTTTTCCTTCTCATTACAATTTATTATTATTATTATTATTTTGTTCCAGTTATTAAACTGTTCTTATCTCAACCCATGAGTTTTCTTACTTTTGCTCTTCAGATTCTCTCCCCCATCCCACCGGGGGGGGGGAGGGTGAGCGAGCGGCCGTGTGGTGCTTAATTGCCGACTGGGTCTAAACCACAACATGACCCACTGCCAAGTGAGGAAGTAGCGGACCAGGTTGGCAAGCCAAGGGTGCAGTGTGATGGGTACAAGAAAGACCTTGTGAAGAATAAAACAGGGCAGAAGGGGGCTCACCTCAAGTGTAGGTACAGAAATGCACGCAGCTTGGGTGTACTGGGTCTGGTTGGGATGGAGTTAATTTTCTTCATAGCAGCCCGTATGGTGCTGTGTTTTGGATTGGTGACCAAAACAGTGTTGATAACACACTAATGTTTTAGCTATTGCTGAACAGTGCTTGCACAGCATCAAGGTCTTCTCTGTTTCTCACTCTGCCCACACCAGGGCAGAGTGGGCTAGGGGTGGGCAAGAGGTTGTGAGGGGACACAGCTGGGACAGCTGACCTGAACAGACCAAAGAGATATTCTACACCTTATGATGTCATGCTCAGCAATAAAACTTGGGGGGGGGGGATTTTTTCCAAGGTGGCTGATGCTCAGAGACTGGATGGGCATTGGGTGGTGACTGATTGCTTTTGTATCACTTGTTTCTTTTTCTTTTTTTCCCCCTTCACTTATTAATCTGTCTTTATCTCGACCCACAAGTGTGAGATTTTTTTTCTCTCACTTTTGCCCTTCTGCTCCCATTCTGCTGAGGGGGAGTGAGCAAGCGACTAGGTGGGGGCTTACCTGCCCTAGAACTAGAGCACTGCATGTGGTCACGAAGCTGTGACATTGTTGGAATAACTGAGACATGGTGAAACAGCTTGCACAATTGGAGTGCTGCAATGGATGGGTACAAGCTCTTCAGGAAAGGCTGGCAGGACAAATGTGGAGGGGGACTTGATGTCTGCAAAGGATTAGCTCAGAAGTATGGAGCTCTTCTATGGGACGGATGAAAATCTAGTTGAGAGCTTGTGGGTCAAAATCAGAGGAGATGCCAATAAGGATGACGTTGTGCTGGGAAATTGTTACAGACCACTTGATCAGAGTGAGAAAGTGTCTTTAAACAACTCAAGGAAGTCTATGAGTCTTTCCAATTTCTTTCCAGTTGTTGTGGTTTAACCCCAGCCGGCAACTAAGCACCACCCAGCCGCTCGCTCACTCCCCCTCCAGTGGGATGGGGGAGAGAATCAGAAGAGTAAAAGTAAGAAAACTCGAGGGTTGAGATAAAGACAGTTTAATAGGGAAAGCAAAAGCCGCACACGCAAGCAAAGCAAAATAAGGAATTCATTCGCTACTTCCCATGGGCAGGCAGGTGTTCAGCCATCTCCAGGAAAGCAGGGCTCCATCACGCGTAATGGTTACTTGGGAAGACAAATGCCATCACTCCGAACGTCCCCCCCTTCCTTCTTCTTCCCCCAGCTTTATATGCTGAGCCTGACGTCATATGGCATGGAATATCCCTTTGGTCAGTTGGGGTCAGCAGTCCCAGATGCGCCCCCCCCCCCCCCCCCGCCTCCAACTTCCCGTGCACCCCCAACCCACTCTCTAATGGGGTGGTGCGAGAAGCAGAAAAGGCCCCGACTCCGTGCAAGCACCGCCCAGCAACAACCAAAACAGCCCTTTATCATCAACACTGTCCTCAGCACAAATCCAAAACACAGCACCATATGGGCTGCTATGAAGAAGATTAACTCCATCCCAACCAGACCCAGCACACCAATTTCTCTTTCTATAGTCAAAGCCGCCTATGTTAATTTGATTCTCATAATAGCTCTCTATAGCATCTTTAACTCACCAAAAAAACCCCTACTTTTTTTCATCACACACAAATGGTTGTTTTCCAGCAGCCTCTGTCTTGAAATGCTCTTTTATTAGTTGCTTAGTCAAACTTTACTGATACACTCAATGAAATAAGATACAACTGAGGTCCTGTTCACGTAATTGGATCCATGCAAGCAATCCCAGTTTTGTTTTGAAATCAGTAGGGCTGCCAACCTAGATGCAGTTGCACAGCTAAGGCCTCCAAAGGTTGCTTGAGTAATACAGGTGCATAAACAGTAAGGTTTGTGTATGTAGCAAGATTATATATTTCAAATAAATGTTTTTTCCTACTGTAAAAGAAATCATCTTGCAGTGCTAGAAACCTAGACAGCAGCACAATAAATTAATAGAGGATTACGAGCAAAACTTATAGTAAACAGGAATTAACCAGTCTAATTAGCCAAGATTAATAGAGAACATCAACTAAAAATACTCATGTAAAGTATATAAACCATGTCCATGCTTAACTAGAAAGATTTAGCCATGTCCCTCTTAAAATATTCACACAAAAAAAATCACCAACAAAACCCTTAGTAACATTTCATGCTGTTTTTTAAGGAACAGGATAAATTATACCTTGCAAAAGAAAAATCAACCAACTCTCAACCAAAAATCTCACCAACTGCTCTCTTAAAAATAAAAAAACCAAAATTGTTGTGACTTCATTACTTTTAATGTTTTATTTATGTAGCATTTAATGGGAATAATTAGGAAAGCTATTTTTAACTTATACATGCAAAGAGTTTGACTCATGTCTCTGAATTTGCGCATATAAACATTGGTGCAATATAAGCTTAATTACTGTTACTTGTAGAAGTCATTCTTATCCCCTGAAATCCTTTGAGCACATAAGCAAGATAGTGAATAAAGGGGAACCAGCTAAAATACCTGTCCACCCCCCAAAAAAAAAAAACCCAAACCCTCACATCGAGAATAGCTAATAGTTCTGGAAATGAGATAAAAGTAACAGAACTAGTAACTATATGGGGCAGCACACACAGAGCAAGGAATAAATTTTCAATCCTGCACATATTTACACATGCATATAAGCAGAGTCCCAACCTAAATAATCAATTTTCAGCCTAATATGTTTACAATAAAATGCTTCAGCAGTATTTCTAAGTCTGGCATTTAATATATTCTCCCTGGAAATGTACAGAACAGAACTAGAAACAACTTTGGTGATATACTGTGGAATAATTGCTGGAGGTGACTTAGAAATTAAACTTATATTCACACTTTTAGGTAAGGTACAACATTGAAGAAGCTTCCTGGGTGGAATGCGGCTGACATGCAAGGAATCCATTCCATGGGAGTTCCCTAGGCCTGCAACCTTAGATGTCGGCAACGCCAGGGGAACTTGGTGTGCTGACTCTAAGAGGCACTGCTCGGAGGGTGGAGCGGTGTGGAGATACCGCGGCCAGGCTCTGCGATTATATGGGAACTTAAAGGTATTATGGAACTGATAAGCTGCATATTTGCTACCCTGGGCCAACAGCCTGTCATGTTTTTGACGAAATGCTGTCCTTTTGGTGAACCTTGCTCATTATAACATCATTATAATACCAAAACACACCTCCATCCCAAAAGCTACCTGCCTCTAAGGTGCGACCACCCCTCACTGAGCTTGTGCTTTGAATTTTCCTAGTTTATACCTTTAAAAGCGAAGCGAGAAAACTTTACACCAATCCTAAACAAAGGTATGTATGACTAGAGTCACTCAAGCTCCACCTGAAAGGTGAAAAATAGTATAAAATAGCTTAAGAGAGAGAGAATGTTAGGGAAGACACCATCGCATACCACTCTGACCTCTGGGATCAGTTGACGGGCTGAGCCTCTCTTCCCCCCCATCGGGACGCCTTTGGGTAAGATTCGAACACTTGGTTATTCCAAGTGCCTCCCCGGGAAACTTAGAAATCTCTATAGAGTTGCTTTATTATCTTTTAACGCATTTGTAGCCGGCGGTGTTACTCATACTCTTGGTATTTGCACATGCTTTGCAGACAGTAAATTTATCACCGGTAATCCAAAAGAACCTGTGTGTCTGTTGCTCTAATAAACTGTACTCTTCATTAATCTAGCCGTGATAGTTCTCCTTGAACACGACCAGACTCTTTAAGTGTGGCCGTGGTAGTTCATGCAACACGACTAGACTGGGGGTGCATCGCGTTATTTGTGAATCCGTAATCGTGAAGTTCAGTACGCTGAACACGACCGGACTTATAACATTGTCAAATTAACGCTGTTGCCTTAATCGACTTTGCAAAGCTGTTTCAGTGAAAGCCCTGAGAGAGCTCTGATAGGCAAACGTTGACTCTGATGAGTGGCTACGTATACAGTCCTTAGAAAGTAAACCGTTGACCAAGTCTGAGACTAAGACTGGACTTAGCCGCACCTAGACTCCTCTCTGAGAAGGAGTTTAGAAAGCAAGGGGGTCCTGTCTGAACCTCGTGACTCAATGGGAGGGTTTCCCCCCCAGCCACTCCTCAGACTCCTACGCGACAGTAACTCTTAACGCAACATATACTAATTGGTTAACTTGAGACTAGAACAAGACTAGGAAATTCCAACAGAGCTAGTGGAGTAAGAAACACAATGGCAAATAACATTTTATGTTAATAAATACAACATAATAAACTCTTTAAAGAATAATTTGCAGCTATTCGCATGTTGTATTTTAAGTTTAATTGTAAGCAGTTAAACAAAACATCCATGCAACTGAGTACATAGGTCCACAGAATCTCTGCTTAATACACCAAGGCGTAAGCAAAGCAAGAAACAGAACATTCAGATGAATAAAGAATGGGATTGAAAACATTCTAGTTTCACTTGGAATGGTGTCTCTTCCTATTTCACAGAAAAAACAGAGAAGTAGAAGGGATTCATAAACAAGTAACACAAGTTTAAGGACAGGTATTAATGACACTGGGACAAAGCACATAGAAAGCCAGAAGAGACAAAGGTATACATATATATTCATGCTTGAGCATGTAATAGTCACTGCATAACTGAAATCAGAGGGACATTTGTCTTAGAATGACCTTCCTATACTTGTCTAATCAAGAATTATTTGTACTTTCTTCCAAAAAACAAAAAAAATACCACTGGTATTATTGGGCACATAGCCTGATATTCTGAAACATTGTGTATTAATAAATGAAATGCTTCTTCATTAATAACTGTCCATTCCTAGGTAGCACACTTCTTTAAAAGATTGTGTAAGGGTCAAGCAAATACACTAAACCCTGGAATACGTGCTTGCCAGAATCCTGAAGTTCCTAGGACTTGTCAGAGCTCCTTCTTATTGGAGGGTGAATCTAACTCAGATATTTGCTGTAAGGTATCAGAGGGAATACACCATCTGACACCTTGCCAAGTTATGTCTAAAAATGGAACCGTTTGACTAGGACCCTGTTGTTTAGCTTCAGGGATAGTAATCCCCTTATTTTCCAGATGGACTAGGATACGATCACGCATTTTTGTACCTTATCAGGGAATCCCCTCTGATTAAAATGTTATCTATATATTAATATACTATCATCCCTGGTTCCTGTGGGACTTGTTCTAATTCCTTAGCTAAAGCCTGATGTGACAACGTAGGGCTATGTTTGAATCTTTGGGGTAAAAGTGTACTGCATTCCACCGCAGGTAAAGGCAAATCTCTCTTGATCCTCAGGTTGTAATGGGACCATGAAAAACATATCTTTTATATCCAGGGCAGCCATCCAAGGATGGGCCACTTGTCCTATAGCAAAAATAAGATTTGTAATAGATGAGATGGCTCCATTGGGCAGAGTCAATTTTATCCTGGCTACAGGGAGCTCTTGTCCTTTTCCAGCAATCCCTGTTATAGAAATCCTTTCTCAACTTTTCTGAATTAATCCAGGGATGTCCTCAGCTTTAATCATTGATATTGAGGCTCCCGTATCCATGGGAAAAGAAACAAAATATTTATCATTTACTATTAATGGGATACAAGGGCTTTTGCTAATATTAATTCCAAAAATTTCGGCCACTTGGGATGGGTTGTCGGAACACCTTGGGACAGAACTTGGGAGTTCTGCTATTAGTTTCCCAATAGTAGGATCAGGGGAACAGATGGGGGATTTTCAAGTATTTTGTCCCTTATTATTCTGACCTCCCTTTGGCATTTGGACGACCCTGAGCCATCCTTCCTTTTGACGGACTGTCGTTTCAGGAGTGGTTCCCATAAAGGCTGTCCAGTTCTGCAGCCCTCAAGCCATTATGGTGTTCCAGTCATGGGCTCCACCATGTAACATCAAGGCTAAGCCCTTTGGTCCCCTGGGTGCTGTATTTTGCAATAGTTTTGTTTTCCCTGCTGCTGTTGCTATCATAGACATCATGTCCTGGGGTATAGCACCTTGTCCATTAAGGACATCCTGGGCAGCCAGTCTCAGTGTCCACTCAGAAAACCCATCAGGAGTATTCCAGGGAGGGAAGGGTTATATCCCCATGGTCCTGGAATTTGTATTATTGAAGATAATAGAAAGAAGGTATTCTGTCTGGCCCCTGCATCAGAATTCTGAAGAACTATTACTCCTTCCAGGAATATTTGTCTAGTCTCATTTTGATTAAGAATGACGGTTCCAGCCCCCAGTTGGTAGCATCATGCCACCCATCCTATCCAGTCCTCATTCGGCTTTTTGCCATCGTGTAAGGACATGTGCCTTAGCTGTTCTGCATTAAAGTTTGCAGAGGTCATCGTGACCTGAGGTGGCATGGGAAGGGTGTCTCCATCTCTGGCATGAGCTGGGAGGTGTACCCTGGAAGTTGTAATGATAGGGTACTGTGAAAGGCAAGGCGCTAAATGCAATATGACTTGCTTAGAAGAGTAAACACTACCTGAGACTATGAGCTTTTACCTCAGGGTCAATGTGACCTGAAGATCCAACCTAAGCCAGCTCTTACTAGCTGAGAACACCCCATATCGACAATAAAACAGTATGAGATTTTCCTTTCAAAAAACCCAGGCATATAACCATGGCCAGAACAGCAATCAACCAGAATCCAGTATAAAAACCACTCCACCTGCACAGGACATCGGTTTAGAACAATGGAGATTAACACACCACTGACCATACGTCTACACCACCTGCACGGGGGAAGCAGATACTGATTACGCGAGCAATAGTAACTGATTAGCCCACCCCTTAACATGAGCAATTTGATTGGTCTACACAACTGTATTGTAACATATATAAACCCTGCCTTCCTCTATATCAGGGGCCTCCATGCATTAGGCTGGGGCACTGCTATGCACATAGCTAATATGAGATAATAAATTCCCTTGATAATTCTATGCTAAGCATCCTTGTCTCCCTCCTCAGTCAGCGAAGAACTGACTTCTACAGTACAAGGAGGCTGTTTTATCCGGATTAGGTTCAGATAACGAGGTGGGGGCAGAAGGCCCTTTGCCAGAATCAGAATCATCCTCCTCATCATCAGTTTTCAGTGTTGTACTGGTTTCAGGTGAGATAGAGTTAATTTTCTTCATAGTAGCTTGTATGGAGCTATGTTTTGGATTTGTGACCAAAACAGTGTTGATAACACACCAATGTTTTAGTTATTGCTGAACAGGGCTTCCACAGCGTCAAGGCCTTTTCTGCTTCTCACACTGCCCCGCCAGCAAGTAGGCTGGGAGTGCACAAGAATAGGGGCTTGTATCAGGAATAGTGTGGCCAGCAGGACCTGGGAAGTGATTGTCCCTTTGTACTCGGCACTGGTGAGACTGCGCCTCGAATACTGTGTTCAGTTTCGGGCCCCTCACTACAAGAGAGACATTGAGGTGCTGGAGCACGTCCAAAGAAGGGCAATGAAGCTGGTGAAGGGTCTAGAGAACAAGTCCTATCAGGAGCGGCTGAGGGAACTGGGGTGGTTTAGCCTGGAGAAAAGGAGGCTGAGGGGAGACCTTATCACTCTCTACAACTACCTGAAAGGAGGTCGTAGCAAGGTGGGCGTCAGCCTCTTCTCCCAAGTAACAAGCGATAGGACGAGAGGAAACGGCCTCAAGTTGCGCCAGGAGGTTTAGACTGGATATTAGGAAAAACGTCTTCACCGAAAGGGTTGTCAAGCACTGGAACAGGCTGCCCAGGGAAGTGGTTGAGTCACCATCCCTGGAGGTATTTAAAAGACCTGTAGATGTGGCACTTAGGGACATGGTTTAGTGGTGGACTTGGCAGTGTTGTTAGGTTTACGGTTGGACTCAATGATCTTAAAGGTCTTTTCCAACCTAAAGGATTCTATGATAAGAAGTTGGGAGGGGACACAGCTGGGACAGCTGACCCCAACTGACCAAAGGGATATTCCATACCATATGACATCACGCTCAGCAATAAAAGCTGGGGAAGGAAGGAGGGATGTTCGGAGTCATGGCGTTTGTCTTCCAAGGAACTGTTATGCGTGATGAAGCCCTGCTTTCCTGGAAATGGATAAACATCTGCCTGCCGATGGGAGGTAGTGAATGAATCCCTTATTTTGCTTTGCTTGTGCGTGCGACTTCTGCTTTACCTATATAACTGTCCTTATTTCAACCCACGAGTTTTCTTACTTTTATCCTTCCGATTCTCTCCCCATCCCACTGGCGGGGAATGAGTGAGCGGCTACGTGGTGCTTAGCTGCTGGCCGGGGTTAAACCACAACAAGTGTATATATTTTATCAGTGATCTCACTCTCTAAGCTGTCGTAAAGACAAAGGTCTGAGGTTAGTTTCTAATTATCAAATTGGCTCTTAACATGACTATGAGATTCAAAGACAGCTGCTCTAGCTCGCTGTGAAGCGTCTTGAGCTTCCTGCCTAATGTCTTTTTGAGAAGCCCAATACTTTCCTGCCACTTCTGAATTTCTGCTTGTAGAGTTTCCCAATTAAGACAATTCTCAGCGACCCAATTCCCATCCCACCTAGGTGTTTTCCATCCCTTATCCTCTTGGCATTTTTACTGTTTACTATTTTACTGTTTTACTGTTTACTGTTTTACTGTTTTACAGCTACCAAAACCTTGCCACATACACCCAATATAAATCCAAACTTTTATTCAAAGTGGGTCTTTAAATCTGATCTGGTTTGTAAATAATAGGGGTACCATTAGAATAGTAATAGATCACCATAGAAAGGCTTGTGGATACTTATCCCACCCAAATAAACTGATCAGAAATTTTTTTTTCAACATCCTAAAGTGACTGTATTTATTTGTGTCTCCACATATTCCACCTTCATTCTATTCTACCAAAAGTGAATCTCTAAGGTAAGTCGGTTGCAGAAAAAGTGTGTATTTATTAATGTTTGATTGATTATAGTTTTTCCTGACTTCAGTAGCCCTCTGGAGGAAAAAATGCATCTAGTCCCACAGCAAGAGATAGGCCTAAACTATTATTACTAGTAATAAAATACTTTACAGTTAATTGTAGTTACTAGAACTACTTCAAAGCAACTCAATTGTACTCGGTTCACTTGTTTGAACTGATGCATCCTTGGGTACTTCTATGATCTCTGAGGTTTTGTCATGACCTAAAGGGTTACCCAGCCTGCGGGTGTGTAGAGATCGCGACTGTGGGTTCATAGGATTCCGTAATACACAAGAACACAGAGGCTTTTATCTAAATTTCTCTACTTTATTACAGATTACCACAAATACCACACAAATCACCACTAGCAAATATACTACCACAAATCACCACTAGAAAGTATACCTATGACTAATAAAATTAATATATATATATATATGTATATCAAGCCATTACAAATTACTATCAGCAATCAATAATACCAACAATCAATATTATAGCAACAACCAATAACAGCAACAACCAAGTAGGTATATACTATTACAGGTTACTACAAACTTATCCTTACTGAAGCAAACTTATCAACAATATAAAACCAGATATACTTATGATTGATAGATTACTTATATGGATAACACTGGTATCAAGTGAATTAGACAGATCTCAAAAGGGGCCAAACCATCCCAGAAGTGGGAGGACAAACCGAACTGCCCCCAGAAGTGGGCCCAGAGGGGGACCAATAAAATAAAAAGAAAGTTCATGCAGAGAGCTCAACCTGTTTAGGAAAAGGAAAAGTAAGTGCAGCACAGGAAGTTCTCAGAGAGAGAAGCTCCATTTTGGATAAAAATTAAGTCATTTTTATATCACACAGACATAAGAGGGCGTGGGACATACTTTTTCAAGCAGCCAATAGATGCTGTTCATTTCTGGTTTTCACCTGAAACAGCCAATAGATGATGATGTTTTCTGTTCTTTCAGACCAATTTTTATTTTTCCAGACTGTTTTCCTGTTCTTGCAGTTAGACCAGCCAATGGCAGTTACCGATTCCTACTTCCTCGGGATGTTTTCCCTTTTTCCAGACTATTTTTCACCTTTTCAGATGATAAATTGCTGTTACAGTTTATGCTCTTATCGATGGTATCTCAGGATGTCTCTGGTTTCAAGGTACCCAGCTGTACTTCAAGGATGCTTTGGGTTCACAGGCCTAGTTCCCAGGCTAGCATTTCCCAGGCTGGCAGGCAATTTCTTCTGTTCAGTAATTTCCCCCTTCTAACCAGGTTGCCTTTATGGCTGCTCATATCAGGTGTAATAACTACAGTATTTGGCCCACTCAGAATTATTTGGTGTATTGAGAGTCTTGCAGAAGATATGGTATTTGAGGAGTTAGTGATCTTGGGCAAGCCGTGTCAGCCATATTAGGTCTAGTAACCCATATGTTAGCATGAGTGACTGCTATATAGCCCTATGTATGTAACAATGCCAGAGAACATGGGACTCTTCCAAGCAGATCTTTGAAGAGGCCAAAGTCTGCTCTCCTGAAGTCCAGGGTTGTGATCTTGCTTTTTGCCCTCCTCCCTGCCCTCAGAATCCTGAACTCCACCATCTCATAATCACTGCAGCCAAGGCTGCCTTTGACCTTCACCCATAAGCTCTCAGTTGAATGCAAAAAGGCTTTATGCACAAGGAGAGACAAGCTACAAAGGTAGATTAAAGAAATATTGCCTGGGCATGTAGAGATGGTGTCAGGAAAGCCGACTGTGGTGGGTTAACCTTGGCTGGCTGCCAGGTGCCCACCAAGCCGCTCTCTCACTCCCCCTCCTCAGCTGGACAGGGGAAGAAAATAAGATGAAAAAAAACTCGTGGGTCGAGATGAAGACAGGAAGATTGCTCACCAATTACCATCATGGGCAAAACAGACTCAACTTGGGGAAGATTAATTTAATTTATTGACAATTAAAAATAGAGTAGGATAGTGAGAAACAAAGACAAAACTGAAAACACCTCCCCCCCTTCTTCCCAAGGTCAACCGCACTCCTTCATTCCTGACTCTTCTGTCTCCTCCTCCCCATCTTCAAGAACTACTCCAGTGTGGTTATGTTCCATGGGGTGCAGTCTTTCAGGAACAGATTGCTCCAGTGTGGGTCCCCTACGGGCTGCAGTTCCTGCCAGAAAACCTGCTCCTGCGTGGGCTCCTCTCCATGGACTGCAGTTCCTGCCAGGAGCCTACTCCAACGTGGGCTCTCCACAGGCTGCAGCTTTCTTCAGGGCACATGCACCTGCTCCGGCGTGGGGTCCTCCACGGGCCGCAGTGTGGATATCTGCTCTGAGGTGGTCCTCCATAGGCTGCAGGGGGACAACCTGCTTCACCATGGGCTGCAGGGGAATCTCTGCTCCGGCGCCTGGAGCACCTCCTCCTCCTCCTCCTTCTCTGACCTTGATGTCTTCAGGGTTGTTTCTCTCACATGTTTCTCACTCCTCTCTCACAACTGCTGTGCAGCATTTTTTACCCTTTCTTAAATATGTTTTCACGGAGGTGCCACTAGCTGCACCGATTGGCTCATCTTTGGACAGCGGTGGGTCTGTTTTGGAGCTGGCTGGAACTGGCTCTGTCCGATATGAGGGCAGCCCCTGGTCTCTTCTCACATACGCCACCCCTGCAGCCCCCCCCTTCCCCCCAGCTACCAAAACCTTGCCACGTAAACCCAAGACACCAACGCTCACCTGAACTTTAGACTTGCAAGGGACATCAAGGGCAAAAAGAAGAGCTTCTACTGTAGGAAATATCGTAGCAACATTGTATCAACAATGTAGCAAATATCTACGTGAGACCTTATAGGAGGGGAAGGTGATTTTATTTAAAATAAAAACTGAAAGAAAACAAGTGTCAGTCACAGTCTCACACTCACAAGCAGCACAGTAAGTGTCCAAGAAGTCTGTCCAGCAGTCAGGCACCTGTCAGGGTCCTGAGTGCACTAGTAGGCCTTAATGGCCCTGATCAGCCTCAACTGAGGTCTCCACCCACACCCCCTACCCTTGGGCCCAGGAGCTCCATTTAAGCTCAGCCATGAGCCATGGGTCTTCTGTCCCTGCCTGAGCTACATTGTAGAAGTGCCTGTCTCCAGCTCAGCTACAGCCATGGCTGTGCCAGGCTATTGCCCCCATTGAACTGGACCCTGAGCCACAGACTGACTTTCTGGCTTGACCTCGGACCTTCCCCATCATCATGAACTTGCCTGATGACCTAGACTCTTGGTTGACCCTGGCTACCCTTCTCAGGTCTGCCTTGGTTGGGTATTGTGGGACTGGGCCCTGGCTGGCAAGGCCTCTACCCTGCTGGCCTTATTATCATGCCTAGCTCCTTGCTCCCCATCCCTTAGGGAGCAGCTAGCCCTCCTTGCTCCCTGACAGCACCAGGGCTATGCATGTTCAAGCCATCCATCCAGCAGTCAGGCAGCAAGATGCCAGATGTTAGATGATGACATGGAGGACAAGGGATGCCAGCTGTCAAGTCCTTCTAATGTATCCTGGGTTATTCTTAGATTAGTGACCATGTGCAGGTTTTGGATATGCCTTTTTGTACCCTTTTGGAGCTGACAGTGATCAGTGTCTCCACCCTATCCCACCCCTGTGATTGTCACAGGTGAGCAAACAACCACCCGTACTGGATCTGGATACTGGGGTTTATTTAAGAAACAATGAAATGAGAGCTTTTTACCCTACTTGGTTGTCTTACACACTCATTCACTCTCCCCCCCCACCCCAGCAGTACATTCACTATGTCTCTACTTCCCTTCCCTTCCCATCAGGAAGATCGCTGCTGGTCCAGGAAGGTTGAGCAGAAAGTCATGTTGGCTTTGTGCTGTGCAGCTGCTCCCAGTTACCAGTCTCAGACATTACTGGCCAGGGTTCCTGCATGTCCCCCTGCGTTTGTCTCCATGCATCTCCCTGATCTCTCCCACTTCTAGGATCTTTCCTCCAGCCAGAATCTTCACCTTCTTCTTTCCAGGCCCCCTTCTTCTTTTTGGTAACCCAAGCCCTCAGTTTTCCCAATTTAAATAGTCTATGTGCAGAAGCACAACACATGATCAGGCTCCTAATTGGTGGTTCTGTCTCTGAATTGGAGGATTCAGGATGTGACACTTCTGTTTAGTTCAGGTGTTTGTTAGTTATCAAAATTTACAACCAGCCTGTACTGGTTGCAGCTAGCAAGTGGCAGTCTTGTGCTTGAGAGTTCTAAAGTTCAGTTTTGGACGTTCACCCCCACACAATTATCTGCGGCCTGTCAGCATTCACAATTTAAGCTCACAATTTTTTCTGCCTACCACAATGAGTCATCAGGATTTGTTCACCGTTCTTTGTTTCCAGATCTGGACGTCTTCTGTAATGGCTGGTAGATGTGCTGGGGTCTTGATGATCTGCTAATCTGGGTGCCATTAACACATTCAATTCTGAGAGCCCTTGTCCTGCTTCATGTTCCTTCTGGTATCTCCACACAGAGGTTCCCATTCATTCTCTATCCACGCTAATCTTAGCCTTTCTATCGAAACTCTCTATGCTACTGCTACAATAGTAGTAAAAGGCTGACTAAGGAAAAACTGGGACCATTGCTGAATAGGGAAGATGGTTTAGTGATAGTGGACACAGATAAAGTTGAGGCACTCAGTGCCGCCTTTGCATCCATCTTCACTAATAAGGTCTCCCCAGGCCTCTGTGCTTAGTGAAAGGGTTCAAGGAGGAGAACTACCAGCAGTGGATGAGGATCGAGTCAGGGATTATTTGCGAGAACTCTACCCATACAAGTCCATTAAACCTGACAGGATGCATCCAAGGGTGCTGAGAGAGCTGGCTGATATCCTTGCAAGGCCATTCCATACCATTTCTGAAAAGTCATGGTTGTGTCATTGGAAAGGGGGAGGTTCCTGATGACTAGATGAAGGCAAATGTTGCATCCATCTTCAAAAATGGACAAAAGGACAATCTAGTGAACTACAGACTGGTCAGCCTCACTTCAGTCCCTGAGAAAATCATGGAGCAAGTCCTCTTGGAAAACAGTTCTGGGCACGTGAAGGAGAAGGCTACTGGAAACAGTCATCATGGATTTACCAAAGATAAATCATGCCTGACCGACCTGATTGCCTACTTTGATTAAAATAGTTACAGTTGTGGACATTTACCTTGACTTTATCAAGGTTTTTGACACTGTCTCCCACCCTATTCTTGTATCCAAGTTAGTATGTTATGGTCTGGATGGGGGGGAAGGGGGGGCAACTAGATTGGTGAAAAACTAGTTGGATGATCGAGCTCAAAGGATAGTGGTTGATGGGTCATATTCTACCTGGGGGCCAGTGACAAGTGGAGTACTGCAGGGGTCTATCCTGGAACCTGTCCCGTTGAACATCTTTATCAATGACCTGGAGGTGGCAACAGAGTGCACTCTTGTCAAGTTTGCAGATGATGCTCTTAAGGACAGGGCTGCCATTCAGAGAGACCTAGACAGGCTGGAGGAATGGGTCCATGGGAACGTCATATAATTCAACAAGAACAAGCACCTAGTCTTGCACCTGGGAAGGAAGAACCCCTTGCAAAGATACAGGCTGGGGACTGCCTGGCTGGGGAGCAGCTCTGCTGAAAAGGACATGGGAGCTCTTGATAGACAGCAAGCTGAACATGAGACAGTAGTGTGCCCTGGCAGCAAAGGTGGCCAACAGCATCCTGGGCTCTATTAACAGTAGCATAGCCATTAGATCAAGGAAAGTGATTATCCCCCTTAACTTAGCACTCATTAGGCCACATCTGGAATACTGTGTCCAGTTTTGGGCCCCATACAATACAGGAAAGACATTGATCAACTGGAGCGTGTCTAGTGGAGGGCCACTGAGATCATCAGGGGCCTGGAGCACATGCTCTATGAGGAGAGGCTGAGGGAACTGGTCTTTTTCAGCCTGAAGAAAAGGCTTTGGGGGGGATCTAACAGTAGCCTTCCAGTACCTACAAGGAGGCTATCAAGAAGGCAGAGCCAGGCTCTTCACAGTGGTGCATGGTGGGAGGACGGGAGTCAACAGGCATAAGTGGAAACAAGAGAGGCCCTGACTGGATAGAAAGAGAAACTTTTCACTATGAGGATGGTCAAGCATGGGATCAAGGTGCCCAGAGAGGTTGTTCAGTCCCCATCCTTGGAGGTTTTCAAGACCAGACTGGATAAAGTCCTGAGCAACCTGGTCTAACCCCATAGCTGACCCTGCTTTGAGCAGGAGATTGGACTAGAGACCTCCTGAGGTCCCTTCCAACTGGAATTTTACTACGATCCTATATTAAGGAAAGTTAAGTCCTGTTGTGTTCTCTTCTTCTCTGGAATGCCTGTGAAATACTTAACTGGGTTCAGTAGTAGAGAAATATATTTCGTTATCTGCAGTTTGCAGCTGAGACGGCTGCTGCCCTTGCAGATGTAGGGAAAACACGTAAGATATTTGTTATCACAAGGAGCTAGTGGCCTTGGACAAAGGTCCAGCAACATGTTTAGTGCTAGTTTGCTCTATATAAGGAAGGGACATAAAAACAGTGGGGAAGCCACTGTTTTAAAGTGGGGAAGCCCCTGTCAGCTTGAGCCTCGGTACAGACAGGACTATGCAGCATGCTGTACACCAGAAGAGAGAACCATCTGATGCCATCACCTTGGGGCTCCTGGTATCAGAAGGGATGTAAGACACCATCTAATTCAATTACTATCATCAGTTCCATATAGCTTCTGGTTTTGTGTCAATAAACCACCTCTTTTGCTCACATCCTGGATGTGGTGTGTTGTTTCCATGAATCCTCGTTGTCTGCCCAATAGCTAGACAGAACAGCAGATAACCTGAGGATAAAACACAATTGTTCCAGACAGTAGTACTAGGGCCAAGAAAAGAGCTTCCATCAGCTGATCTATTGCTCATTTTTTACTAATACTTATCCCACTGTATACTACAACAGACTTCGACTTCACTATATCATAATTAGAGCCTACAAGAAAAATAGCTAGTGTTGCATAACAGCTAGTTTGCTTGTGTCAGCAACTGTGGGTAGACTCTATGAGAACTAGTTATACCAACTCATTTACTTGGGTTAGTCAAACTATTATTCTAAAATGCATTCCAAACCCTGTATGCAATCAGAGCAATGCAGCAGAGGGCCAAGTAAACAATAGAAGATCTGGCTCAAGGAGCATACAAATAATAGACTCCTGTAAAAACATGTGAAGCAAACATTTATACTGATATTTGAGGTACAGACTCTCCCTTGAAATAGCTCAGCTACAGAGTACATGTTTATGGACAGAGCTGCTATAGAAGCAGCAAGTTTGAAAAGTTTGGTAGAAATTTTGGATTGCAGAGGCTCTGACACCAGGCTTGTTCTGGGAATAGCATTTGGACCTAAGATTCTAAAACAGGAGGCTTTTAAAGATCTTCCTATTTCTCAATACTTAAGTTGATAATTTCAGAAATCATTCACTTAATAAAAAGAGCTTTAGTTTAGCAGTGTATGAAATACCTGCCAAAACCTGACTTACAAGTGCTTGGCTCTTGACTGTGATCAAGCTTTTTGTTGAAAGCAGAGTCTCATCCCACCCACTGTACCTGAAGGTCCCCTTTTGTTCTCTTCATCTAACACTTTTCACCCCATTACAGATCTAGCTTTAAAAAATTAGTTTTAAAAATTTAGTTAATTTAAACTACAGTCATCTTAAAAATGAAAAAGAAAGTTTCTCAGTGACCATACAACCCAAAGTTCATATGTAAGCAATTGTTAATTATATGGGGGGAGGGGAACAACACACAAGATTTTTTTATGAAAGCAAAATGTAACATTTAAATCCTCTTAGAAGAGGTAGAGAGCCACTGTTTTAACTGACGCCATCCAGATCTGCAGTACTGATGTCATACCCATTTATTGCTATTAATGATAAAACAAGATTTAAGAGCTATACCAGCAATATAGCAGAAGTATAATTGTGATCTCCAATATTCATAGAATAAGACATACCCATATCTAATAACAATAGCAGATTCCACCAGAAATCTATCGCTTATTGTAAACATTGTATTTGTGCAATTTCTTTTTCATACTTTAATTCCCAAAATCATGAAAGGCAAATTTAGTAGCATAAAACACATCCAGTTTCACGTTTGGCAATGAAAACCCCATTCTTCATAGACAACCAAAAACCTAGCAGCACATTTTCAAACATTATTACAAGTATTTCTGGATTACCCTCCCTCCAAATCCCCCCCCCCTCAAAGCACCAAAAATAAAGTGCAGTACCCATAAAAATGTGTCAAGAAAACAGCCACATTCTTTTCTTTGTAATTAAAAAAAAAAAAAAAAAAAGAGTACTTTGCCTCAGTCTTAACAGTGCTATACTGTGTCCATCATTTTGGGTTCTTCATCTTTTTGTAGCATTGAGTTTAAATTGCAGACACTTCTGTTTATGCAACCTTGTAGATCATTTGCATTCTGCAACAAATGAAGAATTGAAAGCTTAATCTCAATACATACATACACTTACAGAGAACTAAGTCAAGCTCTTTATTTTGTCTGTCTTAACATAAGTTTGTAAAAAAATATAATTTCTTAAAAAAACCCCAGACGGTATTATCATAATGTGAATGTCAAGAAGCTTCTTTAAATTTAGCTAGCATACTATCACCTTATTGTGCATTTACTTGGTAAGATCTGGTAACTGAACCCTAAACAGGTACCTTGACCAAATTTATTTCAAAGTAAAGTACTTTAAATTGTGTCTCCTTCCCCAACATCCAGCTTTTAAAAGCCTTTAAAATTTTCTCTTCAGTCCAAGATGTGATCATCACTAACACTGAAACCAAAGAACCCAGTGTTCCAAGATAAAGATAAAAACAAGGGCAGAATATCGTAACATAGTGTAAATTTTCCTTAGACTTGACTACCTGTGGGTTTCCATTAATGGGATTAGTCATTTTCAGTTGAAAACTCATTTCACCTCCTGTGATACAAAGTATATTTAATTCTAGTACCTGAACAGGTTAATGATGCAGTTTTCCATTTAGCACAATTATTCAAGGGCACTGAACTAACATATGCCTTTTGACACTACAAATTGTGAGAGCTTTGAGAAACAATCTCTCTTGAATATTGATAATAGTGCACATTAGAACTGACAGTGCTCCAAGTAGAGAGGCCTATTCCTAGATCTCAAAAGTACATCTTCTCAAGAGTGTAGCAAAAATCTATTCCTAATAGAGTTGTTATATTCATTTCTGGAAATAAAAAGCCTACCTGTGACAAAGACTCCAGTCCTTCTACAATACCAGTATAGACACTGGGATTCTGTATTGACATAGCTTGAAAGCCTTGAGACTGTGAACAGATTCTCACTCTTGATTTGAATGCTTCAAGCTCAGTTTTAAAAGCTTCCAAATAGCCGCCTTCCCCTGCCTGTAAAGAGAAGAGTGAAATATTTTTCATCTCAGCCAGATTTACTTCTAGTTGTAAGCATACATACTGCTAAAAAGAAGTCCTGCAGTAATGCATATTATACTCATTGAAGGATAATGGTTCGGACAAGTCAATAACAATATCACAGAATCAGAATCACAGAAGGTAGGTTCGAATCACAAACTATTACTATCACAAATATTAGTACCAGTCAGCTTAAAAAGAAGATTCAGGTATGCTGGTGTTTGTTTGTTTGTTTTGTTTTAAAGAGAGACTTTACCATTTGACGAGTATAGGAACTGAGTTATTAATTCATCTGAGAACATGTAAGAACAAAACAAATATAATTTTAACCCTTCCTTTATTCCATCTCAGAAGCCAATACCCTTAAGAGAAAAGGTACTCATGGCAGCACTCAATTCAAAAGCAAAGCATGAATCAAAGTGGGTGTCAACTTAAGTCCTTAAGGCAGCATTAAGATCAGCATGACTTGATTCTTCAGTCTTGTATAACTTAATATAGAACCTGCATCAAACCGCAGCTTCAGTCTTCTCACATCTCTCTCTCCCTCTCTCAGCATTCCAGAGCTAACTATGACTGACTAAAGAGAAACAGACTCCAAATTGGGCCCTGCCATGAACTGCATAGAGAGGCATTATGATAAGCGAAATAGGACACTCAGTCCTTAGACACATTCGTGTTTGCTGCTGTAATTTAGGTGGTAGTTCACTATTCCACACTCCTGTAGTTCCCATGCTATGTTCTGCTTTCCCTCCGGCCTAACAAGAATCCATGGAACTTCCATTCTCAAGATCAAAATTACACAAAGCATTCATCCTAGAATGAACTGCCAACAAAACAACACTTCCCCATAAGCTTGATTCAGTCAGTAACATATTTAACCCCAACTGTCAGGAAGAAAGCTCCTTCAGAACACTGATCCCTTGCAAGGGTATCAAGAGTTTCTCTCAGTGTTATACAAGTTCTGACTTACTTTGGCTCTTTGGAAAAATAGACGAAAACAGCCTCTTGGATCCACATTACAACTTCTGGCCATTTCTATAATAAACTGCATCACAACTGCTTGGTGTGCTATTTGTTCCATCAGAGCTCTTTTCTGAAAAAAGAAATTACATAATTATAGAAAATATCTTTAAAAGTATAACTCTATCTAAAATTCAGCAACATCTTTGCATTTGATTCCTAAAGAGAAAAGAACTGATGCTGACAGAAGCAAAGGGACTGTTAATTAGCTGAGACTAGATCTAACATAGTAATGTGTTTTGGAGGCTTCCTTCAATAAGATAACATGGACATGGGAAGACAGGGAGAAGAGTAATTAAATGGCTCATCAATTTGGACAGCTTTTCTGTAGTGTAAGTAGGAAACTGCATACTTTTAAGCAGTTTAAAGGTCTTCCTAGTACCTGTTCAGCTTCTAGATGAAAACACCATAAGATGAGATATTTAGCTGTTTCTTCACATACAAGATATGGGTGGTCAGACAAAAATCTTTGACTGTCATCCCATCTGCCCAGCATACCTGATTAAAAAAAACCCAACAACATGAATTAACACATTCAATATGAAGTGATTTAATGCAGTGAAGACGTTATTCAAATTTACATACTACTACAATCTCCATGAGAACTAGTTATACCAACTCATTTACTTGGGTTAGTCAAACTATTATTCTAAAATGCATTCCAAACCCTGTATGCAATCAGAGCAATGCAGCAGAGGGCCAAGTAAACAATAGAAGATCTGGCTCAAGGAGCATACAAATAATAGATTCCTGTAAAAACATGTGAAGCAAACATTTATACTGATATTTGAGGTACAGACTCTCCCTTGAAATAGCTCAGCTACAGAGTACATGTTTATGGACAGAGCTTTATTATCCACAGTGTGGATATCTGCTCTGAGGTGGTCCTCCATAGGCTGCAGGGGGACAACCTGCTTCACCATGGGCTGCAGGGGAATCTCTGCTCCGGCGCCTGGAGCACCTCCTCCTCCTCCTCCTTCTCTGACCTTGATGTCTTCAGGGTTGTTTCTCTCACATGTTTCTCACTCCTCTCTCACAACTGCTGTGCAGCATTTTTACCCTTTCTTAAATATGTTTTCACAGAGGTGCCACCAGCTGCACCGATTGGCTCATCTTTGGACAGCGGTGGGTCTGTTTTGGAGCTGGCTGGAACTGGCTCTGTCCGATATGAGGGCAGCCCCTGGTCTCTTCTCACATACGCCACCCCTGCAGCCCCCCCTCCCCCCCCAGCTACCAAAACCTTGCCACATAAACCCAAGACACTACATAAACCAAATACATATGTTAATCATTTGCTTGTATGCTAAGGTATCATGAATAACTTACTGTTATAATCTTCTTGGCTATGTGTTTCACAAGTACAAGATCTGCAGTGTTTAATAAGTATTCAGATTATTATGATGCTAACCTTGATAATCTAATTTGCAGGGGCAAGCAGTGGAGTTTGTAATAGATAAGTGTTCATGTTGTTGTGGTGTTAACCCCTATAGTCTGCTTTGCAGGGGCAAACGATAGTTTGCAATAGATAAAAGTTCAGATTGTGATGATTTTAGCCCCTGTAATCAGCTTTGCAGGGGCAAGAGGTAGAATTTCAATGAGTACATGTGGGCTGACAGGAGAAATGGGCTGACAGGAACCACATGCAGTTCAACAAGGGGAAGGGCAAAGTCCTGCACCAGGGGAGGAACCACGCCAGGCACAGAGTACATACTGGGGGTTGACTGGCTGGAAAGCAGCTTTTCAGAAAAGAACCTGAGGGTCCTGGTGGACACCAAGTTGAACATGAGCCAGCAGCGTGCCCTTGAGGCAAAGAAGGCTAATGGCATCCTGGGCTGCATCAGAAGTGTCGCCAGCAGGTCGAGGGAGGTGATCTTTCCCCTCTACTCAGCACTGGTGAGGCCACACCTGGAGTCCTGTGTCTAGTTCTGGGCTCCCCACTACAATAGAGACATGGACATACTGGAGAGAGTCCAATGAAGGGCCATGAAGATGTTTATGGGACTGGAGCACCTCACATATGAAGAAAGGCTGAGAGAGCTGGGACTGTTTAGCCTAGAGAAGAGAAGGCTCGGGGGGGATCTCATCAATGTATATAAATACCTGAAGGGAGGGAGCAAAGAGGACAGATCCAGGCTCTTTTCAGTGGTGCCCAGTGACAGAACCAGAGGCAATGGGCACAAACCGAAACACGGGAGGTTCCATCTGAATATAAGGAAACACTTTTTTTACTGTGAGGGTGGCCGAGCATTGGAACAGGTTGCCCAGTGGGGTTGTAGAATCTCCCTTCTTAGAGATATTGAAAAATCTTCTGGACATGGTCCTGGGCAACTGGCTTTAGGTGGCCCTGCTTGAGCAGGGGGTTTGGACCAGATGACCTGCAGAGGTCCCTTCCAACCTCAACCATTCTGTGATTCTGAGTCTGTTTTGCCCATAACAGTAATTGGTGAGCAACCTCCCTGTCCTTATCTCCGCCCATGATCTTTTTCATCTTTTTCTCCCCCTGTCCTGCTGAGGAGAGGAAGTGAGAGAGCAGCTTGGTGGGCACCTGGCAGCCAGCCAAGGTTAACCCACCACAACACAGTAAGAGCAAAGACTAACAGCACTATTGGAGGTATCAATAGGTTCATAAGTCCAATAGCTGTATAGCTGGTTCTGTTATTGACCTTCCTTTTTGCTACCCTTGTCCCTCTGTTTCTCCACCCCAGTGTCCTCCCAAATAAACAACCCATCCCTCATTACTTTTTCCCCACTGGTCCCAGTTTTGTTATGTCCATGCCCAAATTTGGTATTTCTGATACTGGTCCCTATGCACTCTTGGCCTTATATGCTATTACTGATACGATTACCTGGGCACTGTTGGCTTTACAAGGTTCTGCTCCCCAAAAGGTCCCCAATGCTCTGCGTCAGGTGTCTGTGAAGTCTGGCTGTTTCTCACACCACACCTCCTTAACCACCTGTGCAATCCATCTATCCCTCATGGCACTGCCTGTAACTTTTGTCAGCTTCTCACACTGTTATCTGTTATGTCCAGCAATTGCTCATGTCACGTCCAGTAATTTTCCATGTCCCATCCAGCTAGCCTAGGGCCTAGTGGCTTCAGGGCCTAGACAGCGGCCTAGTCATTTGCCTGCAGTTCTAACACCCATACTCCTGCTCTTACCACTTGGTGAATGTAAGATAGACTACTGCTCCATAAAAGTGGGTTAAATTATTTCACTTCAACTTCACAGTCAGAATGTGCATAAGGGTATTTATTGTAGAGGGGCTGAAATGCTGTAAGATGACAGCTAATTTCACCCTAACATGCAGTAAAGTCCAAATGAAGATGGCAGTTTGTAGTTTTCACATGTGTGTTAGGAGGTCAAAACAAAGGATAGGTGAATTTACCTTCACTTTTAAAAATATAACCAATTTCTCTTCATTAGTATGTACCTTGTATTTGGTGCCTTAGGTTAGCTAGAAAAAAAAAAAAGGTTAGCTTATTAGTAACAAGGTTACTATGTCTACTGATTCATCCTCAACCTTCAATAGTAACCACAGGCCTCAGGAGGAAAAGGGAAAGTAAACACATTCCCCAGAAAAAGGAATATTGTGAGCAATGGGGAAAGAGTTTTAGAGAAACAGAGCCACTCAGCAAGTGGTTTGCAAAAAGAAGGGATTCTGATATTGGAGCAGCTGAAGAGTCAGTAAGAAATAAATAAGGAGAAAAATACACAGTTCTCCTAAACCGTGTCTATTCCTGTTTTGCAATGGTTTCAGCATGGTTCTGCTAACCACTAGAGACAAAATCATATTGTGCTAAACCATTTTTTCAAAACAATTTTCAAACATAAATCACCACTCAGAGTCATAACTAATAGGCATACAGTACAGGAATAATCAAGCTGAAGACTTGTCTTCTCACTGATTTCACATGTTAAGATGGAATGTAAAATGTTAGTAAAAGCATTAGTCATTTATTTGGATCTTTAAGTCATATGCCTGCTGATATCATACAAATCTTGAACAGATGATAGTCATATTAGAACACATTTTTTCCCCACAAAAATAAATTTGAAACAGAATAAATCCAGAGCAAGTATCCTTACATACTATTGTCTGTCCTCCCACAACCACTGCAAAATCTTAAAGACATGTTAAAATCTGTTCCTTCATAGCAGTGGGTTTAATTCTTCATCAAGTTGCACATAAAACACTGAGATAAATGTCACGTTTCTCTGGCAGGAACATACCAGGACACATGACCTTGAGAAAAAAAAATACATTTAACAGTGAAACAAAATTATTTTACTCTAATCTCTCCTACATCCATGCCTCAAACTCAGTCTATAAAACTATCCTCTTTCTCAGAAAGGAGTTTAGTAGGTCCTTAGCTTCTTTATTGAAGCTGTCAGCAAGGGTGCCAGATAAGATCTAATTCCGTCTTCAGTTGTGCCAGGGGCAGTTACAGAATTGATCTTCTGAAAAGGGACTTTCAAAACTGCCTAGGGCACAGAAAAGCACATGCCCCTGTAAAATTTACAGTTGTTATTATTCCCTCAAATGTACTGCCTCATAGTATCCTTTAAACTTTTGTTTTCCCTTAACTTTCATTCCCAAATAGAAACCAAGTTGTTATTAAATGGATAACTCCACCAGGACCTCTTGGTGACAGAAATTCTTCAATGGTGCATATATGTATGTACGTGCATACAAATATATATGTGCACCCATCTATTTATAAATGCATAGATATGTGTGTATATTCTTGCATTTCACAGGAGTGTCGCATTTCAGGGATCTGCAGTACTGAAGGTAGATTTCTACGACCTTACCGTACCTGTATCAGAGGTAGAATTTCCAGGCGTTCCCCCAGCTCCTTTCCCCCGTCCCTGAACTTCGTCCATGCTCTCCCTGCTCCTTCTCTCAGACGTGGCTCCCACTTCATGGTGTGAATATGCAGCTCACTACCTACTTCAAAGGCATCTTGGTCCCGGTGCCAGCCACAGGGGGGTGGAAGGTCCTAGCAACTCAAGGGGACCGGGATATAGAAGGAGGGGGCGCAAAAAAGACCCCAGCCGCTCTCAGCCCGGCAGCTCTCCAGCCCCTGCGCACAGCTCACTGAGCTGCCACTACAGCCGCTGCGGCATCTCACGGGGACGCATCGCGTTGCTATGGAGACTCAAACATTCCATGCCAGAACGCCATGGCTGCCGGCACGCGGATTTTGCAGCTCGGTGTAACTAGGCGCGCGGTGCAGGGAGCTCTCACTGAGCACTGCTCGCGGTGGCAGAGAAGAGGGAGAGACGTAAACTCGGACGTCTGCCAGCCCAACGTGATGTGTATAACGTGCTTAGCAGTGCTGTCTGCACAGACAATCCTTTGGGTACATGCATACACCTTCAAAGAACCTGCACGCACATGTTACAACACTAGAGCAGACCTGGGCACGTATACACATTTGATTAATTCCTGGAGTAGCCTCTAGATTATGATAAGGGAGCAAAGACTGCTAACTGGCCCTCCATCTTTACAGAAAAATTTCATGGAACTCTGAAAAGAAAACACAGAAACATCTCCTTTTTAGCAAAAGCTAAACATTGACCTGCATATGTTACAAAACTGATTCAGCATAAAGAACCATTTCCCACACTGATACAACGATCACTTCTTGCTCTGTAACAACATCCAAACCTGTGACTGTGAAGCAGATCTGAGATACACATACAGCAACCAGCTCAGAAGGCAGAGGACCAGGTGAAGCAGACTGAGCTGCTCCTGGGACTTCTGCACTGAAGGCTTTCCCTTGGCCGCTTGCAAACAGATCACAACCGATCACGTTCCACCCAGCGACAACTTCAGCAAGGCTATTTCCCTAAAAAACTTTTCAGAGTCACTGACCCAACAAAACAGGCTCAATGATAAACAGACCACGCACACCGCAGCCTCCATGTCACACTGAATTGAGACTCCCCTAGCTCGGAAGAGGCAGGGCCGGCTCTACCCACGTGACCTGGACCAGTGGCGGTGTAACGTGCAGGGCGAGGGAGGGGAAATAAGCCTTACGTCTGCCGTTAGAAGTAGTGTGTAATGTAATTTCCGGGGAAGCTTGTAACGACCTCAAGCAACAGGAATATCCGGTTCAGGGTTAGGGAGGCTCAGTCGCTATTGTGTAGTTTGTGGTGAGGATGGCGTTGTGGTCTTCCTCCTTTCAGGGTCTTGGCTCGGTTGAGGAGGATGAGGAACGGGAATTGACTCTCACATCTATCCAGCGCCTGTCGGAAACACAGGTACATCTCTCTCCGTACTGCTTGTCATGCCGTTTTCTTGTTCTGCTGAGTTTGTACGGGGCTCCGTGTGCTCCTTCCTTCCTCCGGCGGGGGGGTCTTCGGCCGCACGTGCCAGTGGCGTGGGTTTCCGTTGCTCGACCGAACCTTAGGTGGAAACACGCGTGACTCCGGCCGCTGGGGCATTCTACGTTGCCAGTGCCTGCACCTCCAGGGCTCGTGCCTGGTTTCAGCTCTCTGGGTTCTCGGGGAAGGGCTTTTGACTATCAGTTTACAGAATCAATTTACAGAGAGCCGGATCTGTTTTGGGCTTATATACGTGTACTTTGTTTGCGCTATGTGGTGTAAAATATAAAATGAAACCACTGAAGACGTGCAAAGATGTGAGTCTGAGAAGTGATTAAACTTTTTTTTTCTTAAATAATCACTGAGTCTGGTGCATTGGGGGTGGGGTGTAAACAGGTATGCATAAGTGCATGCTTATCTTGGATCTGTTTAGCTATCCTTGGACGTGTCAGAAAGGACTTGTGTAGTAATGCTATATGTAATATTGGAATTTGTTATTAGCCCACTGTCACAGGCAAAACAGTCTCAACTCGGGGAATTTTATTTCATTTAATTTATTGCAAACTGATACAAACTCAATTACTGATTCAGGTATTGAGGGGAACACACACACACACACACCACACCCCCCCCCATTAAACAAACAGGGAAACACCTTTTCTCCACCCTTCCCCAGGTTCAACTTCAATCAAATGCCTCCCTGCTTCCTAGTCTCAACTTCCCTTGTTTTTGCTGGGTTATGGTCTGGTGACAGGTGGCACAAGGGAGGTTGGGGTCATCTGCATAATGGTTTCTTTCTGCAGCTCCTTGCTACTTGCTCACTTTCTTTCACCACTCCTTACTTCTTACTCGTTTTCCTCTGCTCTAGCGTGGGTTCCTCCATGGGTTGCAGGCCCTTTGAGAGTGTGCCTGCTTAGGCATGTGTCCTGGTTTCAGCTGGGATAGGGTTAATTTTCTTCCTAGTAGATGGTATAGTGCTGTGTTTTGGATTTTAGGATGAGAATAATGTTGATAACACACTGATGTTTTAGTTGTTGCTAAGTAATGTTTACACTGGTCAAGGACTTTTCAGCTTCCCGTGCTCTGCCAGGTGCACAAGAAGCTGGGAGGGGGCACAGCCAGGATAGTTGATCCAAACTGGCCAAAGGGCTATTCCATACCATATGATGTCATGCTCAGTATATAAACTGGGGGGAGTTGGCCAGGGGGCTAGCGATTGCTGCTCAGGGACTGGCTGGGCATAGGTCAGCAGGTGGTGTGGGGTTGCATCACTTGTTTTGTTTTGTTTTGTTTTTTTTCCCCCTGGGTTTTGTTCCTCTTTCTCTCTCATTGTTTTCCTTTTCATTACAATTTATTATTATTATTGCATATATTTTTTTTCTTTTTCCAATTATTAAACTGTTCTTATCTCAACCCACAAATTTTCTTACTTTTGCTCTTCCGATTCTCTCCCCCATCCCCCTGGGAGAGGGGAGGGTGAGCGAGCAGCTGTGTGGTGCTTAATTGCTGACTGAAGCTAAACCACAACAGCATGGCTTAACCACAGGACACAGTCCCTTCGGGGCATAGCTGCTCTGGTGTGGAGTAATTCCTTTCAAGATTGCATCTCCAGCTGGTACCTACATTGTCTCCTTCCATTTCTCCTCCCACCAGCAGCTGCCACTCTTTCTTAAATATGTTTGAGCAGAGGCACCAGATGTGCCAAATTTTGGTGTGCAATGGATTGTTTACATCCTTTTCAGAGCTGGCTGGAACCGTCTATGACTGGCACATAGCAGTATATGGCCTCTTCCTGCACAGGTCACCCCTGCAGCCCCCTGCTACCAAAACCCTTTACTTTATGCCCAATACATTCCACCCTTTACCTCTGTGAAACACGTATTTAAGAACTGTTTGAACATAATCCATTATAAACTCTACTTTCAATATCATCACAATCTTAATTTACATACATTATAAACTCTACATACACTACATGCAGCAAATTACTGCTGCTTTGAGCAAATTACTTGGGTTGCCAAGGGAATGACAACTGGGTCTATCTGAGTACATGCAACAACATTGGCGTCAGTAGAGAGTGCTGTAGTTGGTTCCCTCCTGTGCAAACCACACTTCTTCCTATTCCAAAACCCCAAAGCTTTTCTGTCCATCTGCAGTGGTTAAGAAAGTCAATCCTGAGGATGGCAGGGGCAGTAGGGCCAGTGGCAGCAGGTAGGTGGTACCAATCCTGTCTATTCAAACTGAGGCTCCCTTCCACTAGAGTTAGGCATGTCTCTCATCCAGTTGTTCCATGAATGACTACACTTCATCACTGCTACACAATGAGGTCAATAAGGTGCACTCAGTGCCAGTATTCACTAGGGTGCCATATTCTTGAGGCAAAGGGGTGCTTGGCCACCCTACCTAGATAGTCCAATAAATTCAGTTATCCCCCCCGCCCCTCCCGCCAAATGCAGTAAATTCAAATCAGTTGTCAGAACAATTTGTTGGTCCAGAGATGGGGGTAGGAGAAGGCTATGGTTTAACTGAACTCTGACCTCTCCCCTGTTCTTGCAATTCCTTAGCTCACAGTGCTAGATCTCTAAAGGGCCTTCCATCCTGCTCTGTCATATCCTCTTCCTTTTCTTTTGACAACAGCCGTAAGTCCCAGCATGTAGGAGGGGGGTATGCAGAATTCCCATTCTTTCCTGATGTTTTTCCCAAGGTTAACCATACTACCAGATCCTCAGTATTATCCTTGGCCATGCTGCTAATCTTGCACCATTCTTCTGGCATGCTCCCTCCAGTATGGTACATATAGGTCATTCCTTGATCAACAAGGCATCCCACCAGGTTGTCAGGTGATACCAGAGGGGTGTTAGTAACTGTGTCTAGCCATCAGAGATTTTGGGCCATGGTGTCAGTGATGACCACCTTTTCAGGGTCCCTCCCTTCTCGCCTGTAAATACACTCCAGCAGCCCAAGCAACTGCAATTGATAACCCCATGGAGGGCCTGGGAAGAAGGGAGTAATTTCATTTGCAGGATTGGGCCACTGCTCAGCATATCCCTCCATCAGCCGATCTCAAAGCCCTCCTCCTTTGCACAGGGCTGTGTTTGCAAGTGGCATGGGCCCCAAACTCCCCAGAGCTCTGCTCACTTGAGCTATTGGCTGTATCCCAGCAGCTCTGATTTCTCAGCACCATCATAGCCACTGTAGGGGCATCTCCCTGGGGCAGCAGCTGTAGGTGTCCTGCATTTCTATAATTTCACTCTGAGTAAAGGACTGCTGAGTGCTCATACTCTGGGGAGCAATGCTCCCATTTCCATAGGTCTGCTTAAACACTGTAACTTTCAAAGTCACTCTAATTATTCCAGTCCCAGGCTGTGCCAGGTCTGAGTGTTGCCTGTATTCTCCATCAATACTTTCATAGGCAAAACAGTCTCGACTCGGAATTTTACCTCATATAGTTTATTGCCAATTGACACAAACTTAATTACTGATTCAGTATTGAAGGAAGAAAACATAAACCATTAAACACTTAGGGAAACACTTTTCCTCTCCCTTCCTCGGACTCAGCTTCAGTCAAACACCTCTCCTCCCTTCTTCCAAGTCTCAACTTCCCTTGTTTTTGTCAGGTTACCCTCAGTCCCTAACAATTCCTTTGATGCGGTGACAGGTGGCACAGAAGGTTGGGGTTGTTGTATAATAGTTTATTTCTACTTGCTTCTTACTCTGGGTTCTTCCACAGGCTGCAGTCCCTTTGGGGATGTGCCTGCTCTGGCATGGAGCACCTCCTTCCAAGGGTGCATCTCCAGCCACATCCCCAGCAATGTCTTTTTTCATGTGTCCCATCCATTTTTCTTCCTCCAGCAGCTGCTGCTCATCTCTTAAATGTGCTTGAGCAGAGATGCTATGTGCTTCTCTGACTGGCTGAAGTTTTGGCATGCGATGGGTTGTTTACATCAGTTTCAGAGCTGGCTGGAACTGGCTGTGACTGGCACAAGGCAGTTCATGGCCTCCTCCCATATAGGTCACCCCTGCAACCCATTGCTACTGAAACCCTGCAATTTATACCTCATACACCCACAGTAACAGTTGAGCATTTTACAAGAGCTGGAGTGTAGGAGTTACTCAAACATTCTCATGACTGAAAAATAAACACTGATACAGTGCATTTCTCTGTAGGTGAGAAATCTTCTCTAAATAACTAAATTATAGTCATAGAACAAACTAGGTTGGAAGGGATGTTTGGAGGTCTCAAGTCCAACCCCCTGCTCAAAGCAGGTTGCTCAGGGCCTTGTTCAGTTGAGTTCTGAATATCTCCACAGATAGAGTTTTCACAACTTCTCTGGGCCCCTGTTCCAGGGTTTGACCACCCTCCTGGAAAAAAACTAACTGGAATTGTCCTTGTTGCAGCTTGTGTCCATTGCCTCTCATCCTGTCCCTGCACCTCCGAGAAGAGTCTGACTCCATCTTCTCCACATTCTCCTATTAAGTAGTTGTTGACAACAATAAGATTCCTCTTGAGTCTTCTCTTGTGAAGGCTGAACAAACCCAGCTCTCTCAGCCTCTTCTCATATGTCACGTGCTCCAGGCCATGACCATCTTAGTAGTCCTCTGCTGGACCTGCTCCAGTATGTCTGTGTCTGTCTAGTACTGGGGAACCCAGAAGTGGACACAGCACTTCATGTGTGGTCTCACAACTGCCAAACAGAGGGGAAGGATCCCTTTCCTGGAACTGCTGGCTACACTCTTGCTAATACAGCCCAGGATGCAGTTGGCCTTCCATGCTGTAAGGGCACACTGCTGCCTCACATTCAACTTGTTGTCCACCAGGACCCCCAGGTCCTTTTCTGCAAAGCTGCTTCATAGCCAGTCGGTCTCCAGCCTGTACTGTTGCATAGGGTTATTCCAGATCCAGGACTTGGCGTTTGCCCTAGTTGAACTTCATGGGGTCCCTCTCAGCTCATTTCTTCAGCCTATCCAGGTCCCTATAAATAGTAGACTGGCCCTTCAGCATATTGACCACTCCCCCCAATTTGGTATAATCCACAAGCTTGTTGTGTGCACTCCATCCCATTCTCTAGCTTCTTAATAAAGATGTTATATAGTATTAACCCCTGAGGGATGCCACTGGAAATCAACCAATGGTTGGACTTTATACCACTAATCACCACCTTGTGAGCCTGGAAGTCACTTGCTACAAAAGCCAGGGTCTAAATGAACACAGAGGATAGCCAATGAATGATGGGGAGGGAGAATGACCACTGAAAGAATGGATATGGAGAGATCAACAAATTATGGATAGGAAGAATACTGTGGGACTAATGGACAGGGAGAATGGCCAATGAATGATGAACATGAAGAATAGATTCTGACATATAGGTAGGGTAATGCTTCACAAACTTGAACAGTATGGAGAGCCTTTCAGTATAATTGCTATACCTGCAGATGTAGAGTAATGTGTCTAGAGCCTTTTCTTGCCCCTATACTTTTTGCCAGCACTACGTACTATTTAAATATTTTAAATTTAATTTAGAACTGGTGAAAGACTGTGCAACTTCTGTGTATTGCAGAACTGGAATGCAAACCTCATAACTCTGTCCCCTCAGTGTGGCTCAGTTAAGTTCAGTAGAGTCAGGTGAGATAATTCTATCTCTAGTAATTTCTTGGGGTGTTTTGGCTAAAGTTATTGGTTAGGAAACTAGCCACAGCCCAGGCGGAGTTTTTAAATTAATATTGGCCCAGACAAGGGTTGCTCTCTAATTTGATAGAGTCTCCTCTCCAAACAGCTGATAGATAGGAATTACTTTCTGTTGCTGCTACTCTAAGATTAGATCCAAATTTATGATATAGAGGAAAACAGTTCTCTATCCCTTTACTATGTTTGTCTTGGCTACAACTGTGTGAAACACTGTACGTTTGTCACAGCTACAAGTTTTTGGGTATATTTGTACAATAGTCAAATGTATGAATACAGCACGTGACAAAATGTTGAACTGGTCTCAAATCAACTAGGGTGTTTTAACGTGCTAGTAGTGGCTTTCCCCAGTAGATGTACAGGGAATCCTGGGACCAGAGGATATACTTCCACAAGTAGCTCCTATTCAATGGCTTCGCTACTATTGATAGCCAAGCAAGTTAAACTGGAGCTAGATATGTCTACATTTGCTACAAGCACACCTCCAAGTGCGATGCAGGCAAGGGCCAAGAGCCCCAGTCTTTTTCATCTCGACAAACTCACTTATGAGCCAGACCCCTTTACAGTTTTTACTAACATGTGGCTCTGTAGGTGTCCAATACACGG
The DNA here is from genome assembly GCF_034638445.1 of Ciconia boyciana. Classification (NCBI taxonomy): domain Eukaryota; kingdom Metazoa; phylum Chordata; class Aves; order Ciconiiformes; family Ciconiidae; genus Ciconia; species Ciconia boyciana. The sequence continues at coordinate 4,432,024 of NC_132937.1, forward strand.
GAGTAAGAAAACTTTTATACTGACTGTACCCATTTTTTATTAGAAAAAAAAAAAAGGATTTTTGCTGAAAATAATATGACTTAAATTCTTTTTATGTATTTGTATACTTCATTTTCCCAAAGCCAGAACATGATCTCTCATAATCCTCCCATGATACATCAAAGAATACTGTAGGTTGGAAGGGACTTCTGGAGACAGATGTTGACCTGCTGGATGCACCTACTTCTAGCTGTGCCTTCTTCACTGGAAGGATCAAGGAGAACACCACTTGAGCCCCATGCTTTTTGCCCTTGTCCCCAGAGCTCTGTAGACACTCTTGATACATTCAAGGTCATCCCTTGCAGTATCACTGCTACCCACATGGATGAGCAGCAAGAGGTAATAGTCCAAGGGCTGGACAAGCCTCAGCAGTTTCTCTGCAGCATCCTGTATTTGATCCCCCATCAAGCAACAAATCTCCTGAGACAGCATGTCTGATCAGCAGATAGGTCCCTCTATCCCCTACAGAAGGGAATCTCCAACCACTATCGCCTGCTGTTTTCTCTTGGTGCTGTCATTTTGTTCAGGCTCAGCTGTCTCTGAAGCCTTCCTTAACACAGTTTGTTCCTTCTCACCTCTTACTAGGGTACTGTATGTATTCTGTAAATTCAAATCTGTGGGCAGAGAAAGAGCCTTTCTCACATTGCCAGGAGTCAGAAGCTTCCTTTTTTCCCAGTCTTGGGAGTATCCATCCAGCACTCATTTGAACATTGCCTATAGCTGTCCCTCTTTCTATATAGCTATAAATAGCATAAGTAGGTCATTAGGAAGACTGCATTGTTTATAAGAAGTTGTAATTTTTTTCCAAATTGCAAGTAGTCAATTGTTCTTTAAAAAGAGATTTGCTGTGATTCTGAAACAAAGTTGGCATGAGAGCTTTGATTAATCTGCATTGAAGTTTCCTCCAGATAAGCTCTCAGAACTTAGTGTCCTTCTTATCCCTCTACCAAAGATGGTCGCCATCACTAACTTCAGAATATTGCACTGGAAGGCTGAGAAGCTAATACACACTTACATTTCATTTCTCACTTCTGGTGGGAGGGCAGGACAGATCATAGAATCATAGAACAGCCCAGGTTGGAAGGGACCTCGAAAGATCATATGGTCCAACCTATCGTGGGAAAGGGAGCCTAGATGAGATTATCTAGCACCCTGTCCAATCGCATCTTGAAAACCTTCAGTGATGGGGATTCTACCATGTCCCTGGGGAGGTTGTTCCAGTGATTGATTGTTCTCACTGTAAAAAATTTCTTTCTTATGTCGAGATGAAACCTCTCCCAGTGTAACTTGTACGCATTGCCCCTTGTCTTGTCCATGTGGGTCCTTGTGAAGAGAGAGCCTGCATCCTCTTTGTAGCCTGTAGATGGTTTAGAGAAAGAAAAAAATCTTAAATTGCTGTTTCTAGTGTACATCTGTAGGCAATATAAATACTGTGGTTTAAGAAATCACTTCTATTTCCTAGCTGTTAGTGACCCTCTCAATATATTTGGTAGAAGGAAAGGGATGCTTATGTCACAACATAATTCATAGCTTAAATTCATACTAATTCATAGCTTAAATTCCACTTTCACTGATAGTCCAGGCTAAGATGCTAGGACATGCATTGAGTAATTGTATTGGGTTTATGTGGCAAGGTTTTGGTAGCAGGGGGGCTGCAGGAGTGGCCTCTGTGAGAAGAGACCAGGGGCTGCCCTCGTGTCGGACAAGAGCTGGTTCCAGCCAGCTCCAAAACGGACCCACTACAGGCCAAAGCTGAGCCAATCAGTGAAGCTGGTGGCACCTCTGTGAAAACATATTTAAGAAAGGGCAAAAAAATACTGTGTAGCAGTTGTGAGAGAGAGGAGTGAGGAAAAAATGTGAGAGAAACAACCCTGAAGACATCAAGGTCAGAGAAGAAAGAGGAGGAGGAGGTGCTCCAGACACCGGAGCAGAGATTCCCCTGCAGCCTGTGGAGAAGACCATGGTGAAGTAAGGTTGTCCCCCAGCAACCTATGGAGAGGACCACATGCCAGAGCAGCTATTCCCTGCAGTTCGTGGAGAGGACGATGCTGGAGCAGATATCCGCACTGCAGCCTATGGAGGACACTGCACTGGAGCAGGTGGATGTGCCCTGAAGGAAGTTGCAGCCTGTGGAGAGCCCACGCTGGAGCAGGGTCCTGGCAGGAGCTGCAGCTCATGGGGGACCCATGTTTGAGCAGTCTTTTCCTGAAGGACTGTACCCCGTGGAACAGAACCATACTGGAGCAGTTGTTGAAGAAATGCAGCCTGTGGGAAGGTCCCAGGCTGGAGCAGGGGAAAAGTGTGAGGAGGAAGGAGCGCCAAAGAGGAACTGTTACAAACTGACCGCAACCCCCATTCCCCCAGCGCTGCTCAGGAGAGGGAGGAGGAGACAGAAGAGTCAGGAACAGTGGAGTGAAGTTGAGCTTGGGAAGGGGGAGGGGAACGTGTTTTCAGTTTTGTCTTTGTTTCTCACCATCCTACTCTATTTTTAATTGTCAATAAATTAAATTAATCTTCCCCAAATTGAGTCTGTTTTGCCCATAACGGTAATTGGTGAGCAATCTTCCTGTCTTTATCTCGACCCACGAGCTTTTTTTCATCTTATTTTCTTCCCCTGTCCAGCTGAGGAGGGGGAGTGATAGAGCAGCTTGGTGGGCACCTGGCAGCCAGCCACGGTTAACCCACCACAGTAATATTAATCCATGCTGGAAGGTAGGTAGTAATAGTTACTCTATTGTTATGATTTGACATCATAAAGCAAATGCTTTTTTCTCAGAAGTATGTCTTACAAGTATTCTGCTATTTTGGCGATTGTTAATTTTGCAGAATAAAGATAGCCAGAGGAGAGTGAGGAAAATCCTTTCATCTACAAAAGAATTTTATGATATGCAGTCTGGAGATTGTATTACTGGTGGCAATACTTGATCCATGATTCTGTAAATATCTTTCAGTTAAGTTTAGAAAGCTTGAAGTAGAAGTTTCCTTTAAAAATCATCTAGCTGCACAGTATCATGTTTAGTCACTGTTGTGAATATAATACTGCTTTTAAGATGCCTTCCATCTCAGTGTTCTATTTGGGAGTCAAAGCCTTCTGTTTCTATATGCTTCATAAATTCTCTCAGTTTTCCTTCCATAAACAGCATGTTTTGTTTTCCACACAGACCTATGGTCAAGGGATTGAATTAATCTGTCAAAAACAAAAAGAGTTTGTGAAGAGCTCTGTAGAATCCAAATGGAATCTAGCAGAAGCCCAGCAGAAACTTGGTAGTTTAGCACTGCATAATTCGGAATCCACGGATCAGGAATATGCCAAAGCACAGACTGAAGCTTCAGAACTGAGACAGAGAGAGGAAGAGTGGAGAAGAAAAGAAGAAGCGCTAATACAGAGGGAAAGACAGAATCTGTGGAATACAGATTCTTTTAGTAAGGAGGTATTTAATAAGGTATGACATGTATAAATGAGTATGAAAACAATTATAAGCCTTTTTTATTCCATTTATTTCTCATCTTGAGTGTTTTCTATATCTAGTATAGTGCTTATTGTAATGTGTTGAATGTTTTTCTTTCTTATTTTGCCCTATTAAAGGGGACATGTTGCATCAATATCATGAATGTGTATGACACTTCTCCTTTAATTGGGAATCAGAATTTGTAGAACTTATAGAACTTATTTGTCCCTTATAGCAAGTGTTGCAAAAAACAAGGATGAGCAATAGTTCTTCACATGAAGTTTGCTTCTTTGTTATGCCAAATTCTCACATTTGAAACATGCACAGTTTGCCTCTAATAATGTGAATTTCTTAATACAGATTATTTTAGCACAAACTGTCTTCATAGTAAATGCCAGTTTTGTTTTCGGCACTTAACTTGAATATGAACTGTTAATGCATTGTTTTTCATAATTCCACTGAGTTAGCTTCATCAGGGCTAGATGGTGTAGATGTTTCTCTTTGTTTATAGATCAGTAAGTTCCTACTAGTGCGTAGAACTTTGAGATAGATTATTGCTCAGAAGAAGAATATAAGGCATTTTTCACCCTATTATTAATTAGACGAGCTGTGTTTTGGTAAATAACCTTCTTGGGTACATTAAGTGTATACATATGTGTTTGCTGGGCTATGCTTAAAACTAGAACATTGCCCTTTAAATAGTAATGAATTAAAATAATCTTATAGTTCAAAAAAGGTATATGTGGAGATTCTATGATAGTTTTTTCTCCTCTTTAGAGTTTTATTAGTCAATATAAAAGAAAAGAAGTAGAAGATGAAGATATATCTAAATCATTTATACAGAAGCATGAACAAAAGATTAGATACTTTGGTAAGTATGTTGCTTCCAACATTTTGCAGTTTAACCTCCTGTAGAATTTGTGTAGGACTATTTATTTTTTTCATTATTATTGTACAAAATGGATACTAACAAATGAAACATCTGGCAAGGAGAGTATCTAGATTCTTGTTTCTCAGGACAGGAGATGTGGCATCGTAACAAATAACCATTTCAAAGTAAAGGAAATTGTAAATCGCAGAAGCCTGTTGGTTCCTATGATCAATGAGAACTTCTTGAGTCAACATAGAACTGAAAAAGTTTTTCAAGTCATGAAAATTAAAATTCTAGCAACTTTTTCTGCTGTTCCATGGGAAATGATAGGGGCATTAATGGAGATGCAATTCCTGCATGTAAAAGTGCCTAGGACTGTCTGTACCTGCCTCCTATAAATAGCTAGGGGTTTGCTGTCTGTTAATCCATGAGGGGGATGAATGATAAAAGGTAAATATCTGCTAAACAGCTGTTAAGACTATGTAGAGATGGAACCGATCTTTTATTTTTAAAGATATATTTATATGAGTGATAGAAGGGTAAAACTTTGCATCTAGCACTGGCAAGCAGTAAAATATCACTAATATGTATATTAGGGCAATTAACTCATATGAAGGACGGGGGGGGGGGGGGGGAAGTGATCTCACTGCTTGAATTTTCAGTTGTGACTTTCAACCTGCAGCTCTTTCCATGAAGGTAGTTTCATGCTACTTACTACAGTTCAGTCTTTTAGTTAACTTTCAGCCTATGAGTTGGCTCTCCTGTTTTGACCTTAATGCTTGAACTTGGTTATAAAAATAGCTTTGTATTACCTAAAACCTAGCAAACCATGTCAGAAGCATATTCATTTTAGACTATGATTATGCTTTCATTTCTATTTGTCTTACTTGCAAGCACTTAAAGAACTTTTCTGTCAAAATCACTGAATGTAAATCTCCACCATCAAATTAGTTATACTATCAAATTCTTAACAAATAGGTATGGGTACTACTTTGTTACAGTGTGTGAAAACCATTTACAGTTAACCTGTTTTTAACACTGCCAGAGATACAATAAAAATAAGATTTTAACAGTAGCAGCTAACTATATTTCAGTATCTTTACAGTCCGAGCATACCTTCTTGGTAATGCTCTTTCAGCACCGGGAAGTGTTTTAAAAGCAACAAAAAAAATTTCAGTTTTATTTGCATGCTGTTCTTCTGAGGTAACAATGAAGTGTGATAGAGATTGTAGTAGTATGTAAATTTGAATAACGTCTTCACTGCATTAAATCACTTCATATTGAATGTGTTAATTCATGTTGTTGGGTTTTTTTTAATCAGGTATGCTGGGCAGATGGGATGACAGTCAAAGATTTTTGTCTGACCACCCATATCTTGTATGTGAAGAAACAGCTAAATATCTCATCTTATGGTGTTTTCATCTAGAAGCTGAACAGGTACTAGGAAGACCTTTAAACTGCTTAAAAGTATGCAGTTTCCTACTTACACTACAGAAAAGCTGTCCAAATTGATGAGCCATTTAATTACTCTTCTCCCTGTCTTCCCATGTCCATGTTATCTTATTGAAGGAAGCCTCCAAAACACATTACTATGTTAGATCTAGTCTCAGCTAATTAACAGTCCCTTTGCTTCTGTCAGCATCAGTTCTTTTCTCTTTAGGAATCAAATGCAAAGATGTTGCTGAATTTTAGATAGAGTTATACTTTTAAAGATATTTTCTATAATTATGTAATTTCTTTTTTCAGAAAAGAGCTCTGATGGAACAAATAGCACACCAAGCAGTTGTGATGCAGTTTATTATAGAAATGGCCAGAAGTTGTAATGTGGATCCAAGAGGCTGTTTTCGTCTATTTTTCCAAAGAGCCAAAGTAAGTCAGAACTTGTATAACACTGAGAGAAACTCTTGATACCCTTGCAAGGGATCAGTGTTCTGAAGGAGCTTTCTTCCTGACAGTTGGGGGTTAAATATGTTACTGACTGAATCAAGCTTATGGGGAAGTGTTGTTTTGTTGGCAGTTCATTCTAGGATGAATGCTTTGTGTAATTTTGATCTTGAGAATGGAAGTTCCATGGATTCTTGTTAGGCCGGAGGGAAAGCAGAACATAGCATGGGAACTACAGGAGTGTGGAATAGTGAACTACCACCTAAATTACAGCAGCAAACACGAATGTGTCTAAGGACTGAGTGTCCTATTTCGCTTATCATAATGCCTCTCTATGCAGTTCATGGCAGGGCCCAATTTGGAGTCTGTTTCTCTTTAGTCAGTCATAGTTAGCTCTGGAATGCTGAGAGAGGGAGAGAGAGATGTGAGAAGACTGAAGCTGCGGTTTGATGCAGGTTCTATATTAAGTTATACAAGACTGAAGAATCAAGTCATGCTGATCTTAATGCTGCCTTAAGGACTTAAGTTGACACCCACTTTGATTCATGCTTTGCTTTTGAATTGAGTGCTGCCATGAGTACCTTTTCTCTTAAGGGTATTGGCTTCTGAGATGGAATAAAGGAAGGGTTAAAATTATATTTGTTTTGTTCTTACATGTTCTCAGATGAATTAATAACTCAGTTCCTATACTCGTCAAATGGTAAAGTCTCTCTTTAAAACAAAACAAACAAACAAACACCAGCATACCTGAATCTTCTTTTTAAGCTGACTGGTACTAATATTTGTGATAGTAATAGTTTGTGATTCGAACCTACCTTCTGTGATTCTGATTCTGTGATATTGTTATTGACTTGTCCGAACCATTATCCTTCAATGAGTATAATATGCATTACTGCAGGACTTCTTTTTAGCAGTATGTATGCTTACAACTAGAAGTAAATCTGGCTGAGATGAAAAATATTTCACTCTTCTCTTTACAGGCAGGGGAAGGCGGCTATTTGGAAGCTTTTAAAACTGAGCTTGAAGCATTCAAATCAAGAGTGAGAATCTGTTCACAGTCTCAAGGCTTTCAAGCTATGTCAATACAGAATCCCAGTGTCTATACTGGTATTGTAGAAGGACTGGAGTCTTTGTCACAGGTAGGCTTTTTATTTCCAGAAATGAATATAACAACTCTATTAGGAATAGATTTTTGCTACACTCTTGAGAAGATGTACTTTTGAGATCTAGGAATAGGCCTCTCTACTTGGAGCACTGTCAGTTCTAATGTGCACTATTATCAATATTCAAGAGAGATTGTTTCTCAAAGCTCTCACAATTTGTAGTGTCAAAAGGCATATGTTAGTTCAGTGCCCTTGAATAATTGTGCTAAATGGAAAACTGCATCATTAACCTGTTCAGGTACTAGAATTAAATATACTTTGTATCACAGGAGGTGAAATGAGTTTTCAACTGAAAATGACTAATCCCATTAATGGAAACCCACAGGTAGTCAAGTCTAAGGAAAATTTACACTATGTTACGATATTCTGCCCTTGTTTTTATCTTTATCTTGGAACACTGGGTTCTTTGGTTTCAGTGTTAGTGATGATCACATCTTGGACTGAAGAGAAAATTTTAAAGGCTTTTAAAAGCTGGATGTTGGGGAAGGAGACACAATTTAAAGTACTTTACTTTGAAATAAATTTGGTCAAGGTACCTGTTTAGGGTTCAGTTACCAGATCTTACCAAGTAAATGCACAATAAGGTGATAGTATGCTAGCTAAATTTAAAGAAGCTTCTTGACATTCACATTATGATAATACCGTCTGGGGTTTTTTTAAGAAATTATATTTTTTTTACAAACTTATGTTAAGACAGACAAAATAAAGAGCTTGACTTAGTTCTCTGTAAGTGTATGTATGTATTGAGATTAAGCTTTCAATTCTTCATTTGTTGCAGAATGCAAATGATCTACAAGGTTGCATAAACAGAAGTGTCTGCAATTTAAACTCAATGCTACAAAAAGATGAAGAACCCAAAATGATGGACACAGTATAGCACTGTTAAGACTGAGGCAAAGTACTCTTTTTTTTTTTTTTTTTTTTTTTTTAATTACAAAGAAAAGAATGTGGCTGTTTTCTTGACACATTTTTATGGGTACTGCACTTTATTTTTGGTGCTTGGAGGGGGATTGTGGAGGGAGGGTAATCCAGAAATACTTGTAATAATGTTTGAAAATGTGCTGCTAGGTTTTTGGTTGTCTATGAAGAATGGGGTTTTCATTGCCAAACGTGAAACTGGATGTGTTTTATGCTACTAAATTTGCCTTTCATGATTTTGGGAATTAAAGTATGAAAAAGAAATTGCACAAATACAATGTTTACAATAAGCGATAGATTTCTGGTGGAATCTGCTATTGTTATTAGATATGGGTATGTCTTATTCTATGAATATTGGAGATCACAATTATACTTCTGCTATATTGCTGGTATAGCTCTTAAATCTTGTTTTATCATTAATAGCAATAAATGGGTATGACATCAGTACTGCAGATCTGGATGGCGTCAGTTAAAACAGTGGCTCTCTACCTCTTCTAAGAGGATTTAAATGTTACATTTTGCTTTCATAAAAAAATCTTGTGTGTTGTTCCCCTCCCCCCATATAATTAACAATTGCTTACATATGAACTTTGGGTTGTATGGTCACTGAGAAACTTTCTTTTTCATTTTTAAGATGACTGTAGTTTAAATTAACTAAATTTTTAAAACTAATTTTTTAAAGCTAGATCTGTAATGGGGTGAAAAGTGTTAGATGAAGAGAACAAAAGGGGACCTTCAGGTACAGTGGGTGGGATGAGACTCTGCTTTCAACAAAAGCTTGATCACAGTCAAGAGCCAAGCACTTGTAAGTCAGGTTTTGGCAGGTATTTCATACACTGCTAAACTAAAGCTCTTTTTATTAAGTGAATGATTTCTGAAATTATCAACTTAAGTATTGAGAAATAGGAAGATCTTTAAAAGCCTCCTGTTTTAGAATCTTAGGTCCAAATGCTATTCCCAGAACAAGCCTGGTGTCAGAGCCTCTGCAATCCAAAATTTCTACCAAACTTTTCAAACTTGCTGCTTCTATAGCAGCTCTGTCCATAAACATGTACTCTGTAGCTGAGCTATTTCAAGGGAGAGTCTGTACCTCAAATATCAGTATAAATGTTTGCTTCACATGTTTTTACAGGAGTCTATTATTTGTATGCTCCTTGAGCCAGATCTTCTATTGTTTACTTGGCCCTCTGCTGCATTGCTCTGATTGCATACAGGGTTTGGAATGCATTTTAGAATAATAGTTTGACTAACCCAAGTAAATGAGTTGGTATAACTAGTTCTCATAGAGTCTACCCACAGTTGCTGACACAAGCAAACTAGCTGTTATGCAACACTAGCTATTTTTTCTTGTAGGCTCTAATTATGATATAGTGAAGTCGAAGTCTGTTGTAGTATACAGTGGGATAAGTATTAGTAAAAAATGAGCAATAGATCAGCTGATGGAAGCTCTTTTCTTGGCCCTAGTACTACTGTCTGGAACAATTGTGTTTTATCCTCAGGTTATCTGCTGTTCTGTCTAGCTATTGGGCAGACAACGAGGATTCATGGAAACAACACACCACATCCAGGATGTGAGCAAAAGAGGTGGTTTATTGACACAAAACCAGAAGCTATATGGAACTGATGATAGTAATTGAATTAGATGGTGTCTTACATCCCTTCTGATACCAGGAGCCCCAAGGTGATGGCATCAGATGGTTCTCTCTTCTGGTGTACAGCATGCTGCATAGTCCTGTCTGTACCGAGGCTCAAGCTGACAGGGGCTTCCCCACTTTAAAACAGTGGCTTCCCCACTGTTTTTATGTCCCTTCCTTATATAGAGCAAACTAGCACTAAACATGTTGCTGGACCTTTGTCCAAGGCCACTAGCTCCTTGTGATAACAAATATCTTACGTGTTTTCCCTACATCTGCAAGGGCAGCAGCCGTCTCAGCTGCAAACTGCAGATAACGAAATATATTTCTCTACTACTGAACCCAGTTAAGTATTTCACAGGCATTCCAGAGAAGAAGAGAACACAACAGGACTTAACTTTCCTTAATATAGGATCATAGTAAAATTCCAGTTGGAAGGGACCTCAGGAGGTCTCTAGTCCAATCTCCTGCTCAAAGCAGGGTCAGCTATGGGGTTAGACCAGGTTGCTCAGGACTTTATCCAGTCTGGTCTTGAAAACCTCCAAGGATGGGGACTGAACAACCTCTCTGGGCACCTTGATCCCATGCTTGACCATCCTCATAGTGAAAAAGTTTCTCTTTCTATCCAGTCAGGGCCTCTCTTGTTTCCACTTATGCCTGTTGACTCCCGTCCTCCCACCATGCACCACTGTGAAGAGCCTGGCTCTGCCTTCTTGATAGCCTCCTTGTAGGTACTGGAAGGCTACTGTTAGATCCCCCCCAAAGCCTTTTCTTCAGGCTGAAAAAGACCAGTTCCCTCAGCCTCTCCTCATAGAGCATGTGCTCCAGGCCCCTGATGATCTCAGTGGCCCTCCACTAGACACGCTCCAGTTGATCAATGTCTTTCCTGTATTGTATGGGGCCCAAAACTGGACACAGTATTCCAGATGTGGCCTAATGAGTGCTAAGTTAAGGGGGATAATCACTTTCCTTGATCTAATGGCTATGCTACTGTTAATAGAGCCCAGGATGCTGTTGGCCACCTTTGCTGCCAGGGCACACTACTGTCTCATGTTCAGCTTGCTGTCTATCAAGAGCTCCCATGTCCTTTTCAGCAGAGCTGCTCCCCAGCCAGGCAGTCCCCAGCCTGTATCTTTGCAAGGGTTCTTCCTTCCCAGGTGCAAGACTAGGTGCTTGTTCTTGTTGAATTATATGACGTTCCCATGGACCCATTCCTCCAGCCTGTCTAGGTCTCTCTGAATGGCAGCCCTGTCCTTAAGAGCATCATCTGCAAACTTGACAAGAGTGCACTCTGTTGCCACCTCCAGGTCATTGATAAAGATGTTCAACGGGACAGGTTCCAGGATAGACCCCTGCAGTACTCCACTTGTCACTGGCCCCCAGGTAGAATATGACCCATCAACCACTATCCTTTGAGCTCGATCATCCAACTAGTTTTTCACCAATCTAGTTGCCCCCCCTTCCCCCCCATCCAGACCATAACATACTAACTTGGATACAAGAATAGGTGGGAGACAGTGTCAAAAACCTTGATAAAGTCAAGGTAAATGTCCACAACTGTAACTATTTTAATCAAAGTAGGCAATCAGGTCGGTCAGGCATGATTTATCTTTGGTAAATCCATGATGACTGTTTCCAGTAGCCTTCTCCTTCACGTGCCCAGAACTGTTTTCCAAGAGGACTTGCTCCATGATTTTCTCAGGGACTGAAGTGAGGCTGACCAGTCTGTAGTTCACTAGATTGTCCTTTTGTCCATTTTTGAAGATGGATGCAACATTTGCCTTCATCTAGTCATCAGGAACCTCCCCCTTTCCAATGACACAACCATGACTTTTCAGAAATGGTATGGAATGGCCTTGCAAGGATATCAGCCAGCTCTCTCAGCACCCTTGGATGCATCCTGTCAGGTTTAATGGACTTGTATGGGTAGAGTTCTCGCAAATAATCCCTGACTCGATCCTCATCCACTGCTGGTAGTTCTCCTCCTTGAACCCTTTCACTAAGCACAGAGGCCTGGGGAGACCTTGTTAGTGAAGATGGATGCAAAGGCGGCACTGAGTGCCTCAACTTTATCTGTGTCCACTATCACTAAACCATCTTCCCTATTCAGCAATGGTCCCAGTTTTTCCTTAGTCAGCCTTTTACTACTATTGTAGCAGTAGCATAGAGAGTTTCGATAGAAAGGCTAAGATTAGCGTGGATAGAGAATGAATGGGAACCTCTGTGTGGAGATACCAGAAGGAACATGAAGCAGGACAAGGGCTCTCAGAATTGAATGTGTTAATGGCACCCAGATTAGCAGATCATCAAGACCCCAGCACATCTACCAGCCATTACAGAAGACGTCCAGATCTGGAAACAAAGAACGGTGAACAAATCCTGATGACTCATTGTGGTAGGCAGAAAAAATTGTGAGCTTAAATTGTGAATGCTGACAGGCCGCAGATAATTGTGTGGGGGTGAACGTCCAAAACTGAACTTTAGAACTCTCAAGCACAAGACTGCCACTTGCTAGCTGCAACCAGTACAGGCTGGTTGTAAATTTTGATAACTAACAAACACCTGAACTAAACAGAAGTGTCACATCCTGAATCCTCCAATTCAGAGACAGAACCACCAATTAGGAGCCTGATCATGTGTTGTGCTTCTGCACATAGACTATTTAAATTGGGAAAACTGAGGGCTTGGGTTACCAAAAAGAAGAAGGGGGCCTGGAAAGAAGAAGGTGAAGATTCTGGCTGGAGGAAAGATCCTAGAAGTGGGAGAGATCAGGGAGATGCATGGAGACAAACGCAGGGGGACATGCAGGAACCCTGGCCAGTAATGTCTGAGACTGGTAACTGGGAGCAGCTGCACAGCACAAAGCCAACATGACTTTCTGCTCAACCTTCCTGGACCAGCAGCGATCTTCCTGATGGGAAGGGAAGGGAAGTAGAGACATAGTGAATGTACTGCTGGGGTGGGGGGGGAGAGTGAATGAGTGTGTAAGACAACCAAGTAGGGTAAAAAGCTCTCATTTCATTGTTTCTTAAATAAACCCCAGTATCCAGATCCAGTACGGGTGGTTGTTTGCTCACCTGTGACAATCACAGGGGTGGGATAGGGTGGAGACACTGATCACTGTCAGCTCCAAAAGGGTACAAAAAGGCATATCCAAAACCTGCACATGGTCACTAATCTAAGAATAACCCAGGATACATTAGAAGGACTTGACAGCTGGCATCCCTTGTCCTCCATGTCATCATCTAACATCTGGCATCTTGCTGCCTGACTGCTGGATGGATGGCTTGAACATGCATAGCCCTGGTGCTGTCAGGGAGCAAGGAGGGCTAGCTGCTCCCTAAGGGATGGGGAGCAAGGAGCTAGGCATGATAATAAGGCCAGCAGGGTAGAGGCCTTGCCAGCCAGGGCCCAGTCCCACAATACCCAACCAAGGCAGACCTGAGAAGGGTAGCCAGGGTCAACCAAGAGTCTAGGTCATCAGGCAAGTTCATGATGATGGGGAAGGTCCGAGGTCAAGCCAGAAAGTCAGTCTGTGGCTCAGGGTCCAGTTCAATGGGGGCAATAGCCTGGCACAGCCATGGCTGTAGCTGAGCTGGAGACAGGCACTTCTACAATGTAGCTCAGGCAGGGACAGAAGACCCATGGCTCATGGCTGAGCTTAAATGGAGCTCCTGGGCCCAAGGGTAGGGGGTGTGGGTGGAGACCTCAGTTGAGGCTGATCAGGGCCATTAAGGTTTACTAGTGCACTCAGGACCCTGACAGGTGCCTGACTGCTGGACAGACTTCTTGGACACTTACTGTGCTGCTTGTGAGTGTGAGACTGTGACTGACACTTGTTTTCTTTCAGTTTTTATTTTAAATAAAATCACCTTCCCCTCCTATAAGGTCTCACGTAGATATTTGCTACATTGTTGATACAATGTTGCTACGATATTTCCTACAGTAGAAGCTCTTCTTTTTGCCCTTGATGTCCCTTGCAAGTCTAAAGTTCAGGTGAGCGTTGGTGTCTTGGGTTTACGTGGCAAGGTTTTGGTAGCTGGGGGGAAGGGGGGGGCTGCAGGGGTGGCGTATGTGAGAAGAGACCAGGGGCTGCCCTCATATCGGACAGAGCCAGTTCCAGCCAGCTCCAAAACAGACCCACCGCTGTCCAAAGATGAGCCAATCGGTGCAGCTAGTGGCACCTCCGTGAAAACATATTTAAGAAAGGGTAAAAATGCTGCACAGCAGTTGTGAGAGAGGAGTGAGAAACATGTGAGAGAAACAACCCTGAAGACATCAAGGTCAGAGAAGGAGGAGGAGGAGGAGGTGCTCCAGGCGCCGGAGCAGAGATTCCCCTGCAGCCCATGGTGAAGCAGGTTGTCCCCCTGCAGCCTATGGAGGACCACCTCAGAGCAGATATCCACACTGCGGCCCGTGGAGGACCCCACGCCGGAGCAGGTGCATGTGCCCTGAAGAAAGCTGCAGCCTGTGGAGAGCCCACGTTGGAGTAGGCTCCTGGCAGGAACTGCAGTCCATGGAGAGGAGCCCACGCAGGAGCAGGTTTTCTGGCAGGAACTGCAGCCCGTAGGGGACCCACACTGGAGCAATCTGTTCCTGAAAGACTGCACCCCATGGAACATAACCACACTGGAGTAGTTCTTGAAGATGGGGAGGAGGAGACAGAAGAGTCAGGAATGAAGGAGTGCGGTTGACCTTGGGAAGAAGGGGGAGGTGTTTTCAGTTTTGTCTTTGTTTCTCACTATCCTACTCTATTTTTAATTGTCAATAAATTAAATTAATCTTCCCCAAGTTGAGTCTGTTTTGCCCATGATGGTAATTGGTGAGCAATCTTCCTGTCTTCATCTCGACCCACGAGTTTTTTTTCATCTTATTTTCTTCCCCTGTCCAGCTGAGGAGGGGGAGTGAGAGAGCGGCTTGGTGGGCACCTGGCAGCCAGCCAAGGTTAACCCACCACAGTCGGCTTTCCTGACACCATCTCTACATGCCCAGGCAATATTTCTTTAATCTACCTTTGTAGCTTGTCTCTCCTTGTGCATAAAGCCTTTTTGCATTCAACTGAGAGCTTATGGGTGAAGGTCAAAGGCAGCCTTGGCTGCAGTGATTATGAGATGGTGGAGTTCAGGATTCTGAGGGCAGGGAGGAGGGCAAAAAGCAAGATCACAACCCTGGACTTCAGGAGAGCAGACTTTGGCCTCTTCAAAGATCTGCTTGGAAGAGTCCCATGTTCTCTGGCATTGTTACATACATAGGGCTATATAGCAGTCACTCATGCTAACATATGGGTTACTAGACCTAATATGGCTGACACGGCTTGCCCAAGATCACTAACTCCTCAAATACCATATCTTCTGCAAGACTCTCAATACACCAAATAATTCTGAGTGGGCCAAATACTGTAGTTATTACACCTGATATGAGCAGCCATAAAGGCAACCTGGTTAGAAGGGGGAAATTACTGAACAGAAGAAATTGCCTGCCAGCCTGGGAAATGCTAGCCTGGGAACTAGGCCTGTGAACCCAAAGCATCCTTGAAGTACAGCTGGGTACCTTGAAACCAGAGACATCCTGAGATACCATCGATAAGAGCATAAACTGTAACAGCAATTTATCATCTGAAAAGGTGAAAAATAGTCTGGAAAAAGGGGAAAACATCCCGAGGAAGTAGGAATCGGTAACTGCCATTGGCTGGTCTAACTGCAAGAACAGGAAAACAGTCTGGAAAAATAAAAATTGGTCTGAAAGAACAGAAAACATCATCATCTATTGGCTGTTTCAGGTGAAAACCAGAAATGAACAGCATCTATTGGCTGCTTGAAAAAGTATGTCCCACGCCCTCTTATGTCTGTGTGATATAAAAATGACTTAATTTTTATCCAAAATGGAGCTTCTCTCTCTGAGAACTTCCTGTGCTGCACTTACTTTTCCTTTTCCTAAACAGGTTGAGCTCTCTGCATGAACTTTCTTTTTTATTTTATTGGTCCCCCTCTGGGCCCACTTCTGGGGGCAGTTCGGTTTGTCCTCCCACTTCTGGGATGGTTTGGCCCCTTTTGAGATCTGTCTAATTCACTTGATACCAGTGTTATCCATATAAGTAATCTATCAATCATAAGTATATCTGGTTTTATATTGTTGATAAGTTTGCTTCAGTAAGGATAAGTTTGTAGTAACCTGTAATAGTATATACCTACTTGGTTGTTGCTGTTATTGGTTGTTGCTATAATATTGATTGTTGGTATTATTGATTGCTGATAGTAATTTGTAATGGCTTGATATACATATATATATATATATTAATTTTATTAGTCATAGGTATACTTTCTAGTGGTGATTTGTGGTAGTATATTTGCTAGTGGTGATTTGTGTGGTATTTGTGGTAATCTGTAATAAAGTAGAGAAATTTAGATAAAAGCCTCTGTGTTCTTGTGTATTACGGAATCCTATGAACCCACAGTCGCGATCTCTACACACCCGCAGGCTGGGTAACCCTTTAGGTCATGACAAAACCTCAGAGATCATAGAAGTACCCAAGGATGCATCAGTTCAAACAAGTGAACCGAGTACAATTGAGTTGCTTTGAAGTAGTTCTAGTAACTACAATTAACTGTAAAGTATTTTATTACTAGTAATAATAGTTTAGGCCTATCTCTTGCTGTGGGACTAGATGCATTTTTTCCTCCAGAGGGCTACTGAAGTCAGGAAAAACTATAATCAATCAAACATTAATAAATACACACTTTTTCTGCAACCGACTTACCTTAGAGATTCACTTTTGGTAGAATAGAATGAAGGTGGAATATGTGGAGACACAAATAAATACAGTCACTTTAGGATGTTGAAAAAAAAATTTCTGATCAGTTTATTTGGGTGGGATAAGTATCCACAAGCCTTTCTATGGTGATCTATTACTATTCTAATGGTACCCCTATTATTTACAAACCAGATCAGATTTAAAGACCCACTTTGAATAAAAGTTTGGATTTATATTGGGTGTATGTGGCAAGGTTTTGGTAGCTGTAAAACAGTAAAACAGTAAACAGTAAAACAGTAAAATAGTAAACAGTAAAAATGCCAAGAGGATAAGGGATGGAAAACACCTAGGTGGGATGGGAATTGGGTCGCTGAGAATTGTCTTAATTGGGAAACTCTACAAGCAGAAATTCAGAAGTGGCAGGAAAGTATTGGGCTTCTCAAAAAGACATTAGGCAGGAAGCTCAAGACGCTTCACAGCGAGCTAGAGCAGCTGTCTTTGAATCTCATAGTCATGTTAAGAGCCAATTTGATAATTAGAAACTAACCTCAGACCTTTGTCTTTACGACAGCTTAGAGAGTGAGATCACTGATAAAATATATACACTTGTTGTGGTTTAACCCCGGCCAGCAGCTAAGCACCACGTAGCCGCTCACTCATTCCCCGCCAGTGGGATGGGGAGAGAATCGGAAGGATAAAAGTAAGAAAACTCGTGGGTTGAAATAAGGACAGTTATATAGGTAAAGCAGAAGTCGCACGCACAAGCAAAGCAAAATAAGGGATTCATTCACTACCTCCCATCGGCAGGCAGATGTTTATCCATTTCCAGGAAAGCAGGGCTTCATCACGCATAACAGTTCCTTGGAAGACAAACGCCATGACTCCGAACATCCCCTCCTTCCTTCCCCCAGCTTTTATTGCTGAGCGTGATGTCATATGGTATGGAATATCCCTTTGGTCAGTTGGGGTCAGCTGTCCCAGCTGTGTCCCCTCCCAACTTCTTATCATAGAATCCTTTAGGTTGGAAAAGACCTTTAAGATCATTGAGTCCAACCGTAAACCTAACAACACTGCCAAGTCCACCACTAAACCATGTCCCTAAGTGCCACATCTACAGGTCTTTTAAATACCTCCAGGGATGGTGACTCAACCACTTCCCTGGGCAGCCTGTTCCAGTGCTTGACAACCCTTTCGGTGAAGACGTTTTTCCTAATATCCAGTCTAAACCTCCCCTGGCGCAACTTGAGGCCGTTTCCTCTCGTCCTATCGCTTGTTACTTGGGAGAAGAGGCTGACGCCCACCTTGCTACGACCTCCTTTCAGGTAGTTGTAGAGAGTGATAAGGTCTCCCCTCAGCCTCCTTTTCTCCAGGCTAAACCACCCCAGTTCCCTCAGCCGCTCCTGATAGGACTTGTTCTCTAGACCCTTCACCAGCTTCATTGCCCTTCTTTGGACGTGCTCCAGCACCTCAATGTCTCTCTTGTAGTGAGGGGCCCGAAACTGAACACAGTATTCGAGGCGCAGTCTCACCAGTGCCGAGTACAAAGGGACAATCACTTCCCAGGTCCTGCTGGCCACACTATTCCTGATACAAGCCCCTATTCTTGTGCACTCCCAGCCTACTTGCTGGCGGGGCAGTGTGAGAAGCAGAAAAGGCCTTGACGCTGTGGAAGCCCTGTTCAGCAATAACTAAAACATTGGTGTGTTATCAACACTGTTTTGGTCACAAATCCAAAACATAGCTCCATACAAGCTACTATGAAGAAAATTAACTCTATCTCACCTGAAACCAGTACAACACTGAAAACTGATGATGAGGAGGATGATTCTGATTCTGGCAAAGGGCCTTCTGCCCCCACCTCGTTATCTGAACCTAATCCGGATAAAACAGCCTCCTTGTACTGTAGAAGTCAGTTCTTCGCTGACTGAGGAGGGAGACAAGGATGCTTAGCATAGAATTATCAAGGGAATTTATTATCTCATATTAGCTATGTGCATAGCAGTGCCCCAGCCTAATGCATGGAGGCCCCTGATATAGAGGAAGGCAGGGTTTATATATGTTACAATACAGTTGTGTAGACCAATCAAATTGCTCATGTTAAGGGGTGGGCTAATCAGTTACTATTGCTCGCGTAATCAGTATCTGCTTCCCCCGTGCAGGTGGTGTAGACGTATGGTCAGTGGTGTGTTAATCTCCATTGTTCTAAACCGATGTCCTGTGCAGGTGGAGTGGTTTTTATACTGGATTCTGGTTGATTGCTGTTCTGGCCATGGTTATATGCCTGGGTTTTTTTGAAAGGAAAATCTCATACTGTTTTATTGTCGATATGGGGTGTTCTCAGCTAGTAAGAGCTGGCTTAGGTTGGATCTTCAGGTCACATTGACCCTGAGGTAAAAGCTCATAGTCTCAGGTAGTGTTTACTCTTCTAAGCAAGTCATATTGCATTTAGCGCCTTGCCTTTCACAGTACCCTATCATTACAACTTCCAGGGTACACCTCCCAGCTCATGCCAGAGATGGAGACACCCTTCCCATGCCACCTCAGGTCACGATGACCTCTGCAAACTTTAATGCAGAACAGCTAAGGCACATGTCCTTACACGATGGCAAAAAGCCGAATGAGGACTGGATAGGATGGGTGGCATGATGCTACCAACTGGGGGCTGGAACCGTCATTCTTAATCAAAATGAGACTAGACAAATATTCCTGGAAGGAGTAATAGTTCTTCAGAATTCTGATGCAGGGGCCAGACAGAATACCTTCTTTCTATTATCTTCAATAATACAAATTCCAGGACCATGGGGATATAACCCTTCCCCTCCCTGGAATACTCCTGATGGGTTTTCTGAGTGGACACTGAGACTGGCTGCCCAGGATGTCCTTAATGGACAAGGTGCTATACCCCAGGACATGATGTCTATGATAGCAACAGCAGCAGGGAAAACAAAACTATTGCAAAATACAGCACCCAGGGGACCAAAGGGCTTAGCCTTGATGTTACATGGTGGAGCCCATGACTGGAACACCATAATGGCTTGAGGGCTGCAGAACTGGACAGCCTTTATGGGAACCACTCCTGAAACGACAGTCCGTCAAAAGGAAGGATGGCTCAGGGTCGTCCAAATGCCAAAGGGAGGTCAGAATAATAAGGGACAAAATACTTGAAAATCCCCCATCTGTTCCCCTGATCCTACTATTGGGAAACTAATAGCAGAACTCCCAAGTTCTGTCCCAAGGTGTTCCGACAACCCATCCCAAGTGGCCGAAATTTTTGGAATTAATATTAGCAAAAGCCCTTGTATCCCATTAATAGTAAATGATAAATATTTTGTTTCTTTTCCCATGGATACGGGAGCCTCAATATCAATGATTAAAGCTGAGGACATCCCTGGATTAATTCAGAAAAGTTGAGAAAGGATTTCTATAACAGGGATTGCTGGAAAAGGACAAGAGCTCCCTGTAGCCAGGATAAAATTGACTCTGCCCAATGGAGCCATCTCATCTATTACAAATCTTATTTTTGCTATAGGACAAGTGGCCCATCCTTGGATGGCTGCCCTGGATATAAAAGATATGTTTTTCATGGTCCCATTACAACCTGAGGATCAAGAGAGATTTGCCTTTACCTGCGGTGGAATGCAGTACACTTTTACCCCAAAGATTCAAACATAGCCCTACGTTGTCACATCAGGCTTTAGCTAAGGAATTAGAACAAGTCCCACAGGAACCAGGGATGATAGTATATTAATATATAGATAACATTTTAATCAGAGGGGATTCCCCTGATAAGGTACAAAAAATGCGTGATCGTATCCTAGTCCATCTGGAAAATAAGGGGATTACTATCCCTGAAGCTAAACAACAGGGTCCTAGTCAAACGGTTCCATTTTTAGACATAACTTGGCAAGGTGTCAGATGGTGTATTCCCTCTGATACCTTACAGCAAATATCTGAGTTAGATTCACCCTCCAATAAGAAGGAGCTCTGACAAGTCCTAGGAACTTCAGGATTCTGGCAAGCACGTATTCCAGGGTTTAGTGTATTTGCTTGACCCTTACACAATCTTTTAAAGAAGTGTGCTACCTAGGAATGGACAGTTATTAATGAAGAAGCATTTCATTTATTAATACACAATGTTTCAGAATATCAGGCTATGTGCCCAATAATACCAGTGGTATTTTTTTTGTTTTTTGGAAGAAAGTACAAATAATTCTTGATTAGACAAGTATAGGAAGGTCATTCTAAGACAAATGTCCCTCTGATTTCAGTTATGCAGTGACTATTACATGCTCAAGCATGAATATATATGTATACCTTTGTCTCTTCTGGCTTTCTATGTGCTTTGTCCCAGTGTCATTAATACCTGTCCTTAAACTTGTGTTACTTGTTTATGAATCCCTTCTACTTCTCTGTTTTTTCTGTGAAATAGGAAGAGACACCATTCCAAGTGAAACTAGAATGTTTTCAATCCCATTCTTTATTCATCTGAATGTTCTGTTTCTTGCTTTGCTTACGCCTTGGTGTATTAAGCAGAGATTCTGTGGACCTATGTACTCAGTTGCATGGATGTTTTGTTTAACTGCTTACAATTAAACTTAAAATACAACATGCGAATAGCTGCAAATTATTCTTTAAAGAGTTTATTATGTTGTATTTATTAACATAAAATGTTATTTGCCATTGTGTTTCTTACTCCACTAGCTCTGTTGGAATTTCCTAGTCTTGTTCTAGTCTCAAGTTAACCAATTAGTATATGTTGCGTTAAGAGTTACTGTCGCGTAGGAGTCTGAGGAGTGGCTGGGGGGGAAACCCTCCCATTGAGTCACGAGGTTCAGACAGGACCCCCTTGCTTTCTAAACTCCTTCTCAGAGAGGAGTCTAGGTGCGGCTAAGTCCAGTCTTAGTCTCAGACTTGGTCAACGGTTTACTTTCTAAGGACTGTATACGTAGCCACTCATCAGAGTCAACGTTTGCCTATCAGAGCTCTCTCAGGGCTTTCACTGAAACAGCTTTGCAAAGTCGATTAAGGCAACAGCGTTAATTTGACAATGTTATAAGTCCGGTCGTGTTCAGCGTACTGAACTTCACGACACGGATTCACAAATAACGCGATGCACCCCCAGTCTAGTCGTGTTGCATGAACTACCACGGCCACACTTAAAGAGTCTGGTCGTGTTCAAGGAGAACTATCACGGCTAGATTAATGAAGAGTACAGTTTATTAGAGCAACAGACACACAGGTTCTTTTGGATTACCGGTGATAAATTTACTGTCTGCAAAGCATGTGCAAATACCAAGAGTATGAGTAACACCGCCGGCTACAAATGCGTTAAAAGATAATAAAGCAACTCTATAGAGATTTCTAAGTTTCCCGGGGAGGCACTTGGAATAACCAAGTGTTCGAATCTTACCCAAAGGCGTCCCGATGGGGGGGAAGAGAGGCTCAGCCCGTCAACTGATCCCAGAGGTCAGAGTGGTATGCGATGGTGTCTTCCCTAACATTCTCTCTCTCTTAAGCTATTTTATACTATTTTTCACCTTTCAGGTGGAGCTTGAGTGACTCTAGTCATACATACCTTTGTTTAGGATTGGTGTAAAGTTTTCTCGCTTCGCTTTTAAAGGTATAAACTAGGAAAATTCAAAGCACAAGCTCAGTGAGGGGTGGTCGCACCTTAGAGGCAGGTAGCTTTTGGGATGGAGGTGTGTTTTGGTATTATAATGATGTTATAATGAGCAAGGTTCACCAAAAGGACAGCATTTCGTCAAAAACATGACAGGCTGTTGGCCCAGGGTAGCAAATATGCAGCTTATCAGTTCCATAATACCTTTAAGTTCCCATATAATCGCAGAGCCTGGCCGCGGTATCTCCACACCGCTCCACCCTCCGAGCAGTGCCTCTTAGAGTCAGCACACCAAGTTCCCCTGGCGTTGCCGACATCTAAGGTTGCAGGCCTAGGGAACTCCCATGGAATGGATTCCTTGCATGTCAGCCGCATTCCACCCAGGAAGCTTCTTCAATGTTGTACCTTACCTAAAAGTGTGAATATAAGTTTAATTTCTAAGTCACCTCCAGCAATTATTCCACAGTATATCACCAAAGTTGTTTCTAGTTCTGTTCTGTACATTTCAGGGAGAATATATTAAATGCCAGACTTAGAAATACTGCTGAAGCATTTTATTGTAAACATATTAGGCTGAAAATTGATTATTTAGGTTGGGACTCTGCTTATATGCATGTGTAAATATGTGCAGGATTGAAAATTTATTCCTTGCTCTGTGTGTGCTGCCCCATATAGTTACTAGTTCTGTTACTTTTATCTCATTTCCAGAACTATTAGCTATTCTCGATGTGAGGGTTTGGGTTTTTTTTTTTGGGGGGGGGGGTGGACAGGTATTTTAGCTGGTTCCCCTTTATTCACTATCTTGCTTATGTGCTCAAAGGATTTCAGGGGATAAGAATGACTTCTACAAGTAACAGTAATTAAGCTTATATTGCACCAATGTTTATATGCGCAAATTCAGAGACATGAGTCAAACTCTTTGCATGTATAAGTTAAAAATAGCTTTCCTAATTATTCCCATTAAATGCTACATAAATAAAACATTAAAAGTAATGAAGTCACAACAATTTTGGTTTTTTTATTTTTAAGAGAGCAGTTGGTGAGATTTTTGGTTGAGAGTTGGTTGATTTTTCTTTTGCAAGGTATAATTTATCCTGTTCCTTAAAAAACAGCATGAAATGTTACTAAGGGTTTTGTTGGTGATTTTTTTTTGTGTGAATATTTTAAGAGGGACATGGCTAAATCTTTCTAGTTAAGCATGGACATGGTTTATATACTTTACATGAGTATTTTTAGTTGATGTTCTCTATTAATCTTGGCTAATTAGACTGGTTAATTCCTGTTTACTATAAGTTTTGCTCGTAATCCTCTATTAATTTATTGTGCTGCTGTCTAGGTTTCTAGCACTGCAAGATGATTTCTTTTACAGTAGGAAAAAACATTTATTTGAAATATATAATCTTGCTACATACACAAACCTTACTGTTTATGCACCTGTATTACTCAAGCAACCTTTGGAGGCCTTAGCTGTGCAACTGCATCTAGGTTGGCAGCCCTACTGATTTCAAAACAAAACTGGGATTGCTTGCATGGATCCAATTACGTGAACAGGACCTCAGTTGTATCTTATTTCATTGAGTGTATCAGTAAAGTTTGACTAAGCAACTAATAAAAGAGCATTTCAAGACAGAGGCTGCTGGAAAACAACCATTTGTGTGTGATGAAAAAAGTAGCGGTTTTTTTGGTGAGTTAAAGATGCTATAGAGAGCTATTATGAGAATCAAATTAACATAGGCGGCTTTGACTATAGAAAGAGAAATTGGTGTGCTGGGTCTGGTTGGGATGGAGTTAATCTTCTTCATAGCAGCCCATATGGTGCTGTGTTTTGGATTTGTGCTGAGGACAGTGTTGATGATAAAGGGCTGTTTTGGTTGTTGCTGGGCGGTGCTTGCACGGAGTCGGGGCCTTTTCTGCTTCTCGCACCACCCCATTAGAGAGTGGGTTGGGGGTGCACGGGAAGTTGGAGGCGGGGGGGGCGCATCTGGGACTGCTGACCCCAACTGACCAAAGGGATATTCCATGCCATATGACGTCAGGCTCAGCATATAAAGCTGGGGGAAGAAGAAGGAAGGGGGGGACGTTCGGAGTGATGGCATTTGTCTTCCCAAGTAACCATTACGCGTGATGGAGCCCTGCTTTCCTGGAGATGGCTGAACACCTGCCTGCCCATGGGAAGTAGCGAATGAATTCCTTATTTTGCTTTGCTTGCGTGTGCGGCTTTTGCTTTCCCTATTAAACTGTCTTTATCTCAACCCTCGAGTTTTCTTACTTTTACTCTTCTGATTCTCTCCCCCATCCCACTGGAGGGGGAGTGAGCGAGCGGCTGGGTGGTGCTTAGTTGCCGGCTGGGGTTAAACCACAACAACTGGAAAGAAATTGGAAAGACTCATAGACTTCCTTGAGTTGTTTAAAGACACTTTCTCACTCTGATCAGGTGGTCTGTAACAATTTCCCAGCACAACGTCATCCTTATTGGCATCTCCTCTGATTTTGACCCACAAGCTCTCAACTAGATTTTCATCCGTCCCATAGAAGAGCTCCATACTTCTGAGCTAATCCTTTGCAGACATCAAGTCCCCCTCCACATTTGTCCTGCCAGCCTTTCCTGAAGAGCTTGTACCCATCCATTGCAGCACTCCAATTGTGCAAGCTGTTTCACCATGTCTCAGTTATTCCAACAATGTCACAGCTTCGTGACCACATGCAGTGCTCTAGTTCTAGGGCAGGTAAGCCCCCACCTAGTCGCTTGCTCACTCCCCCTCAGCAGAATGGGGGAGAGAATCAGAAGGGCAAAAGTGAGAGAAAAAAAATCTCACACTTGTGGGTCGAGATAAAGACAGATTAATAAGTGAAGGGGGAAAAAAAGAAAAAGAAACAAGTGATACAAAAGCAATCAGTCACCACCCAATGCCCATCCAGTCTCTGAGCATCAGCCACCTTGGAAAAAATCCCCCCCCCCCCCCCCCCAGTTTTATTGCTGAGCATGACATCATAAGGTGTAGAATATCTCTTTGGTCTGTTCAGGTCAGCTGTCCCAGCTGTGTCCCCTCACAACCTCTTGCCCACCCCTAGCCCACTCTGCCCTGGTGTGGGCAGAGTGAGAAACAGAGAAGACCTTGATGCTGTGCAAGCACTGTTCAGCAATAGCTAAAACATCGGTGTGTTATCAACACTGTTTTGGTCACCAATCCAAAACACAGCACCATACGGGCTGCTATGAAGAAAATTAACTCCATCCCAACCAGACCCAGTACACCCAAGCTGCGTGCATTTCTGTACCTACACTTGAGGTGAGCCCCCTTCTGCCCTGTTTTATTCTTCACAAGGTCTTTCTTGTACCCATCACACTGCACCCTTGGCTTGCCAACCTGGTCCGCTACTTCCTCACTTGGCAGTGGGTCATGTTGTGGTTTAGACCCAGTCGGCAATTAAGCACCACACGGCCGCTCGCTCACCCTCCCCCCCCGGTGGGATGGGGGAGAGAATCTGAAGAGCAAAAGTAAGAAAACTCATGGGTTGAGATAAGAACAGTTTAATAACTGGAACAAAATAATAATAATAATAAATTGTAATTTATTATTACATAGGCGGCTTTGACTATAGAAAGAGAAAAGGCTCTTACAGCTCCAGCTTTCAAGTGAGGATTCAGAATCACAGAATCACAGAATAGTTGAGGTTGGAAGGGACCTCTGCAGGTCATCTGGTCCAAACCTGCTGCTCAAGCAGGGCCACCTAGAACCAGTTGCCCAGGACCATGTCCAGATGATTTTTCAATATCTCCAAGGATGGAGACTCCACAACTTCTCTGGGCAACCTGTTCCAATGCTCAGCCACCCTCACAGTAAAAAAAGTGTTTCCTTATATTCAGATGGAACCTCCCGTGTTTCGGTTTGTTCCCATTGCCTCTGGTCCTGTCACTGGTCACCACTAAAAAGAGCCTGGCTCCATCTTCTATACATCCTCCCTTCAGGTATTTGTATACATTGATGAGATACCCCTGAGCCTTCTCTTCTCTAGGCTGAACAGTCCCAGCTCTCTCAGCCTTTCCTCATGGGAGAGACGCTCCAGTCCCTTCATAATAGAGAATATCATAGATAATCTTATGCCTCTTTAGATGCTGGGAACCCCGAGCAGTGTAGCATTGAACAGACCTCCGATCCACGCGTAGCACACCATACAGACACTGTCCATAGCAGAGATTCTCCCATTTTGATCATTCAAGCTATTATAGGATTTTCTTATGAGGAAACAGCTCCATGTTTTTTACTGTCAAATAGAAACTACGTTCTCATGAGAACTTCTTGCCGCACTGTTAGGTAAAGGCGAGGCCACGCAGGTGGCGTAATCACCAGTACCAAGTGGGAGCTGCCTGCAGGCTCCTCTGTTACAATGAGCTGGCTGAGTTTATCCTGCGGCCAAGGGACTTGTGCAGCACAACACAGCCTGAAGGCCAAGTTGTACACCTGCAGCACAGTGCAGCACAGCACAGGCCTGGGCCTGCTCAGGTTAACTGTTATGTGGATCACTAACTCCTCGATGTACAATGGTCTTCTGGTCAGGATCACGACAGCTTCCCACTGATGTTTTATTAGGTTAGAAAGAGTGTTTTAATTCACCTAAGTTTGATAATTCACTGATATTTTAGCCAAGCCTTGAACAATAGAGAGCTGACTGCCTTCTGGGCAACTGGTAACTACACCTAGCCATGCCCAAGGGACACAAATGTTTCTAAAGCTCGAGGGGGCAGACAGTGTTCTGAAGAGAGAAAGAGTTTTGCCTTTCTGTCCCAGGGTAGACTAAGAAATCCCAGAGATGTAAAAGGAGACGTTTTTGAATCTGAGACTGTAGTTTTGCAATATGTTTCCTTGTGTGTCGGAGCTGTCTTAAGAAGTTTCTTTCCTCAGCCAGCCTCTTGGAAACACTGGAATTTGCTCCACCCTCAGTTTTCAACACAGCAGTTGGTAAGGCTGTGCTGTAAACTGGATAACTGAAATGACTTAAGTTAAAATAAAAACTTTCTGGAATAAGTGGCGAGGGGAATGGACAGAACAACTTCTTAAGCTGGCTTCACTGCCAAAGACGACATATTGTGTAACCTCATCCTGAACAATCCCAAGGATACATTTAAGCTATAAAAGAAAGTGCGTGTCCCCAGTAGAATCTGAGAACATGGGATTGTATAAGAAACAGATCCTCAACTATGGACTATAAAGCATGTATCAGTCCATCAGCTGGGTTCCATCAGTTGAGGCTTTGGATTTGTTCTAAGAACTAAGTAGTTAGGTACAGGGTTAATTGCTCTATACGTGTCTTTATAAGCTTTTACAACTATTTTATTATTTCAAGATAACTGGCTAACATTAGGACATTCCATTCCCGTGTATGTGGGAATCCTTAAAACTGGAGCCCAGTACACAAAAATATGGTTCTCTGGGTATTGAAAGGATAATGGAGTGTCACAGAGTTACATGAGTAACTTGGGAGCTGGTATGCAGAAGTTAGGGAGAAGCATATTAGACTTCCAAGATGGCTTGTGACAACATGCAACTTCTCTTAGACCTAATGAGCTCATTGTATTGTAGACCTCTTCAAGGTGAGTGTAAAAGATGAGCTGGATTCTTCACTGTTTGTCATTGCATAGTTATTGGCATAAAAGCAGTAGGACAAAGTGGAGAACTGGGGCAAAATGGAGAAGAAATAAACTAGGAGAAGTTAGACTAAGGTTAATGAAATTACATTGGTATAAATGAAAGCCAAATCAATTTGAGGCTATTTTTTACAATACAGTTGTAAATGTGAGTGTAACATACAAAGATGTACCTGAGCTTAGTTAATGGCTCAGTGGGTGGGAAGCCTCAGCAGTGTGAACTGTAGTGGGTACTTCACAAATTTAATGTTGCTTTTGGTACCCAAGCTGGCTCAGGTATACTATGTGTGTTTACAGTGATATCTTGACAGCAGCAGACTTAAACATTACTACAGTTCTCTTGGACATCAGTACTTCTCCAAGCCTGTTTTCTAAGCCAGTGGCAGAGCTCTTGGACAGATAGCTTATTAGTAATGTTATTTGTGAATGTACTAACTTTGTAAAATGTAAGAGACAATTATGCGTTTTTTCCTGAAGATTGTAATATAAAGCAGTTGTATGGTTGTTTTGTGAGTTTTGGTACAAAAAAATATGCTTTTTTTCTTCTTGGAATTAAGTTTAAAGTGTTTGAATAGGCTAAAAAAATACATTTAAGATTTTCTGCAGTGATTAAAATAATGTTTCAGGTAGCACTTTTTATGGTTAGATTCTTTTAAAGAACATTGAAAATTTCTATTACTTGTTACTACAGCAGCAGTTAGCAACATACAATGATAGATAGATATTGACTTCCTGGAAAAAAAATTGCAACTGACTTGTTTTCAAATATTTATTCTACTGCGTTTTGAAGGTTAGTCTCCAAATAACTGCATCTTGCTGAGTTACTCTGCTGCCATGCAAGGCCTGCCCAGTAACTGCTATAAAGCAGTTATAAAACTATAAAATTAGGCTAGTTGAAGGTAGTTCTTACAGTATGGAAAAGCTTTATTTTCAAACTGCATGTAACCTACACTTGCCACTTTGTGTTCATGTGTCAAATTATTTTTTCTTTTTCTTCTACATCTAAAGTCTGTTTGGGCTAAGAAAGCCTGCATTTTTTTGATTTGTCACAGTATAACTGAACTTTCTGACTGAGAATGCCCAAGAGGAAGTGGCCTCAAGTGTCCTTCATAATACTGTTAAAAGACTAGGTTAAATATGTGTGGCAATATCTTTCTCCACTCAGTGGATCTGCAGAAGGAAGAAGAGCAGAGTTTCTGATTTTGGATACAAGGATGCTGTGGGAGACCATGTCAGAAGCCTTGTTAAACTCAAGATAAATGACATTCGCAGCTCTCCCCTCATCCACATATATAGTAATTTCATCATAGAAGGCAATCAGGTTGGTCAAGCCTAATTTTTCCTTGGTAAATCCATGGCGGCTCTTACCAATCACCTTCTCCTCCACGTGCCCAGAAATTGTTTCCAAGAGGACTTACTCCATTATTTCCCCAGGGACCAAAGTGAAGCTGACTGGCCTGTAGTTCCCCAAAGAGTCCTTCTTGCCCTTTTTGAAGATGGGTGCAATGTTTGCTTTCTCCAGCCATGCAAGACCTCTCCTGATATCCATGACCTTTCAAAGGTGATGGAGAGTGGCCTCACAAGGACATCAGCCAGCTCTCTCAGCACCTTTGGATGTATCATGTAAGGTCCCATAGACTTGTATACATCCAATTTCTACAGATGGTCCCTAAATCAACCCTCTTCTACTATTGGTTCTTTGCCATTTGCTTCATCATTGCTTTGTGGCAATAAATTATGGGGAGAACATAAGTCCTTATTGCTTCCAAACGGCTACATTCCTTATGGTCTGTTGCTCTATAAAAGGAATCTTCTTCC
Source organism: Ciconia boyciana (assembly GCF_034638445.1). Classification (NCBI taxonomy): domain Eukaryota; kingdom Metazoa; phylum Chordata; class Aves; order Ciconiiformes; family Ciconiidae; genus Ciconia; species Ciconia boyciana. The sequence continues at coordinate 4,461,818 of NC_132937.1, forward strand.
TTTCCCACAAGAGCAAAAACGCTGTTGCTTTCCTTCCTGGCACTAGTGAAAGAATAGATCAGTTTATAGCCAGAAGCAGGTATTCAACAGGACTCTGAAAAGGAAATTATGTAAGGTGTATTGGGTTTGCGTGGCAAGGTTTTGGTGGGGGGACTACAGGGGTGGCTTCTGTGAGAAGCTGCTAGAAGCTTCCCCTATGTCTGATAGAGCCAATGCCAGCCAGCTCCAAGGCAGACCCGCTGCTGGCCAAGACCGAGCCAATCAGCAATGGTGGTAGTACCTCTGTGATAATATATTTAAGAAGGGGAAAAAAAACCTGCGCAATTGCAGGCAGAGAGAGTGATGTAAGGGCCATAGAGGCCTTATGAAACAAGACACTTTTTGTATAAACAACACATGCCTTGCTAATGACTGTGCCCTTGAAGAAAAACTAAGAGACTGATAAAAGGGGAATATGCAGGCCTCGTTAATCACTAACCTTTGAAGAAGAAACTAAGACGAGGAACTTCAAGGACTGATAAAGGAAACATCTTGTTATAAGGGAGATTGCCAGGCTGGGAGGATACGGCACTACATGAAGTCAACAAGATTTACAGAAACTAGGGAAAAGGTAAAGGCGGCAGGGGGAGATCACGACCACCGACTCAATTAAAGACCAAAGAAAGCTACCCCCCCACTTCCTTCAAGCATGCGCAGAATATTAAAGTAGCACTGTAGCTTTAAGTTGAAACAAGAGAAATGTAGACCAATAGAAAACTGCTTTGTGTAATTACTTATGCATATGCATAACTAGACTGTATAAATACTGTACCTGTATGACCGAACTGTGTGCTAGCTTTGTGGAGCTACCACCTAGCACCCATCTCTGTGCATACATGAAATAAAATACCTCTGCCCTGTGTGTATAGTGGCGTCTCGCACACCGGGTAAACGACCTCACACTTCTGGGATAACGACGTGATGAACTGACTGCAAGCCCCATTCCCCGTCCCCCTGCGCCGCTCGGGGGGGAGGGGAGGAGGTAGAGAAAATCGGGAGTAAAGTTAAGCCCGAGAAGAAGGGAGGGGTGGGGGAAGGTGTTTTTAGATTTGTTCCTATTTCTCATTATCCTACTCTGATTTGATTGACAATAAATTAAATTAATTTCCCCAAGTCAAATCTGTTTTGCCCATTGTCGTGGTTTAGCCCCAGCCAGCAACTAAGCACCACGCAGCCGCTCGCTCACTCCTTTCCGGTGGGATGGGGGAGAGAAACGGAAGAGCAAAAGTAAGAAAACTCATGGGTTGAGATAAAGACAGTTTAATAGGTAAAGCAAAAGCCACGCACACAAGCAAAGCAAAGCAAGGAATTCATTCACTACTTCCCATGGGCAGGCAGGTGTTCAGCCATCTCCAGGAAAGCAGGGCTCCCTCACACGTAACAGTTACTTGGGAAGACAAACACCATCACTCCGAATGTCCCCCCTTCCTTCTTCTTCCCCAGCTTTATATACTGAGCATGACGTCATATGGTATGGAATAGCCCTTTGGTCAGTTTGGATCAACTATCCTGGCTGTGTTCCCTCCCAGCTTCTTCTGCACCTGGCAGAGCACGGGAAGCTGAAAAGTCCTTGACTAGTGCAGCAACAACTAAAACATCTCTATATTATCAACACTTTTTTCAGCACAAATCCAAAACATAGCCCCATACCAGGCCCTATAAAGAAAATTAACTCTATCTCAGCTGAAACCAGGACACCCATGATGGTAATTGGTGAGTGATCTCTCCCTGTCCTTATCTTGACCCACGAGCCTTTCGTTATATTTTATCTCTCCTGTCCAGCTGAGGAGGGGAGTGATAGAGTGGCTTTGGTGGGCACCTGGCATCCAGCCAGGGTCAACCCACCACATAAGGTAAGGAGGGAGCAAGTTCATAATCAGATTTTTTCCCTTTATCTTGCCAGCTGCCCCTCTGTTTCCTACCTTCTTGCCACCTTTTTACTGTCCTTTTTCAGAACTCTAGTTTTTGTTGTGTTCAGTCACTTCTCTCCTGTTGTGTCACATTGCACTTAAAAGACTCTCCTACAATCCTTTTTTTCCATTAATAGAGGAGCCGTTAACTGCACAGTTGCTCCCAGATTCAAGTAGTTTTTAAGATTGACTGCTATCAAGATTTGAAAGGTAAGGTCTGACCTACCTGGGAGCAAGCTTTGGGACCCAGATCCAGCCAACTACTTAGGCTTTCAGCTTCCATTGATTAAATACTTGTGTTTCTGGGTCCTTGTTCTCCTCCAGATTGTCATCCACTATGTGGAACAAAGGACTCTGTTCCTAGATCACAAGTCTGCATGCAGCCAAGTTGTGAGGGCATCTGGATGGGGAAAATAGGAAGAAAGGAATAAAAACAAGGCATATTACTGAAAGGGTTAAATCCTTGACAATCCCTGACTAAGACCTTCCTGTGAGTTTCACTTGCATCCTTGTTCTCTTTTGTTCTCTTCCCCTGCAAAGATAGTTTTGGTTACCTGCTGAGCAGAGTTGATGATAGGACATTTCCTGTGACTTCTTACCTGATAGGACTAAACAGGCCTTGAGCAAGCTCGTTAGGCTTCCTAATTAAATCACTGATAACAGGAACTCAGGACCTTTGTGCCGAAGATAAGCACCAAAGAACTAGTTTAAATCGACCCCCTTATGACATTCTAAGGCCGAAGGACTGATGAGCTAATTCAGTGACTATATATGGACAAAGGAAGCCCAAAGTTCAACTAGCGGACAATGTGAGGAAGACTATGGACGATCACCGGGAGGGTGAAAAGACCCTAACCCTAATTTTACTGCGCATGCTTGGACTATGTAAATGAATTCTGGGAACTCATCACCATAAAACTGCCCTTTTCAGGAAATCTGATGAATATGTATGATTTTTCTGTATATGAACTGATGTGTTGTGCTAACCTGGCAAAGCGATCCCCAGTGCTGCCCAGCGCTGCAATAAAGAATACCTGCTTAATAGTCATCCCGACTATTGAGTCCTGATTTCGGCTTTTCACGGCAACATTACATAAGAAAAATATTCTGCTCAAGAAATTTCTGAATTTGTCAAAAATCTTTGTATTTGCAAGCTGTGCTAAACTATATTCAGAATGTGTGAGAGGAGGAATTGATTTTTCAGTTGGGGTAGAAATGATGTTGATTATGATGAGGAAAGTTTGATTTCTTCAGTGAAAGAGAGGTTGCTTGTGAAAAATAGATAATATTTGCAAGGAGATGCAATTCTGTTAGCCTCAGTTGGGAAAGATGTTATTGTGGGAGTACTGATTGTGATTAGAATTTATTTTCAAGTGTGGGAAATAAGAATTGATTTTTGCCTGGAAGAAAAGTTGACTGAAAGGTGGCTTGACCCTAGATGAGAGAACTGATATTAAGTCTGAAATGGAGGGGAGGAGGAAGAAGGCGAAAATGTATTATTGTAACCAGACGTAACCAAAATGATTAGTTCATTCTTTTTTAACTAAGCAACATAGAGATAGGAGCAGGTTAAACAATGCTTTAATGTTGTGTTTTTACATCTATGGCTATGGATATGCTACTGTGCCCAAAGACAATTGGACAAGGAGTAGTACGGTCATGCTGCTATGTTCCCAGTACAGCCCCAGCCCATCTTGACGAGTCGAGGGTAGTTAGAATAATTGGTTTGTGTTAAGGGTGCCAAATCATTGTTAGGGACCATGCACCATGAAGAAGGGGAGCAAGTTACATAAGCAAGGTGGGATTGCGCATGCCCAGAAGAAGGGGCCAACTAAAGGACACACCTGTACGACCACCAAGGACCACCAGAGACCCCCACGGAAGCCCCTCGGAGCTCAAGGACGCATGCGTAATGGCCACGCAAATATGATAATTAGTTCTGGGAAATAGAATGAATATGTATGGTCATTCCGGGAAATTTGGTGCATATGTATGTAATTGGACAATATAAGTTTTGGCTGATGTAACCTGCGGTATGCACGCTAGGTGGAACGATGCCCCGTGCATCCGGCGCCGTAATAAAGAATGCCTGCTTCTTAATACTACATTGGTGTTAAGGAGTTTGATTCCCGATTTCGGTGACAGTTTTGGCGACCCAGATGGGACCCTGCTTCTGAATTTCGACGGATCTGAGGGATTGCAGGACCTCCAGCCGGCACCAAGGGATTCTCGGGGAGAACCTCCGATCCCCGGACCGAAGAATTCTGAGAAAGATCCCCTGGAACAAGGTAATAAGGCATTCTTCTAACGGGTAACAGAACTTTAGGTAGGACATGGGTTAGAGTCCCACTCTAGGTAGGACGTGGGTTAGAGTCCCACTAAAGCCTGCTCGTAAGGCGCGGCGAAAGCTACGCAGGGTTGGGCTAAGAGGTACCTCGGTTGGTAAGTCTCTGCTAGGCGAAAGCCTGTGGAGCGGGGCCCAAGGGGGAGTCTTCAATGGGGGGTTGAAGTCTCCAAGGTTGGGATTTCCGGCAGGGGGCTGGAATCCCAGAGGGAGCTCCAACAAGGGTTGGGGTCCCTCTGACTAGTGCCTGTGATTGATAGTGCACAATCACAACCACTAGTCTTTTGGGAGATGGGTACATTTCCGAGTAAAAAAACCCATCCCGCAAAGAACACCTTTGGGATGTATTTTAAAACATTGGAAAGATCTGGGGGGTGATCCTTTGACTCGGAAACAATTAATTGAATATTGTAATCATTGGTGGCCATTGTATACTTTGGAAGGTGGGGAGAGATGGCCAAAGAATAGTCCATTGCAATATAATACCATCTTGCAATTAATGTTATTTTGCAAAAGGAAAGGTAAATGGGATGAAATACCTTATGAGGTATTTATTTTTGTTTTGAGAAATCATCCGGAGTGGCAAAAACAGTGTGGGATTATCCAGTAAGATTTTATGGCATTGACTTTGGAAAAAAACAGGGAAGGAATAAGAGTTTAAGATGATGTTGCTCTGCCTGTAGCATTGGAAAAGGGAATGTCCCAAAGTGAGAGAATTGGATCTTTTGCTACAGGCAATTACGTTGATGACTCTGAATGATGAGGACTGAAGGAGACCAGGGGAGTCAACCCCAGCTGAACCCCTGGTTACATTAAAGCTGGGGAATGATGAAGTAGAATGTTTAGTTGATACAGGGGCAACATAGTCGGTATTAAATATATGCAAAGGGGGGTTTAGTCATAAAGATATAAGTGTTGTTGGGGGAGCAGGGCAGAAGGAAAATTGGCCGTTTTTACAACCTTTGAAATTTGAATTGGGAAAGCAATGGGTAACTCATCAATTTTTGTATAGGCCAGAATGTCCATCATCTTTGTTAGGAAGAGATATATTGAGTAAATTGAATGCACAAAATAATTTTTTAAAAATAAAAATAAAAAATGGGGAGACTCAGCTGTTAATACCTGAATCAAAAGCTGTGGAAGCAAGAATTTTTATGTTACAGAACACACCAAGACCGAAGGAAGAAATTCCTGCCGAAGTGGAGGATGCAGTAACACCCTTGGTATGGGCTAGTGGAATCCCAGGTCGGTCTAAATTGGCGGAACCAGTAAAAGTTGTTCTAAAATCTGGAACTAAACCGGTAAGACAAAACCAGTATCCTATTAAGTGGGAAGCTAGAAAGGGGTTGGAAGAATTAATAACGAATTTTTTTAATTATGCATTATTGACAGAATGTGAATCAGAATGTAATACCCTGATATTGCCATTGAAAAAGCAGAATGGCAAGGAATATAGGCTACTTCAAGATTTAAGAGCGGTAAATCAGATTGTTCAAGACATTCACCCAGTAGTAGCTAACCCATATACCTTGCTGACATCCTTAAAAGAAAAACAGAAGTGGTTTACTGTACTTGATCTCAAGGATGCTTTCTTCTGCATACCTCTAGACAAAGATAGCCAGGCGTATTTGCCTTTGAATGGGAAAGCCCCACCACTGGGGCTTTGAAGAGCAAGGACTTTGAAAAGACTTTGAAGAGCAAGGACTGGGATACATCTGACAAAGTGGGGCAAGAGTATCTTTGCAGACAGGCTTGCTAACAAAGTAAGGTGGGCTTTAAGCTAGGTATGCCAGGGGAGGGTTACCATAACCTGAAAAGCAGTGAAGGCACAAGGGGCAGAGCAAACGTATCTGGGGGACAGCATGACAGGGGAGGCTCTCACACTTGCCCTGTAAAAGCAGCACGACTTGGGGCCCATCTCAAATGCCTGAACAGAAATGTTCAGGTCACAGGGAACAAGCAGGGGGAATTCAAAATCCACACACAGTTGCAGAGCTATGACCTCATTGGGATTATGGAGACATGGTGGGAAAGCTCTCCAATCATGAGTGCTCCAATGGAGGGATAAAGGCTCTTCAGAAAAGATAGGGTAAGCAGGGAAGGAGGAGGGGTTATGCTCTATGTGAGTGGCTTGAAGGCATGCAGCTTTGCCTTGGGACAGATGACAAAGCAGTTGAGGGCTTGTGGGTTAAGGATTAGAAGCCAGACCAGCACAGGTGGTGTTGTAATAGGTGTCTGCTACAGACCTCCTGATCAAGAAGAAGAGGTAGATGAAGCCTTCTTTAGGCAGCTGGAGAAAGCTTCACAGTCACAGGTCCTGGTACTCTTGCAGGACTTTAACCACCCCAGTATCTGCTGGAAGGACAATATGGCAGGACACGAGCAATCCAGGAGACTTCTGGAACGTATAGAAGACTATTTCTTGATGCGAGTGACTGATGAACCAAATAAGAGAAATGGACCTGCTGGACCTGCTACTCACAAACAAGGAAGAACTGGTTGATGGTGTGAAGGTTGAGGGCAGCCTTGGCTGCAGCGACCATGAGACTGTGGAGTTTAAGATCCTGAGAGGCATGATCAAGATAAACAGCAGAATTACAACCCTGGACCTCAGAAGAACAGATTTTGGCCTGTTCAGAGACCAGCTTGGCAGGATCCCATGGGAAACTGCCCTGGAAGGCAAGGGCGCCCAGGAGAGCAGGTTGATCTTCAAGGACAAACTCCTCAGAGCACAAGAATGGTGCATTGCAATGTGCAAGAAGTCAAGCAAGCCTTGCAGAAGGCCAGTATGGATGAATAGTGAGCTCCTCACTGCGCTCAAACAAAAAAAGGAAATACACAGAAGGTGGAAGCAGGGAGAGGCTACTTGGGAGGGATATAAAGACACTGTGCGCGCAAGTAGAAATGCAGTCAGGAAAGCCAAAGCTCATCTGGAGTTGAACCTAGCAAGGGAGGTGAAGTGCAACAAGAAAGTACATCATTAGAAAAACAAAGGCAAAGGAAAGAGAGTGTGGGCTCATTGCTCAATGGGGCACGGAACCTAGTGACAAGCGACAGGGAAAAGGCTGAGGTACTCATTGCCTTTTTTGCCTCATTTTTCACTGGTAAGGTTTGTCCTCAGGCCTCCCAGGTCCCTGAGCCACCTGGAAGAGTCTGGGGGAGTGAAGCAGTAGCCACAGTAGAGGAAGAAAGAGTTAGGAATCACTTAACCCACTTGGACATACACAAGTCCATGGAACCAGATGGGATGCATCCAAGGGTGCTGAGCGACCTGGCTGATGAGCCCACTCTGTTATCTTCAAAAGGTGTGAGGTTTCTGATGACTAGAAAAAGATAGACATCACTCCTATCATCAAGAAGGGCAAGAAGGAGGTTCCAGGGAACTATGGGACAGTCAGCCTGTTGTGGTTTAACCCCGGCCAGCAACTAAGCACCACACAGCCACTTGCTCACTCCCCCTCCAGTGGGATGGGGGAGAGAATCGGAAGGGTAAAAGTGAGAAAACTCATGGGTTGACATAAAGACAGTTTAACAGGTAAAGCAAAAGCTGCGCACGCAAGCAAAGCAAAATAAGGAATTTATTCACTACTTCCCATCGGCAGGCAGGTGTTCAGCAATCTCCAGGAAATCAGGGCTTCATCACGCATAGTGGTCACTTGGGAAGACAAACGCCATAACACCAAATGTCCCTCCTTTCTTCTTCTTCCCCCAGCATTTTTATTGCTGAGCATGATGTCATATGGCATGGAATATCCCTTTGGTCAGTTGGGGTCAGCTGTCCCAGCTGTGCCACCTCCCAACTTCTTGTGCACCCCCAGCCTACTCGTTGACGAGGCGATGTGAGAAGCAGAAAAGGCCTTGACTCTGTGTAAGCACTGCTCAACATAACTAAAACATCCCTGTATTATCAAGACTGTTTTCAGCACAAATCCAAAACATAGCCCCATACCAGCTACTATGGAGAAAATTAACTCTATCCCAGTCAAAATCAGCACACAGCCTCACCTCAGTCCCTGGAAAGTTTGACGAGCAAAACCTTGTTATGAACTCATGCCTGACCAACCTGATTGCTTTCTATGATGAAGTGACTTGGGCTGCGGACAAGGGGCAGGCAGTGGATGCTGCATACCTTGCCTGTAGCAAGCTCCTTGACATAGTCTCCCGTAGTCTCCTTATCACCAAACTGGTGAGATATAGGCTGGATAAATGGGTAGTAAGGTGGGTGGAAAATTCTGTAGACTGCCAGGCTCGAAGACTTGTGATCAGTGGTGCAAAGTCCATCTGGGGCCTGGTAACTAGTGGGGTCCCTCAGGGATCGGTACTGGGGCCAGTACTGTTTAAGGTCTTCACTAACGACCTGGATGATGGGACAGAGTGCACTCTCGGCAAGTTTGTGGATGATGCCAAAGGACAGAGGCAGCCAGTCAATATGCTTGTGGGCAGGGCTGCTCTTCAGAGGGACCTGGAGAGGGTGAAGAAATGGGTTGATAGGAACCTCTTAAAGTTCAACAAGGATAAATGCCAACTCCTGCACCTGGGCTGGAATAATCCCATGCAACAGTATAGACTAGGGGCTGACTGCTTAGGAAGCAGCTCTGCAGAAAAAGCCCTAAGGGTTCTGGTGGGCCACAAGTTGGACATGTGGGCTCTTGCAGCAAAGGCCAACAGCACTGTGGGCTGTATTAGCAAGAGTGTAGCCAGCAGTTCAGTGAAGTGATCCTTTCCCTCTCTTTGGCACTTTTGAGACTGTATCTGGAGTAATGTGTCCAGTTCTGGGCTCCCCAGTGTGAGAAGGACATTGACATCGGGGGCTGGAGCATATGACATACAAGGAGAGACTGAGAGAACTGGGTTTGTTCAGCCTGGGGAAGAGAAAGCTCAAGGGTGACATCTACAACTACCTGACTGGAGGTTACAGAGAAGACGAAGTCAGATTCTTCTCTGAGGTGCACAGCGATAGGACAAGGGGCAAACAGCCACAAGTTGGAACATGGGAAATTCCAATGAGATGTAAGGAAAAGCTTTTTGTCAAGGCGGGTGGTCAACACTGGAACAGGTGCCCAGAGAGGTTGTAAAGTCTCCATCTTTCGAGACACTCAAAATGGACTGGACAAGGTCCTGAGCAATTTGCTCTAAGTGGCCCTGCTTTGAGCAGGGGGTTCATCTAGAGACCTCCAGACATCCCTTCCAACCTCAATTATTCTATAATTCTATGAACAATGTACTTTATATTAGCTAATTTTACTCCTTATTGTGAGACATTCAAAACATCTAAAAAGTATTCACAGTAATTAGCAAGCAGATCATCTAAAGACCATTACTGCAGTAGACCATAAAAAGACTGGCTTTAGTAAATATCATATGATTACAGTCATATTTAAAGTGTTGAATGATTTGTACAAGTAATGATTTGTACAAGGCAGGTCAACTGTGAATTACAGACTTGTATGGGGGTGTCTTAGTTTGCCTGTCTTTCATCTTTTGCATTGTATTCTGGATGTCATGGTCAAATAAAGAACACCACCACCCATGTTTACTGTCAAGAATACAATAATAATTAGAGTCATTCCTTGGAACGAATGATATTTAGATTTAATAGTAATAAAACATTATCTGAGATCTGAAACTGTGTGTTCTTTTTACACAGGAAGTAGAGGACTAAATTTACATGTGTGGTCTTGACTCACTCTGTCATCATGCTGGAACTAATAGAAGCAATAACACTATGCTTTAAACTTAATCATGACTTGAGAGAAAGTGAGTTATATTTCAAGGGAATTGCTAGAAAATCTGACAGTACTGTCTTCAATGCAAACACAAAAATGAGTTTCCTATAACCTTTAAAAATATGTGAGGTTTATATACATTTCTAAGGTAATCTGTTCCCTCATTAGAAATCAGTCTGATTACAGCCTAATTGTTACAGAACATTCTGTCTTAAGTTTCACGGTCATGTACAAACAGTTTTATCAATAAATTCTGCTTTTAATGGATGGTCTCTAATTAGAGTGACATGCTAACTATTTCACAATTAAACATTGCCAGTTATGAGCTCCAAAAGCAGCTTGTAGCATTAAAAAAAAACCAAAAAAACAAAAAAGGAAAACCTTGAGCAACCTTTTGAGCAACCCTGCTGTTAGGAAATTAGTTGAAAGGAAAATGGGAAATATCTAAAATACACAAAAGATAAATACAAAGTGGGGAAGGCTTGACAAGATATACAATAGAGTAGGGATACAGATGAAAGTAGAAAGGATAGCAGAGGTTGTTTCTTCTTTTTTTTTCAAGTGGTGAAGTGTAAAAAAAAAAAGAGGGAAGAATATAAAACCAGAGTAAAAGGTTGAATGAAATGCCTCTATACCAGTGCACACAGCCTGGGTAACAAGCAGGAGGAGCTGGAAGCCACTGTGCATCTAGAAAGCTATGATCTAATTGCTATCGCTGAAACATGGTGGGACAAATCGCACAACTGGAGCACTACAATCAATGGCTATAAACTGTTCAGAAGGGACAGGCGAGGAAGGAGGGGAGGGGGGGTTACCCTCTATGTAAAAACATGGATTGACTGCACAGAGCTGTTTTTGAAAAACAGCGATGAACAGGTTGAGAGCTTATAGGTAAAAATTAGGGGCCAAGCCAACAAAGGAAACCTCATGGCTGGTGTTTACTACAGGCCGCCCAATCAAGGGGAGTGTTCTTACTTCAGCTACAGGAAGCATCATGCTCGCAGGCTCTGATCCTGCTGGGGGACTTCAATCACCCTGAAATCTGCTGGAAAAGCAGCACAGCAAGCTGTAAGCAGTGTGCTGAGGATAATTTCTTAATCCAGGTGACAGATAGCCCAACCAGAGTAGATGTGTTACTAGACCTGTTTCTTACCAACGCAGATGAACTAATTGGGGATGTCAAGACTGGTGGCAGCCTGGGCTGCAGAGATCATGCCCTGGTAGAATTCACAATGTGGAGGGATATGGGCCAGGTGAAGAGTAGAGTCAGGACCCTGAATTTTAGGACAGCGAACTTTCAGTTGTTTAAGGAATTAGTGGATGGGACCCCCTGGGAAACTGCCGTGAGGGACAAAGGAGCTGAACAGAGCTGGCAGCTCTTCAAGGACATTATTCTTAGAGCACAAGAGCTCTTGATTCCCACATGTAAGAAATCAGGCAAGGAAGGCAGGAGAACAGCATGGCTGAGTAAGGACCTCCTGGTCAAACTAAAGTGCAAGAAGGAAATGCACAGGCAGTGGAACCAGGGACATGTATCCTGGGAAGAATATAGGGACGCTGCCCGGATGTGTAGGGATGGGATCAGGAAAGCAAGGGCTTCTACAGCTGCATTGGCCAGAAGAGGAAGATTAAAGAAAATGTACAACACACCCCCCCAATAAATAGGACAGGAGAGCTGGTGACAGCTGACATGGAGAAGGCTGAGGTACTCAGCAATTTTTTTGCCTCAGTTTTCAATGGTAATCTCTCTTCCCACATCTCTCAAGCCCCTGAAACTCAAAGCAGGGACTGGGGGAATGAAGTCCCACCCATCATAGGAGAAGATCAGGTTCGAGACCACCTGAAGAACCTGAACATACACAAGTCCATGGGACCCAATGAGATGCATGCCAGGGTCCTGAGGGAAATGGCTGATGTAGTTGCCAAGACACTCCCCATCATATTTGAAATGTCATGGCAGTCAGGTGAAGTCCCGAGTGACTGGAAAAGGGGAAACATCACACCCATTTCTAAAAAGGGTAAAAAGGAGGACCCTGGGAACTACCAACCAGTCAACCTCACCTCTGTGCCCACTAAGATCATGGAACGGATCCTGCTGGAAGATACGTTGAAACATATGGGAGACAGGTAGGTGATTAGAGACAGCCAACATGGCTTCAGCAAGGGCGTATCATGAACTAATCTAGTGGCCTTCTACGATGGAGTGACTGCATCAGTGGACAAGGGAAGAGCTATGGACGTCATCTACCTGGACTTCTGTAAGGCCTTTGACACGGTCCCCCACAACAATCTTGCCTCTAAATTGGAGAGATATGGGTTTGAAGGATGGACTGTTAGGTGGATAAGGAATTGGCTGGATGGCCAAGTCTGAAGAGTTACAGTCAATGGCTCAATGTCCAAGTAGAAACCAGTGACGAGTATTGTCCCTCAGGGGTACTGGGACCAATACTATTTAAGATTTTCATCAATGACATAGCGGGATTGAGTGCACCCTCAGCAAGTTTGCAGGTGACACCAAGCTGAGTGATGCAGTTGATTTGCTAGAGGGAAGGGATGCCATCCAGAGGGACCTTGACAGGCTTGAGGAGTGGGCCCATGGGAACCTCATGAAGTTCAACAAGGCCAAGTGCAAGGTCCTGCACCTGGGTCGGGGCAAGCCCCAGTATCAGTGCAGACTGGGGGATGAATGGATTGAGAGCAGCCCTGCGGAGAAGGACTCGGGGATACTGGTGGATGAAAAATTGGACATGAGCTGGTAATGTGTGCTTGCAGCTCAGAAAGCCAATCGTATCCTGGGCTGCATCAAAAGAAGCGTAGCCAGCAGGTCGAGGGAGGTGATTCTCCCTCTCTGCTCTCATGAGACCCCACTGGAGTACTGCATCCAGCTCTGGGGTCCCCAGCGCAAGAAAGACATGGACCTGTAAAGCTGGTCCAGACGAGGGCCACGAAAATGATCAGAGGGCTGGAACACCTCTCCTATGAGGAAAGGCTGAGAGAGTTGGGGTTGTTCAGCCTGTAGAAGAGAAGGCTCCGAGGAGACCTTATTGCGGCCTTTCAATATATAAAGGGGGCTTCTAAGAAAGACGGAGAGAGACTTTTCACCAGGGCCTGTAGTGACAGGACAAGGGGCAACTCTTTTAAACTGAAAGAGGTTAGATTTGGATTGGACATAAAGAAGAAATTCTTTACAATGAGGGTGGTGAGACACTGGAACAGGTTGCCCAGAGAAGTTGTGGATGCACCATCATTGGAAGTGTTCAAGGTCAGGTTGGACAGGTCTTTGAGCAACCTGATCTAGTGAAAGATGTCCCTGCCTATGGCAGGGGGGTTGGACTAGATGATCTTTAAAGGTCCCTTCCAACCCAAACCTTTCTATGATTCTATGATTCTTAGTGAAACAGAACTAAAAAGCAAATTGCAGAGTTCAGTGTTCTAAAAAGTCATATGACATGTAATACTTCTTGCCATTTGCCTGAAAAACTATGAGCTGTGGTACTGATGGTGTCAGAGGGGTCTGTGTGGGGTGTGAGGAGAGAAAGAGCTGGTGCAGGGTTCTTTCTGGATCTCAGTAAGAAAGCTCTGACAACAAATGGCTTAATAGGATAACGGCTTTAATAAGACAAAATAAGAAGAGGAATATAGATAGTGAGTGTTATGTCCCTTTAGATGCTGGGCGCCCCACGTTCATGCAGCATCAGACAGAGATGGGATGGATTTTTCCCATGGTGTGCTGTGCAGAGCCAAGCACATTCTGTCCGTGAAGAGAAGCTCTCCCTTTTGGTAATTCGAGCTAATATATAATTTCTTTACAAGGAAACAACTCTGTTCCTAAAGGGTGTTCTCATGAGAACTTCTTGCCGCACTGTTAGGTAAAGGCGAGGCCACGCAGGTGGCGTAATCACCAGTACCAAGTGGGAGCTGCCTGCAGGCTCCTCTGTTACAATGAGCTGGCTGAGTTTATCCTGCGGCCAAGGGACTTGTGCAGCACAACACAGCCTGAAGGCCACGCTGTACATGCAGCACAGCACAGGCTACTCAGGTTAAGTGTTATGTCGATCACTAACTCGTAAACATGCAATGGTTTCTTGGTCAGGATCAATACATTCTGGCCCTTGATCTGCATACAGTCTACCTTTCTATTGTGGGTTAATCCTGGTAGGCAGCTAAACATCACACAGCTGCTCACTTACTCCCCCCCCAAAGCAGGATGGGGAAGAGAATCAGAAGGGCAAAAATTAGAAAACTCGTGGGTTGAGATACAGACAGTTTAATAAGTAAAAGAGAAAAAACAAAACAAAACAAACAAACAAACAAACAAAGAAAAAAAACACTGAAGAAAAACAAGCGATGCAAAAAGCAATTGCTCACTGCCAGCCAACCAATGCCAAAACCAGTACAATCTCCACTTCTTATTCCATTCCATTTACATCATGCTCAGGTCCCACACTATCAAATACATTCTCATTACCCACCACCCCCCTTCCCATCCTTTGAGATATATATACAGATATCATTCCCTTAGTCTATGGACCACCTCTGTAAAATGTCCATAAATGTTCACAAATGTCCAGAAAATGTCCATTGAGTCCATTTAGTCCATGACGTTGGGCTCCATCTGTTATGGTGGTCACTCAGGACAGGAGAGGTGGGGTGTTGCGTGAAGTTATTCAGCACCAAAGCCAGGTCCGGTCGGGTCGCTGCTGCGCTTGCACTGCTTCTTGTAAGGCTCATCCTCCATTGGTTCAGGTGGTTCCTGCTATAGTAATTCCCATAACATGCAACTCGAATCATGGATTGTTTTCACCCTGGATTAATCACCTTGAGGTACACATTGGACTCCCCCATCCTTCTGCATTACCCACCAAGTGCACCCAGGTCCTTGAGCAAAAACAATCCCACAAATAGGTTTGCCCTTTCCTGAGGAAGGAATAACCCAGACTGGTTTTCCCAGCCAGTTCCTTGTATGTACTACGGGGATCTTATCTCCTTCCACAGTGCGCAGGGGTTTTGATTGGGCAGGGCCAGCTCGATTGGCAGATCCCCTAGTGTTGACTAACCAGGTGGCCTTTGCTAAATGTGTATCCCAATGCTTGAATGTCCCACCACCCATTGCTCTCAGTATAGTTTTTAACAGTCCATTGTATCGTTCAATATTTTTTTAATGACAGAAATACACAGTTATTATTTTTAATGACATAATAAAATCTAGTAGCTTTTAAATGTAATTAAATGTAAAGTTATCTGGGAAAGCACCATTTATGTTGCTATGTAAGAATGATTATTTGGAGTAACAGAAGCTTGCCAAATAGAAAATATACACAAACACATGGCATTTGCACAGACAATGGAAAGAGTCCTTAAATTTTGGCGAGGAAACTAGAGTTTCTGCTTTTAGCTCACTGAAAGCACTACTGGTAGTTAGCATGGAAACACCAATACTGGCTCTCCCAAGGCCTTGGTCCAGCAAAGACCAGGTTTCTTCAGTGAGTGGGACTACTTACAAGGTACATGTTGGTAAGGACACTTCAGTTCTCTCTGTGAAAGCTAACCCCAGGCAGAACCAGATGTTCAACATAATGGTTGAGAGGCACCTGAGCTGCTGTACAGCACCAGACAGAGCTGTGTGAGCATGGCATTGCACTGTCATGGCTATAGTGCTTTAAGACCTCAGCTGCTGTCTCTGCATGATGTTATACTAGCTCAGGTTCAGGTTTGGGGAGCCTGCAAGATGCTTCATGTAGACATTCTGTAATGGATATTACTTTGTTATGTTCCTTTAAAAAGAAGGTGGAAGGGTCACATGAAACCCTTTGGCAAGAAGAGGAAATTGTTTCTTCCTTAGGAGCAACTGAGCATGCTGGGGTAGGGAGGGGAGCATTTCTGGACTGCACTGTGGGGTTGGCAAAAGGGGGAGACTCACAGCAAGAAACTGAGAGCCTACAGTGAAAGAAAAGACTTCTGAGGGGAACAGGAAGCAAATGAACAGACATGTCTCTATGGTGACAGAAAGAAACTTCCTATGGACCAGAGTCTGTTGCAAATCAGCCATTCAGCTGACTGAAATCAAGGATGCAATCAAGGACCCATCCTGAAAAGACACTGTGGACAAGGGGAGGGTTCTTTATAAGTAATTTTCTTTTTTGTTGTGTTCTATTTAGTCCCTTTGTGTTTTCTGTATTTGAAACATTAATTATTACAGTTTATATTCTAATAAAACCCAGATTTTTGTTGTGTTTTGTTTTAAACCCTCTGGTCTTCTTTGAGGAGTTCATCGCGTGTCCAGAGAAGGGCAATGAAGCTGGTGAAGGGTCTAGAGCAGAAGTCTTATGAGGAGTGGCTGAGGGAACTGGGGTTGTTTAGCCTGGAGAAAAAGAGGCTCAGGGGAGACCTCATCGCTCTCTACAACTACCTGAAAGGAGGTTGTAGAGAGGTGGGGGTCGGTCTCTTCTCCCAGGTAACAAGGGATAGGACAAGAGGAAATGGCCTCAAGTTGCGTCAGGGGAGGTTTAGACTGGATATTAGGAAATTTTACTTCACTGAAAGGGTTATCAAGCATTGGAACAGGCTGCCCAGGGAAGTGGTTGAGTTGCCATCCCTGGAAGTATTTAAGAAGTTTGGATGAGGTGCCTAGGGACACGGTAGAGTGGTGGTCTTGGTAGTGTTAGGTTTACGGTTGGACTTGATGATCTTAAAGGTCTTTTCCAACCTATACGATTCTGTGATTCTGTGATTCTGTGATTATAAGCTAAAAGTTTAGGGGCACGTCCATTTCAAAACTCTGCCTAATTTGGGGTCCATTGCATGTCCCCACAGTAAAGAGATCTAATGACACTTATGTCTTTGCAGGATTAGAGCTTGAATACAGACTCTTTGTCTAAATAACACCTATTTGAATTGTATTTACTGTCTTTGGTAGCACAATTGAATTCTATGAGCCTAGTTATGCTACAGTGCTAGGTGGAATTCATGGAATGGGGAGTTCAGTCCACAGGAGGGACAGAATGGACTGAATTTGTCACAAACCGATTCTGTAAGACTATCCATACTGCTGACCAAGTATCCCACATAGAGTGACACACTGGTTAATATCACCTTGTTGAGAAGTCAATTTCTCTTGGGAAAGTCTGAGCATTTCAGTTTTACCTAGTCACTGAAAATTAATGTTATGGTTTTTCACTGGATTCAGGTACTCAGCTTGTGTTTGGGCAGGAGTTTTCAACCAGAGAATCATCTCCTTGCCAGGAAAAATTGAAAGTAAATCACCACAATCCAACAACAAAATGAAAAAAAGAAAAAAGAAAAAAAAAAAGCAGCATGGAAAAAAAGAAGCATGGAACAAGAGTGTCCTTGCAATCTCACATTTATCTCAGAGAATCTGTGGTGCTACACTCTGCCAACGTGGGAAGTGTGTGAGGCAATAAATCAGCAGTAGTCTTCAAGTATTAACTTCCATTCCTAAATGACAAAACACTTATTTTGGGGGGCTCAGATGCTAAGCTGGTCTTGTTCTGAAATAAGCAAATATTCACTTCTCCTGGCTACACAGTGGATCAAAAAACCAAAAAGACATTCATACAACTTGTTCCCGCTTCTTTCTGTTGTCTTAGAGTTCTGTCCTGGACTCTGTTATCAGTGGGAAATGGATCCACCAACTGAGATAACTTAGTATCTATCTAAATTGGATTACTGCTTCATCATTAATACGTGGTTTCATGCCATGACTCCTTTACATAAGGAGTAAGATTTGCATAAGAAGTAAAGTGTTGCAGGATCAGTTTCCCCATCATAGTAATACAATCCTCAGCAATAAAATATCAACAATACAGTAAAACAATTAAAATTGAAAAGTCTTTATAAATCCTTTTAGAATCTCCCTAAAGGCATTTTATAGATTGCTGAAGTACTGGAGTGCTAATGCTCACATCATCCAAAGACTTTGTAGCCTTGTATCCCAGTACATATGGTGTTGCCATTGCTGCAGGCTTTGTGTCTGGCTAATAAAAGGGCTTCAAGACATGTCAGGCTTCATCTGGACTTGTCTTGGCCCGGCTGAAGCATTGTTGTAGCTTGTTTAGCTGTAACAGCAATCATCTAAAAAGCAGGTGACTATTACCTGGTTTGTTTTAGCTTTGTACAATTGGGTGGTGTAACATCTAGTGTTCTATACATTTCTGTAACTAATAGTAATAACAAGTAGTTATACTAAGTGAGCTATCTATGGCTCTAGAATAAAAGGCAATGTAGAGGAGTACAGGCATGGGATGAGAGAAGAGGCCTTGCAAGTCCAGGCACAGAATCACAGAATGGCCGAGGTTGGAAGGGACCTTGGGAGATCATCTTGTCCAACCCCCCTGAACAAGCAGGGCCACCTAGAGCTGGTTTTCCAGGACCAACCCACTTTGGAGTGGGTTTATCCTAGGGCTGCAGTCCCTCTTGGGAAATACCTGCTTGATTGTGGGCTTATCCACGGGCCTCAGTCTCTTTGGGGAAGTACCTGCTTCATCATGGGCTTATCCACAGGCCGCAGTCCTTTTGGGGAAGTATGTGCTCCATTGTGAGCTTATGCACAAGCAGCATTCTTTTCAGATGTGTACATGCTCCAGCATGTGCTTATCCATGGGCTGCAGTCCCTTCAGGGGTGTACTTGCTCCAGAGTGGTCTATCTAGGGGTTGCAGTCCCTTCAGGGGGTGCACCTTAACTGGTGTGGATCCTCCACCAACTGAAGTCCCTTTCAGGAGTGTACTTGCTCTGGCCTGAGCTTATCCACAGGATGCAACTCCATAGAGGGGAGACCTTATCTGGTGCAGGTCTCCCACAGGTCGCTGTCCCTTCAGGGGTCTACTTGCTCATGCATGGGCTTATCCATAGGATGCAGTACCTTCTGGAGTGCACCTGCTCCAGTATGGACTTATCCACAAGCTGCAGTCCCTTTGGGGGAGCACCTGCTCCAGTGCGGGTCCTCTACAGACTTCAAATAATAACTGCTCTGGCATGGGCTTATTCACGGGTGTAAGAAAGAGGAGGACTTGGAAGATTGGCAAGGAGTCAAGGACACGGCTTGGTGTGCACGATCTAGTCCCAGTTCACAAAGTGAACATCCTGCCCCTGCTGATAATCACCAGGTTGCAGTGGCCCTAGCATAGCTTCTAATTATTGCAACACAGTGTACAGTTTGATGTGTAACCATATGGCATGATAATACATCATCTGCCAAAAAGAAAAGAGTATGTAAGTTGAGGCAGGGACGTCCCTGAGCTGAGCCTTGATTGGATGCCTGACCCAACTGTCCACTTTTTCCTTGCAACCCTCTGCACCGTTACAGGGGCTCCCTGTGCTGATTGGAGTGTGAGTATATTATCAATAAACTAATAGCTATCTAACTCTTGTTGTGGTCTTATATTTCACCTGACACTATCAATCTGAGAACCTTTTTGCCTAAAATTGGCACAGCAAGCAAGGTACGGTCAGTGAAATGCCACTCTGGGGAAAACGTGATAAGGGGGAAGGAATGAGCTGCATCCCTGGGTGGCCTGCCTCTGGACTCTGGGTGCCTGTGGCTCAGAAGCTTGTGGGTCTGGTTGCACATACAGCATGGCCATAGCTTGAGACTGAAGTGGGGGTGACCCCAGTTAGGCTAGAGGAACTGATATCCAAACTCCGACTGGAAAAGGGAGGGCCTGCAGAGCAAAAAGCAGCAGGGAACCTGGGATGGGTCCTGCTCACTGTGCTCCGTGCCGTGCCTTAGATGATGCTGTTGTTGCACAACAGCAGAAGATGAGGGACCTAAGCATTAGATGATGCAGCAGAAGTACAGCAGTTAACCCAATAAGTTATTGCTGCTACTACTGCAGAGCATGCTGATGGGTTAGAGCGCCAATGTACTGTTATGGCTGCTCATATTGCTAATTGTAGACGATGGCAGGGCGGGAGGCATGAAGTATAACCTCTGGCTATGCAGGCTTTGCTTAAGAAAAAGGATTGGGACCCAGAGACTTGGGATGGTAATATATGGGATACTAGTGAATCAGAATCAGACAATGATACGATTGAGTATGATGCCGAAGTGGAGGCCCAGCCCATTGTGGAGCAATGGTACACCGGACCAAATAAATAGTAACAATTTGCAAGGCACTACTACTATTCTGGGCTTTAAAACCCAAGAGATGCAGGCTTTTATGTTTGTGGAATGATGGCACAGACTTGGTCCATTTTACTAAGGAGGAGTTAGGCCATTTGGGATCTATAGCATGAGACCCCATGTTACGAAATACGCTGCAGAATAT
Source organism: Ciconia boyciana (assembly GCF_034638445.1). NCBI lineage: Eukaryota > Metazoa > Chordata > Aves > Ciconiiformes > Ciconiidae > Ciconia > Ciconia boyciana. The sequence goes on from NC_132937.1 coordinate 4,482,121, forward strand.
GCAAGTGCAGGATAATGCTTTCCCATCTTTGATGGAGTGGATCCTGGGGGGCTCCAACTGACCTGGCCTACAGTGGCTGACATTGATGATGGTCTCTCCGAATGGTCCATTATTGTCACAAGCATTAATCAGCTGTGGCAATTAGGCATGCTAGCTGGCATTTATGCACTGCAGTTCACAGGGCCCAATCAAATGTCTATGAGTAAAACCATGAATACTAAAATGTTACATTCTGCCCTGCCCCACATAAATGCTATGGTGCTACCCATGATAGGGGGTGGGGATGGGTACAGTAAGAAATATAACTATGTTGCTGTCACAGCTGGTGGAGGCTAGTCTGGGACCTAAAGAGAATAGCCAACACTTGGGCAGGTGCGTGGTAGGTGGAAGTACACTAAAGGGAGCGAGTCACCTGAAATACTATGTTCAGAGATACTTTCAAGCAGGCGTGCCTAGGGAAGAGGTGGACAGAAAATCTAATGCATAGCTGCTCCATCGCTGGCTGCAGTTAAAACCTAGCCAACACACTTCTCGAGAGCAGAAAAGTTTGGTAAAGAATCAAGAGAATGAGGTGCAGTCTAGTGCACCACCTGCCTTGCAAGGATACATGGAGTGGAAGCTGTCCAATCAACAGTGAAGGGGTGGCAGATCCCCCTTGTCCCCCATATTTGTCAGACATTACGTGGTGGGAGACCAACACCCATTTGTCCCGGACCAACACCCATTTGTCCCCAATTTATTGGCCGCAAGGGGGACGACAACGTGTTATGGCACTTGTAGGTACTGAAGGTGAAGTTACCATCATGCATAGCACTCCCAGTCAGATGTGACAAGCTATCATAGTTAATGCCCTTGGTGGTGCCGATGCACAAGCAGCCCCCACCAGAAAATGATTGACTATCGGGAAAGCCCCTCCCATTTAGGTAACTGTTTTAGTAGCAACTATACATGAATATATGCTGGGTATAGATATCCTTAATGGGTGAATTATCAATAGTCAAAGGGGTCCCTACTCATTCAGCTGGCCCTTACATATTAAAGCTGTGACAATATTGTGGGGCCATCCCCGGTGGGACCCAGCCAAGTTGCCAGTTCCTACAGTGGTAGTTAATACCACACAGTATCACATCCTGGAAGTCAAGAGGAAATCAGAGAAACTTTCCAAGGTCTGCTGGCAGCCAGTATCATCTGGCCTGCAGCAAGACCCCATCTGGCCGATAAAGAAAAAGGATGGTACATAGCGAATGATGGTGGACTATAGGAACCTTAATCACAGAATCACAGAATCGTTGAGGTTGGAAGGCACCTCTGCAGGTCATCTGGTCCAAACCCCCTGCTCAAGCAGGGCCACCTAGAGCCAGTTGCCCAGGACCATGTCCAGACAGCTTTTTAATATCTCCAAGGATGGAGACTCCACAACTTTTCTGAGCAAGCTGTTGTGCTTGGCCACCCTCACAGTAAAAAAAGTGTTTCTTTATATTCAGACGGAACCTCCTGTGTTTTGGTTTGTGCCCATTGCCTCTGGTCCTGTCACTGGGCACCACTGAAAAGAGCCTGGCTCCATCTTCTATACATCCTCCCTTCAGGTATTTGTATACATTGATGAGATACCCCTGAGCCTTCTCTTCTCTAGGCTGAACAGTCCCAGCTCCCTCAGCCTTTCCTCATAGGAGAGATGCTCCAGTCCCTTAATTATCTTCGTGGCCCTTTGCTGGACTCTCTCCAGTATGTCCTACGTGAAGCTACAGGGGCTCCCTGCGCTGATTGGAGTGTGCATATATTATCAAGAAACTAATAGCTATCTAACCCTTCTTGTGGTCTTACATTTCACCTGACAGTATCGAACTGCACAATTATTTCTGAGACCCTTTTTGTCTACAATGTGACCCAGTTCATTCAGCAGTGTGCCTGTTCTGGAGTGGGTCCTCCATGGGTGGCAGTCCCTTCAGGAAAGTACCTTATATGTCATGGGTTTATCCACAAGCCACAGTCCCTTTCAGGACTGTACCTGCTTCGGCGTGGGCTTATCCACAGGTGACATTTCCTTCAGGATTATATCTGTCCCAGTGTGGGTCCTCCCCAGGCAGCAATCCTTTCAGGGAAGTACCTACTTGCGTTGGCTTATTAAAGGGCCGCATTCCCTTCGGGAGAGTTCCTGCTTCAGTGTTGTGGTGGGTTAACCTTGGCTAAGGGCCAGATGCCCACCTATCCTCTCTCTCACTCCCCCTCCTCAACAGGGCAAGGTGAGAAAATAGGATGAAAAAGTTTATGGGTCGAGATAAAGACATGGAGAATGCTTATCAATTACCGTCATGGGCAAAACAGACACGACTTGGGGAAATTAATTTAATTTATTGCCAATTAAAATAGATTTGGATAGTGAGAAATGAAAAGGCAAACATTACAACATCTCCCCCTCTGCCTTTCCCGTGGTCAACTTCACTCCTTCATTCCCGACTACTCTATCCACACGCCCCCAAGCAGCGCAGGGGGAATGGGGAGTTGTGGTCAGTTCATAACAGTTCCTCTCTGCTGCCTCTTCCTTGCAATTTTCCCCTGCGCCAGCATGGGTCCTTCCATGGGCTACAGTTCTTCACAAAAAATCTGCTCCATCGTGGATTCTCCATGGCGTGCAGTCCAATCAGGCAAATCTGCTCCAGTGTGGGTTCTCCATGGGCCACAATTCCTTCAGGAACTATCCAGCTGCTCTGGTGTGGGCTCCTCCACAGGCTGCAGTGTGAATATCTGCTCTGGCATGGTCTTTTCCATGGGCTGCAGGGGAATATCTGCTCCTGCACCATGGAGCACCTCCTCCCCTTCCTTCTCTGACTTTTGTGTTTGCGCTGCTTTTTCTCACTCTTTTTTTTCCCCTCCTCCTCTGCCTATGTGGTGTTTTTGCCATTTCTTAAACATGTTTTCACAGAGTTGCCACCGGCTTTGCTGATTGGCTCAGCTTTGGCCTGAGGTGGGTTGGTTTCTGAGCCAGTTGGAACTGTCTGTATCGGGTACAGGGTAGTCCCTTACCTCTTCTCACAGATGCCACCTCTGCAACCCCCTGCCGCTAACAAAACCTTGTCACATACACCCAATACAGGTGGGGACTTATCCAAGGTCTGCAGTCCCTGTAGGGGTGTACCTTTTCCAGCTTGGGTCATACACGAGCCACAGTCCCTTCAGGGATGTAGTGATCTAGACTGGAAGACCATTGTACATCAAGGAGTTAGTAATCCACATAAAAATTAACCTGAGTAGGCCCAGGCCTGTGCTGTTCTGTGCTGCACGTATAGCATGGCCTTCAAGCCTGTGTTATGCTGCACAAATTCCAGCTAATTGTTACAGAGGAGCCTGCAGGCAGCTTCCACTTGGTACCAGTGATTACACCACCTGCATGTCCTTTCCTTTATCTGACAGTGCAGCAAGAAGTTCTTGTGAGAACTACTTTTTGTTTGACAGTAGAAATGATGAATAGAGTTGCTTTATTGCAAGAAAATCCTATAATAGCTTGAATGACCAAAAGGGGGGAAACTCTCTTCTACAGACGGGGTCTGCACAGTGTGCTGTGTGTGTGTCAGAGTCCTGTTCAATGCTACACCACTTGAGGTTCCTGGCATCTGAAGGGACGTAAGAATATCTATGCTATTCTCTTTTTATAGTGTTAGCTCTAATAAATAGGACTGTGAATGACATGTGAATGACATGAGTGTGAGTGCCTTTCTTACTGGGATCACAATGAACCAGCACCTCCTGGTGCAAAACAGCTTGCTATGGGGTAAAGGAGCAGCTTTTTGTAGCAGGTTAACAGTCAGAGATAAGTCAATGCAAGGTAAACTATGGGGCAAAGGGGGTGGTGTCCCTATTTCCTATTTTCCCTGCAAGTCCACCCACGACTGATCCTTACATCCATACCTAATATATTACGGGGACCTAGAAGTAAGGTTGGGCAGACTGTCTGTCCATTAGACAGAATTAGTTTAGTCCTGACCAGTGGGTAGGTAGTGACTTACCCATTAATGCCTACAATAGAAATTGCTTGCTAAGTGGAGGCCATCCTTTGTAAGTGTCCTTATCTACCATCGATATTTGGGCTCCTGTGTCAATGAGGAATGTTGTAAAGTAGCAATCATTAACTTCGACCATCATCTTGGGACTTGGATCCTTAGCAGGGGGAGTAGCAGCCATGAGTACTTCCACTGAATCTAGCCCTGACCCTAGTTTCTCTCATATTTGCTGCCTAGGTTCAGTGCTGATAGATTCAGGTATCTCCCTGAGCTCACAACCCTAACATCCTCTGGCTCCCTAGTCATTATCTTTTTTAATCGTACAGCATCACCCCCATCTCCCGATACAGATCCCATTGGACTATCATGAGGAGTTAATGAGGGAAACCCAGCCACTTGCCGTAAAATGGGAGTTGGTAGCCCATTTAACTGATGAAGAGAGCCCTTTATCTAAACACATTTTCAATAATCTCTTATGCACAGTAGTAACTGAGGGTGGTCCCTAATTTCCTCTTTTTGCTTTTGTCTTTTGCATGGAGACAGGCTGTCTCTTTTCTATTACATTTACTTTAGCTGAGGTTCTCCCCTGGTTTTTATCTTGTGGGGCATATAGTGGTAAATCTGCTAGCATACGTTGAAGTTAAGTCTTGGAAAGTAATGCTGTTTAAGCCTGTCTTAATGGCTAAGGTGAATTATTTCAATGCTCCCTCAGCTCCCTTTACTATGGGGCAGAGGTGTTTTGGCTCACAAATCCCTCTCAGGGATTTGGTTCTGCAGGAGGGGATACCTGGGGCAACAAGTGCTTGTCCTTCCAATTCAGCTGAAATAGCTGTTTTCAGCAAGGCAGTCTAAAGGTTGGCTGCCAAGTTCCAGGGCCATGTGCTTTTTCCCCCGCAATCAGTAGGATGTATAGTGCGTCCCCAGTACAAAGCACAAGTCCATAAGGGACTGGTAATATTTGGCCCTGTGGTATCTAGCAATATTCCTGGACCTAATGCTAACGATCGAGCTTCAGCTGGGGTAAGGCGGAGCTGGTTGGCTCTGGCTATCCAGATTCTTGCTAGCCAGTCCATGGGTGTTTCTCCTGGGTTAGCTTGATATCTCCCCTCTGGATCTCTTAATTTTATGGCAGTAAACCCACAAGTAGTTGTGGAGGGAGGGAGGTTTTGTGCCCCTGCGGGTGTTCTCTGTTGTTCAGTCTTGATTTCTGGTGCCAAGAGGATGGGGGGGCCTGAGGGGAGGGGATCAGAGTCTGGCTGTTTCTAGATATCCCCATCCCAACTGTCATCATACAAGGCACAATAGATTTCAGCTGGGTCTAATGTAGTGGCTTCCAGCAACCTCCTCCTGTGCCCTTCAGCTTCTGCAATTATCTGGGGCTGACATTTTGACTTGAGCAATCTATTTTGCATTTCTAATTGTCTGCACTTTACTTCCCAAGTATTCCTTCCATTTTCCTTTTCCTCATTTTCCTTTTTCAATTGTACAATCTCCCCCTTCAACTCATCAATCTTATCCATTGCGGCTCTACAACAACTGCCTAGTAGCCAGCACATAGCATCTTCTCCTTTTCCCTTCCTTAACTTACAAGAAGCCCCACCACCTGTCAAATTCATGCCAAATATTATCAGCATCTGTGCAGTGGCTCTCGACTCAGGACAACTCCTACTTAGGGTTTCACCTTCTCTCTTTCTCCAATTTATCTCCCAGTTGTTGCCACTTACTGTTTAGTTTTTCATTCCTCACCATGACACACACGCACACGCAGACTCTCTCTACACTCACTCTTAAATGATTGCCTCAATTGGTATGGCAAAGCAACTTGTGCCTGCCAACAGAACACGTCCAAGAGAGATCCCACTTCTGACACCAATAAAATGTAATGGTCAGTTTGGATCTCTCAAATTCACAAGACAACATACTCTGTAAATTTACAGAGAAACTTTATTTTTTTTTTTTTAAATATTATTAGAAAAAAAACCCAAACACATCAAACAAAGGCTCAATCCCCTTTGTATACAGGCTAGTCTAACATGTGACTTCACTAATTCATTACTTCATTAATTCATTAATTCTCTAACTCACAAGTTCTCTAATTTCTAACTTCTAACTTGCGTGCCTATGAACAAAATAGTTACCTAGCTGACAGTGAGAGTGTTCGTTCTTCCTCCTCTGTCATGTTCGGGTGTCCCATGTCACACCAGGAAACATAAGAGTCTCAGAAGTCCGTCTGCTGTTAGATCCACTTCAAAATCTTATTGGGTAATCTGACATACCTTCCAGCTTGGAATTTTGGTCTATGCCATTTCCATAAGTTAGTGGGTTTTGAAGAAACTGCCAGATAGTCACTTTGCAAAAATGCAGGAGATGATGGCTGCAGGAGACAGCAAGCTGCAGATGATAACGGCTGCAGAATGGCCCTCATCTCTTCCTGTCCATTGTGTCCTGCTTATATGTTGCTCTCGCTTTGACCTAATGGGATGCCTGGGACCAAGCTTGCAGGGCCAGAACCAACACACTCAGCACCTTACTCTGCCTGACCTCTGACAACTGCCACTCCTGTCAGCAAGGAAAGGGGAAGTAGAGATAACCACTTCTCTGTAGCTTTGTAGTGTTCTATACATTAATAATCACTCTTTCACAGAGGCAATAAATATGCAAACTCCTTCACACAGATCCAATTATTGTGTAGCAATTAACATGTTTCTTTAGTCTGTCCTGACCTAAACCACAAAAAATCAGTCATCACCACTATCATTCTAGAAATGGAATATTTCCGAAATTGCCCATTTAAAAGAAGCTAGAATAGCTAGAATAGCTCACATGAGTGTCAGTAAGAAGGGGCTGCTCAGAAGTCAGTAGAGATACACCTGCCTTATACAAGCTTATCTGACAAGAGATTTGGGCTTTAAAATTAAATTAATAAAAATCAGAGAAGGATGAGATGTTACACTCCATAGTATTCTAGTGTGGATTTCTAATCCAAAACAATATCCAAGTTGTTACAAGCATTGCACCAATGTTACACTAGCTACAAAAGAAACAGATATTCAGGAGAAGGAATGGGCTTCCTTTTGCACTCACAGACTGTTTTCTCTTAACTTGGTGATTGCCTTTAGGAAAACCATCATCATCTTTTGTCCACAGCTGCAGCCTGTGCCTACAGGTAGTGAAACGATCTTGTTTCAGAGAGAGGTTTGGAAAATGAAGAACATTACATTGATACCACAAATTTCTATGCATCTGTCTGCAGATAACTTGAAAAGTTACTTCATATATTTTATTTTGATTCCATAGCATCATAGAGAAGATTGTCAGAGGAAAGTATAAATGCTACTAGTCATTTTAAATACTAGGATCCATCCAAATAGTTTTACAGTGGAAGAAAAATATTATTTTCAGTCCTTCATGGCAGAGTTTAAAAGGAGCTGATTTGCACATATTTTCTAGCATAACAACCTTTTGAGGCCAAAGGCCTAATTCTGATTTCACTAATAGTAATCTATATCAAACTAGTTCCAGTGACTTCATTGAAACTTCTGCTGAATGATATTGCCCTCATTAACCAAATCAAAATGTGAACAGTCTCAACTCAAAAAGAAAAGTAAAAAATCCTGTGAGCTGATTTAAAGAAATCTTCTAAACTTTAGCTATAGTTTTCCTAGTACTGCTCCACTCAGTTGCCGGTTTTAGGGAAGAAAAAAATTGATGCTTCATTCTAGCAATACACATAGGTATCTTATTAAGTTTCCAAATCTTTTTTTCAACACAACCTTTCAAACAGCAATAAATCATGAATTCAAAACCAGTTTAATTCTTCTTAGTATAAACACAGAAGTATTTCCATGGGGGGAAAAAAAGGAATTACACCACTGTAAAATTAGGCTAAGTGAGATCAAAATCGGGGCCAGCCTGGTTCCAAAGAGAGGAAGAGAGCAAACAAAATTAGCATTGGTGAGCAGGATTCAGGCCCGAGAGAATAACTAAATTTAGGAAAGATCACATACCAATTAAATGAGGCATACAAACTATTTCAGGAACTATGGCACCATTTCTTGCAGTCCTATGACTCAGCAAGGTTATTTGGGTTGGCATAAGACTAGATTTAAAAAAATATTTTTAAAGGTTCTGTGCAACGGCAACATGCTACCATGGTTGTTACTCTGAAAGAGACAGGTATTTTATCACCAGTTTTGTTAATGTATGCATTTTTCCTTTCTTTTTGTTAAGTAATTATACTGGTTTTGGCTGGGAGCGAGTTAATTTTCTTCATAGTAGCTGGTATGGGGCTATGTTTTGGATTTGTGACCAAAACAGTGTTGATAACACAGGGATGCTTTAGCTATTGCTGAACAGGGCTTACACAGCGTCAAGGCCTTTTCAGCTTCTCACACCACTCCACCAGCGAGTAGGCTGGGGGTGCACAAGAAGTTGGGAGGGGACACAGCTGGGACAGCTGACCCCAACTGACCAAAGGGATATTCCATACCATATGACGTCATGCTCAGCATGTAAAGATGCAGGGAAGAAGGAGGAAGCGGGGGGACATTCGCAGGGGGGTGGGGGGTGAGCGAGCGGCTGTGTGGTGCTTAGTTGCCGGCTGGGGTTAAACCACGACAGAACCATTGAGCATAGTATTTATGTCCTGGTTTCAGGTGAGATAGAGTTAATTTTCTTTATAGGGGCTGGTATGGGGCTATGTTTTTGATTTGTGCTGAAAACAGCGTTGACAATAGAGAGATGTTTTAGTTGTTGCTGCACTAGTCAAGGACTTTTCAGCTTCCCGTGCTCTGCCAGGTGCAGAAGAAGCTGGGAGGGGGCACAGCCAGGATAGTTGATCCAAACTGGCCAAAGGGCTATTCCATACCACGTGACGTCATGCTCAGTATATAAAGCTGGGGAAGAAGAAGTAAGGGGGGGACATTTGGAGTGATGGCGTTTGTCTTCCCAAGTAACCGTTACGCGTGATGGAGCCCTGCTTTCCTGGAGATGGCTGAACACCTGCCTGCCCATGGGAAGTAGTGAAGGAATTCCTTGCTTTGCTTTGCTTGCGTGCGTGGCTTTTGCTTTACCTATTAAACTGTTTTTATCTCACCCCTCGAGTTTTCTTACTTTTGGTCTTCCAATTCTCTCCCCCATCCCACCAGGGGGGAGTGAGCGAGCGGCTGTGTGGTGCTTAGTTGCCGGCTGGGGCTAAACCACGACACCTCACTGAACACATTGGGGTTAGGGATCAAAGAAGGAAGTATAAAGTCATATTTCTATAAATGCAGCTGACCCCTATTACCTAAGTGACTTTCAGCGATTCGGCAGCTGCTCTTCAATTTCTTGTTGTGACTCTGCCATAATCAATAGACCATCAATATAATGGTAAACAGTAACGGTACCCGACCATAGTGCTACATCAGCTGCTATCATTTAGTGGCAAATGGAGGGACTGTGTTTGTATCCCTGAGGCAATACTTGGAAAGTATATTGCTTTTGTTGCCAGGTAAAGGCAAACTGGTCTTGGCTTTCTGAAGCAATGGCTATTGAAAAGAAAGCATTAGCAAGATCTATCACCACTTTCCAGGGTTGTAAATTTTTGCTAATTTTTTTCTATAAGAGTAACCATGTCTGGTACCGTAACTGCAAGTGGGGGGGTGACTTTAGTCAATTCTCTATAATCTACAGTCATTCTCCAAATGCTGTCTGGTTTTCGAACAGGCCAAATAGGATTATTAAAAGCAGTCATGGTTTCCTTAACGATTCCCACTTGTTGAAGTGCCTGAATGGTTTGAGTAATTTCCTCTTTCCCCCCTGGAATACGATATTATTTTACAGTTACCACCTTGGTAGGCACAGGCAGCACAACAGGATCCCACTTTGGGAATCCACGCAAGACGGTTATAGATCGAATGGCAAATCCCGCTTGCGAAGTTCCGAAGCAGAAGCAACCGTTTAAAGTTTCAACTGTTCGTCCTGCCAACACATCAATACCCAAGCTATATTCTTTAATTGGGGCAATTAACACTGTCGTTGTGGTAAATGGCGTGGCATTTCCTATTGTTAAGGTAACCTTAGCTTGGAGGGCAGGGGTCGGATTTCCCCCCAATCCACAGATCTGTGATGTGGCTTCTTTATTATTAATATTACTATGTAATACAGTAACCTCAGCTCCAGTATCCCCCCAGACCGCCACTCTATAGTTAAAGGAACATAAGGGCATCAGTCCCCCTCACGGTAAGAGGCTACAGTGGCGGCAATTTTGGGGGACCTGCCAAACCTTCATTTCTGCTCTTTTGGCATTTGCCAGGTAGTGTCTTGCCTTGAGGTGGCAGGCAGGGTGGAGGGTGGGCGCGGAGTTGGTGGTGGGGCCAGGGGCGGTCGGCTTTTTTGCGTAAGCACTAACTTTTGCCATCGGCGAAACATTTCTGACGTTGCGATCCCATCTATTTCTGATCATGGGATACTGGCTTGTACAAGATCATTCCACATTTGTTTCCTCGTCACCCATGCTGTAACTCCTTTCGGTTTTGCTGGCTTTCCTTTATTCACCACCCGAACAGATGGTCCCGAAATTACAGCCCAAATTTCCCTCAAGGTCTTTGCTAGGGTGCCTACATTACCCGTAGCATTTGTCACTGCTGGTGAAAAGAGCTAAAATCCCCAAAGACAAAAAGAAATGTTGTAAATATCTTGGTTGTTCAATGTTTCCTTTAGTTTCCCTTTCGCAGATAATTTAGCCTAGCTTGCCAGTATTGTTGGACTTAAGTAAGGAAGCTTAGATAGTAGAATTGCTAACGAGCATTCTTTATTTGAAGGAAACCTACATATGGTCTTTCCCCCCCAATAATAATCATTGGAGTAAGAATGCTTTGCCTGTGTTAAATCCTTGGTTAGCTGAGATAGTTGCAATGTAGATAGATAAAAAGGAATTCTTCAGGCCCTGTGTCCCTGGAAAGGGCTGATAAGGAGAAGCTGCACAAGAACCACCTGGTTTTGGATATGCAAGGAGGGTATGAGCAAGACAAAAATGGACTGAGCATGCGTAAAGACAAAGTTCAGTCAGCGGTCAGAGTGATGAAGACTACTGACTTCCTCCAACGACCACCAGAGGATCCCTAACGACCACCTTAAGTACGCATGCATCAGAGACCTTTACATACATTAATGAGTTCCAAGAAATCTCATGTTTATATAAATTAATTTTATGAATATGTATGATTTTGCAACATATAACCTCTGCGATCTTGCTTGTTGGTCGGAGCACTTATGGTGGAGCGATCCCCAGTGCTGCCCAGCGCTGTAATAAAGGATGCCTGCTTAATAGTAACTCCGTTGCTATTGAGTTTTATTTCGGGAGCACTCTGAAACTCCGATTCACCTGTTGGGAGATTTGGGTTTTAAAGGGTAGTCTCCACGAATTTTGTTTCACTGGTATAATCAAGGGTTTTAGTGAGGCAGGCGCTCCTCTCAAAAATTGCATTTTGATACTTCTCATTACTGCTACCCCGTCCAGATTGGATCTCGTAACCAATGCATGAGCCATCCCCGTCTGCTGCACCAAATGAATACCTACTTCCATTGTACACCAGTTTCCAAGGGACGACACTAATTCGACAGGTTCTGCATATGCTGTTAAAACTACTGCACACAACCATTGATATAGTGTAGGTGCAATAATATCTCACCCATCAGGATCTCTGATATTTTGCAACTGAGCATATCCTCGTTGTATCTGATCATCATTGGCTATAGGGCTTAATAAATCTTTTTCACCCATTAATAAATGGATAGATGCAGCTCCACTATCCCAAGCTCACAAAATCCATGCTAGTATGCCTTCCCCACTCTTTTGCTGATAGATCTCTAAAAATTCCCTTCACTCTTTCGGGGTGTAAGTACGCATGATCTGCACTTCCTCCATCCGCTTGTTCCTGCTGCCCCATCATTTGTACGAGGGGTCGTGCTTCCACCACCTCCCTGCCTTTTAAATCCGGCTCAAATTCAAACTCAATCTCGGAGTCCGAGGATTCACTCCAAATATTTCCATCCCATTCCTCAGGATCCCATGAAGGTTTTGTGGTGAGAGCACGAACTTGGGAAATTGAAACCTTACTTTTTCCATATGTGTCCCTTCGTTTATTAGCGATACACGCTACCAACCGCTCTACATTATCTTGCAGCCCATGGCACCGCTCTGCTTGAGTACTAATTACTTCTTGCGCGATCACCTTTGCATCTTGTAAAGTCCCTACTTCCTTTTCCAATTCTCTCATTTTACTCCGTAATGCAACAACTTCACGGTCAAGAGCTCTAAGACCGGTAACTAATAACCATCCCAATCTCCCCGCTAACTTGTGAGAAGAATCCGATGCCGCTTTCCATGGCAATCCCCGCATAGCCGTTTCAACTGTCTGGGGGGTAACCACCGCCCCGTCATCTATTTCAGGCCATGCTTCCAGCGGAGCCCACGTAGCCAGGAAAGTGGCCATGGAGGTCCAGTGCTCAGTACTGGGCCATCCCGGAATACGGGGAGTCACTGTCGTGGCTTCCCCAGTCCCCGACTTTTTTGCCAGCCATGGCATGGCTGTTCCTGGATCCTGCCAACTACGCCAAATGTGTGAGCCAACACAGGCAGGATGCAGGAACAACCACAAAACCACGGATGAAATGCAAAGAGTAAATTTATTTTCGTTACCTCGCGAACCAGGGGATCCCCGAAGCAGCACCCAGGCAGAGGCACACAAGCGGGGATGCAGGCACCGTGGAGCTCAGTCCTTGCTAGAGGATCGCCGAAGCTGCTGCTTTCACCTGTATTTCAGGGATTCATGCAGGCGTAGTTTACCACTGTGCTTTGATCTTTCCCACAGCAGGGCAGGAATCTCAAGCATGTTCGATAGGGTGCCTCTGAGTCTATCACAGGCCTATGTTGTCTAAACACAGATGTTCTACTTGTCAAGCACACAAGACTAAACAACGATTAGTATGATATATGAACATCAACAAATTTAAGGATAGCTCTAATTTGTGGAAAAGTGCTATGGAAATGAAAATAGATTAAGCCAGTTAGGGCCAACAGAAATCTAATCGGACCAGTACAAATTACTTGATAAAAAAATCTATGGCATATATTTTCTATAAAGTTTTTTAAACTTTCCTATAGAATTCTACAGAAGAGATATGTATATATATGTATTAAGGTATACAATATAGTTGAAATATAACAGAAAGTTTACTTTTTTTTTTTTTAAATCTAGCAGCAATACTAAATATAGAGGAAGTCCATGCAGCTTCTTAGCTAGTGCATTTAGACTCTTCTCATTCATCATGTGAAATGCTGGAATAGAAGGAATACTGAAAAAAATAGCAATGGCCGTTATGTACAGCTTAAAATACAGAGGAATGGAAAAGACAACTAAACGAAGGCCTGTAAGAAATCCAGTGCTAGCGATCTTTGGCTCCACAAAGAAGCCACAAGAATGCCTTGAAAACAGAGAAGGACTTTTGAGCAATGTGATGGCTGGAGGCCGTCTTGGGCAGAGTGATCACAAAATGATAGTGTTTTTGATACTTGGAGAAGCAGCGAGGGGGTCAGCAGAACTGCCACCTTAGACTTCCGGAGGGCAGACTTTGGCCTGTTTAGGAGACTGGTCGACAGAGTCCCCTGGGAGGCAGCCCTAAAGGGCAAAGGAGTCCCCGAAGGCTGGACATTCTTTAAGGAGGAAGTTCTAAAGGCACAAGAGCAGGCTGTCCCCAGGTGCCGAAAGACGAGCCGGCGGGGAAGAAGACCGGCCCGGCTGAATAGAGAGTTTTGGCTAGAACTCAGGAAAAAGAGGAGAGTCTACAACCTCTGGAAGAAGGGGCAGGCAAGTCAAGAGGACTACAAAGGTGTAGCGAGGTTGTGCAGGGAGAAAATTAGAAGGGCCAAAGCTGAGCTAGAGCTCAATCTGGCTACTGCCGTAAAAGACAACAAAAAATACTTCTTCAAATACATTAGCAGCAAAAGGAGAGCTAAGGAGAATCTCCAGCCCCTAGTAGACGGGGGAGGGAACACAGTGACCAAGGATGAGGAAAAGGCTGAGGTACTTAATGCTTTCTTTGCCTCAGTCTTTAATAGTAGGGCCAATAGTTCTCTGGGTACCCAGCCCCGAGTCGGAAGATAGGGACGGGGACCAGAATGGAGCCCCCATAATCCAGGGGGAAATGGTTAGTGACCTGCTGCACCACTTAGACATTCACAAGTCTATGGGGCCTGATGAGATCCACCCAAGAGTACCGAAGGAACTGGCAGAGGTGCTCACCAAGCCCCTTTCCATCATTTACCAGCAGTCCTGGCTAACTGGGGAGGTCCCAGCTTACTGGAGGTTAGCAAATGTGACACCCATCTACAAGAAGGGCCGGAAGGAGGACCCGGGGAACTACAGGCCTGTCTGTCAGCCTGACCTCGGTACCGGGAAGCTGATGGAGCAGATCATCCTGAGTGCCGTCACACAGCATGTAGAGGATAACCAAGGGATCAAGCCCAGCCAGCATGGGTTTAGGAAAGGCAGGTCCTGCTTGACCAACCTGATCTCCTTCTACGACAAGGTGACCTGCCTAGTGGATGAGGGAAAGGCTGTGGATGTTGTCTACCTAGACTTCAGTAAAGCCTTTGACACGGTTTCCCACAGCATTCTCCTGGAGAAACTGGCTGCTCATGGCTTGGACGGGTGTACTCTTCGCTGGGTAACAAACTGGCTGGATGGCCGGGCCCAAAGAGTGGTGGTGAATGGAGTTTACTCCAGTTGGCGGCCGGTCACAAGTGGTGTTCCCCAGGGCTCTGTGTTGGGGCCAGTCCTGTTTAATATCTTTATCCATGATCTGGACGAAGGGATCGAGTGCACCCTCAGTAAGTTTGCAGACGACACCAAGTTGGGCGGGAGTGTTGAAAGCTGCCTGGCAGAAAAGGACCTGGGAGTGTTGGTTGACAGCCGGCCGAATATGAGCCTGCAGTGTGCCCAGGTGGCCAAGAAAGCCAATGGCATCCTGGCTTGTATCAGAAATAGTGTGGCCATCAGGACTAGGGAGGTGATCGTGCCCCTGTACTTGGCCCTGGTGAGGCCGCACCTCGAATACTGTGTTCAGTTTTGGGCCCCTCACTACAAGAGAGAGAGACATTGAGGTGCTGGAGCGTGTCCAGAGAAGGGCAACGAAGCTGGTGAAGGGTCTGGAGCATAAGCCTTATGAGGAGCGGCTGAGGGAACTGGGGTTGTTTAGCCTGGAGAAAAGGAGGCTGAGGGGAGACCTTATCGCTCTCTACAACTACCTGAAAGGAGGTTGTAGAGAGGTGGGGGTCGGTCTCTTCTCCCAGGTAACAAGGGATAGGACGAGAGGAAATGGCCTCAAGTTGCGCCAGGGGAGGTTTAGACTGGATATTAGGAAATTTTACTTCACTGAAAGGGTTATCAAGCATTGGAACAGGTTGCCCAGGGAAGTGGTTGAGTCACCATCCCTGGAAGTATTTAAAAGACGTTTGGAAGAGGTGCTTAGGGATATGGTGTTGTGGTGGTCTTGTTAGTGTTAGGTCTATGGTTGGACTCGATGATCTTAAAGGTCTTTTCCAACCTATGCGATTCTATGTTACAAAAAATTTTTTTTTTAAATGAAACTTTCTTCAAGTTTCTTCCTTCAAAACTGGGTTGTTTCTCTTTTCTTTTCTTTTCTTTTCTTTTCTTTTCTTTTCTTTTCTTTTCTTTTCTTTTCTTTTCTTTTCTTTTCTTTTCTTTTCTTCTCTTCTCTTCTCTTCTCTTCTCTTCTCTTCTCTTCTCTTCTCTTGAGATCGTCATGATGTGCATTAGTGTATTTTGTATGGTTATCTCTAGTGTTTCTCACTTTTATTTTGAAAGGAAAGAAAGTCCGGAAATGAGGGTGTTTAATCTGGAGACCTACACTCAGTTCCCTGCTGTGTTACAGATTGTGTGTGTGGTCTGGTCTGAGCAAATTATTTGAATGTTTCCAGGGATGGGGTATCTACAACCTCTCTGGGCAACCTGTTCCAGTGTTTCACCACCCTCATCGTAAAAAATTTCTTCCTTATATCTAGTCTGAATCTACCCTCTTTTAGTTTAAAACCATTGCCCCTTGTCCTATCGCTACAGGCCCTACTAAAATGTCTGTCCCCATCTCTCTTATAAGCCCCTTTAAGTATTGAAAGAAAGAAAGAAGAAATGTGTCAGTTGACATAACTAGAAATATGAGAGTCCTACCGGTAGTTGTGACCGTTGTTTTCTAACCTATATCTGAGAAATTATTAATCTCAAATACTAATGGAAATTGTTGTTGTTATAGATCTCTGAAATGTCACATAGATCTTTATCCAAACTCATTCTTAGTCTGTTGCCCTCTAGCAGGTTCTCAAAAGTGCTTCTTGAACCAACTTTTTCTAGAGAATTAGACCAAGTTTCCCTTTTATCTGTGCAACACTTGATTATATCATTACAGTCTCTCTTAATAACATTGGTGAAACATTTACTATCTTTATTGCTGTCTTGTGAGAAAATCTATTTCAAAAATACCTATTTTTCAGTAATGATGGCTATGCTACTATATCTCAGTTCTCACATCAAGTTTCAGTAATTTAACCAAAGTAGTTCCCTTCCTTCCGTTCTTTTGTCCCAAATCCTCGATGTTTGTTACACAAATATTGCATTTATTATTTCCATCCAGTTTTCTAACCAGATTAGAGATAGTCCTTTGATTACCTGTCATTTTTCTGACTTCTGTTCTCATCAATAGTAATACTTTACTCTTTACTATTTTTCATTCTACTTGCCTGTTTACCTGATTTTATTTACTTAAACTCAGGAGTGGAGATTACATGAATCTTTCCCAACCTTCTTTCCTCACTTCTTAGTTTAAAGCTCTTAAGACTGTTAGACTAAATAATGCAACGCTGTTTTTCACATATTTGGTCCATAATTTAAATAGAGTCCGATGAATTGATGGTAGTGATCAAACGTCCGAGAAACTTGATCATAGAACCAGTCCTGAAGCTATTATTTTACCGTGCTTTTGGCCTTCCCCTGTACAAATGAGAAAAATTCCAGGTTCACTTCTGTATCCACCTGGTAGTCTAGAACAGTGGCCTCCAAACTTTTTGATCGTGCACCCCTATCAGTACAAAAGTTTTTGAGCATGCACCCCCACTATATGTGTATTTATTTATTTATAAATTATATACATGTATTACTGTGCTAATATATTATGTACATTATAAAACATACACAAAAAAAGAAATTAAAGAAGGATGAGAGAAAGATGAAAGGAACAATATTTTAAAAATATTTTTTATTTTATTTATTAATGGTACAAAAAACCTTTTTGCTCTTGCTAAAAAAATATTATTAATAATTTTTAGTGAGAGCAATGTGATTGAATATGCTTCATTATTTTTTAAAATCCTGGTTTAACACTTTGTGATACAGCGATTCAAAGGTCTGGTTCTAAGTTCAGTTTATTTTGATACTTGGTTTTAATGGCTGTCATAGCCGGAAAAGATACCTCACAAAGATACATGGATCTGAATGGAAGAAGTGCATTGTTGCCTGCGCTTACTAAATCACGATACTCATTTTTCAATCATCCCATCCACCAATTATGCAAAGTTTTTTTGTTGAAATTTGGTGTTGCGGTTTAACCCTGGAAGGCAGCTAAGCACCACACAGCCGCTCGCTCACTCCCCCTCCAGTGGGAGGGGGGAGAGAATCGGAAGGGTAAAAGTGAGAAAACTCGTGGGTTGAAATAAGGACGGTTTAATAGGTAAAGCAAAACCTGCGCGCGCAAGCAAAGCAAAACAAGGAATTCATTCACTACTTCCCATCGGCAGGCAGATGTTTAGCCATTTTCCAGGAAAGCAGGGCTTCATCATGCGTAATGGTTCCTTGGGAGGACAAGCGCCATAACTCCAAACGTCCCCCCTTCCTCCTTCTTCCCCGCAGCTTTTATTGCTGAGCACGACGTCATATGGTATGGAATATCCCTTTGGTCAGTTGGGGTCAGCTGTCCCGGCTGTGTCCCCTCCCAACTTCTTGTGCACCCCCAGCCTACTCGCTGGTGGGGTGGCGTGAGAAGCAGAAAAGGCCTTGATGCTGTGTAAGCACTGTTCAGCAATAGCTAAAGCATCCCTGTGTTATCAACACTGTTTCCAGCACAAATCCAAAACATAGCCCCATACCAGCTACTATGAAGAAAATTAACTCTATCCCGGCCAAAACCAGTACATTCGGCTATTAAATTTCCATCTTCCCTGATGTAAATCCGTTGTTCTTGCAAATTGATAGGAAGGTGTTACAGTTTTATAGTTCTAACAAATGGGTCCAAAACCTACTGAAACTCTTCATTTGGAAGATTTTTAAACAGGTTCGAAAGTTCTGTTTCCAAACTTTTTAAGTGCACAAATATGAGAGTTTTTATAGGTGACACACTTGCACTTACTAATTGATGATATGGACCCATCGACTTCCATGTCCAGTGTTTCTTTTTCACTACTGGGGTGTTTACTGTAGTTGGGGGTTGGGTCCCCTCAACCATGGTGTCCTGAGATGTGGTTTGGGTCCCTGTCTCAACCATGCTCCTCTGATGGTCCTGAACAGAGGCTTGAGAGGCACAGGCCAAGCCCCAATACTGTGCTAAGAGCTGCTGGGTCTCATTGGGGTAGGCAAGGCACCCTTCCGTCAAGTGGTACGCCAATTCATCGGGGCTACATGCTTGTTCAGGTGTAAAATCCCAGGCTATCGGAGGTGATAAACACCCTAGGCATCTGCCCAAAACCATCCACACACCCTGCCACCCAGGAACCGACCGCCTCAGGGCACGTTTCTCTGTGGCCTCACCAACAAGTAGTTTCCTCTTACGCCAGAATGAAACCAGGTTCCACGCACCCAGCAAAATGACTGCGATATTAGATAACAGGATCAAACAGCTTACGTAAGGATGTGCAAGAACCTTGGGATCCTGTGCAACAAAGCCAGCCACATCGGTCCCAGAGGAGAAGAGGGAGGTGTAATCCCTCATTCTCACTGCAAGATAGCCCACCCAGAACAGCAATGGCATCAATGCCAGGGCCAAGTGCATGGCCACTGCTTTTATAAAAATGTTCCCGGGCATAGCAAAATAGACAGATAAGCAGCGCAGCAAAGAGCAAGAGCTGAAAGCAGTCACTAACAAGCCCTAGACTCTATTATACAGTAAAGCAAGCAAGCTCCATGATCTGCAATGAGCTTGCCAATTAACAACTACAACAGCTATAGCATGCTCAGATTAAAACTGTCGTTATCTCGATCCCCACGTTGGGCACCAAAAAGGGCTGTGGTGGGTTGACCCTGGACAGCAGCCAAACTCTCTCTTTGGGAGAGAAAAATAGAAGAAGAGACTTGTAGAGTGAGATAATGACAGTTTAATAAGAAGCGCAAAATCTGCGTGCTCAAGCGAAGCAAAAAGACAAATTCATTCACTACTTCTCATTGGCAGGCAGATGTCCAGCCACTTCCTGGGAAGCAAGGCCTCAGCATGCGTAATGGTTGCTTGAGAAAACAAATGCCATAACCACAATTGTCCCCCTTCTTCCTCCTTTCCCTGAGCTTTTATTGCTGAGCATGACGTCATATGGTATAGAATATCCCTTTGGTCAGTTTGGGTTAGCAGTCGTGGCTATGTCCCCTCCCAACCTCTTGCCCATTCCCATCCTACTGACTTTTGGGAGGGGGGAGAGAGAGAAAGCCTTGACGCTGTGCAAGCACTCTTCAGCAATAGCCAAAACATTGGTGTGTTATCAATCAACACTGTTCTAGCCACAAATGCAAAGCGCAGCACCACATGGGCTGCTATGCAGAAAGTTAACTTCATAACTCCATCCTAGCCAGACCCAGCGCAGAGTCAGATGGATAGTTGGGAGAAAAAGAGTCCCTGATGAGGTGCTACAAGAAATCCAGCTGTTACCCAATCCTGAGAATAAAAATAAGTTACGTGCTGTGCTAGGGACTTTAGGATTTTGGAGGACGCATATTCCAGGATTTAGTATAATATCCACTCTATAACTTGCTAAAGAAAAATGCAGTCTGGGAATGGAGTCCACAACATGAAGAGGCCCTGGAGCTTTTAAAGGAATATGTGACTGTTTATCAATCATTGGGACCCATGCACCCTATGTGGCCCCTCTCACTACATATCCAGGTGAGAGAGAAGGGATATTGGTGGGGGCTATGGCAACAAGGGCCTACCGGTTCCAAGGAACTCCCTATTACTTTTGGCTCCAAATCATGGCAGAATGCTCAGCACAATTACTTGACTCTTGAAAAGGTGCTATTAGCAGCTTATGAAGGGCTAGTAGCAACTGAGTCCTTGACTCAGGGAAGAAGTGTAAAATTGCATGTGCTAATATCTATTCTTAAGCCTATTCTTGCTGGTAAACCACTGCCTTTAGGTGTAGCACATAAGACCACTGTACAAAGGTGGGCCCTGTGTATCCATAAACGTGTAACCACAGATGGCTTAACTAAGGAGAATAAAGTTACTGGAGTTGTGGAGCGTGTAGGAATGCCCGCTGAATACACAGACCCTCTGTGCTCTCCTGTCCAGCATGCCCCTGAATTCAATCCCCATCAACCAGATGGTGTCTGGTTTACTGATGGGAGCGCTTGCAAAATACAGGGTAAATGGCAAGGAATGGCTGCTGCTGTATCTGTAGCTGATGAACTTGCAGTAACTGAGTAGAAGGCTCTGCTCAATTAGCAGAGCTCTATGCCATAGTATTAGCTCTTAGAAATGGCGCACGGACCGTATACGCTGATTCCTATGCTGTATGGGCTGGTGCTACACAATGGCTAGGAAATTGGGCAAAACACAACTGGCAGGTAGGGAACTGAGATGTATGGGGAAGGGAATATTGGGAACAAATATACAATATCACTAACTCCCATACTATTGCTGTAGGGCACATAGCCACACACCAGAAAAATACCACTCAGGTAGCCAAATGGAACAGTATGATTGACCACTTAGCGAGCATAAATGCGGCAGGATTTTCCTCTACCTTGAGTATTGAATGGCTGGGTAAACGGCTGCATGAATGGTTGGGACACACTGGTGCATATGACCTGTATCAGCATGCAGCAAGATGAGGTTGGCCAATTACTAAGCAACAACCAGTTCAGCTAGTGACCACCTGTGGATTTTGTAATGAAACGAAGGATTATCTTGACAAAAGTCAACAACAAGCAAACCTCAGGGAAGGCAAAGTCCTTTGGGGTACTTGGCAAGCAGACTATACCAGGCCCATGACACGTACCTCTGAAGGATGGAAATTTATTATGACTGGAGTTGAAATACTGAGCGGTTTGGGTAATGTTTACCCTACTCTCACCGCGTTGACAGCCATGGCAGGATTAAACTGATGGTTTGCTACGCACCCAATGCCACAAGAGATACAGTCAAATAATGGGTCACATTTTAAAAATAAAATAGTACAGGAATGGTGTCTTAAGCATGGAGTTAAGTGGCCTTTCCACTTACCCTATCGAACTCAGAGTAATGGTATAGTAGAAAGATGGAACAGGTTGCTTAAACAACAACTCAAATGTCAAAATGGTGATGTTAATTGGGGAAGAAACATATAGGAGGCTATGCGAGCTTTGAACTCCTGGCAGACTCTTACTAGTAGTCCACTATACAGAGGTTTTTGTATTGGGTTTGTGTGGCAAGGTTTTGGTAGCGAGGGGTTACAGGAGTGGCTTCTGTGAGAAGATACCAGAAGCTTCCCCCATGTCCAACAGAGCCAGTTCCAGCCGGCTCCAAGAGGGACCCACCGCTGGCCAAAGCTGAGCCAATCAGCGATGGTGGTAGCACCTCTGTAATAACATATTTAAGAAGGGGAAAAAATTCCTGCGCAACAGCAGATGGGAGAGAGGAGTGAGAATATGTGAGAGAAGCAACTATGCAGACACCAAGGTCAGCGAAGAAGGAGGGGAGGAGGTGCTCCAGGCACCCTGGTGAAGACCATGGTGAAACAGGCTGTTCCCCTGCAGCTCATGGAGGTCCACGGTGGAGCCGATATCCACCTGCAGCTCATGGAGGACCCCACGCTGGAGCAGGTGGATGTGCCTGAAGGAAGCTATGACCCCGTGGAGAGTCCGCACTGGAGCAGGCTCCTGGCAGGACCTGTGGACCTGTGGAGAGGAGCCCACGCTGGAGCAGGTTTTCTGGCAGGACTTGTGACCCCGTGGGGGACCCATGCTGGAACAGTCCATTCCTGAAGGAAATGGACTGGCACCCCGTGGAAAGGACCCATGCTGGAGCAGTTCGCAAAGAACTGCAGCCCGTGGGAAGGATCCACGTTGGAGAGGTTCGTGAAGGACTGTATCCCATGGTTGGGACCCCATGCTGGAGCAGGGGAAGAGTGTGAGGAGGAAGGAGAGGCAGAGACAACGCATAATGAACTGACTGCAACCCGCATTCCCCGTCCCCCTGCACCGCTTGGGGGTGGAGGTAGAAAAGTCGGGAGTGTTTGTTTAGCAATTGGTGAGTGATCTCCCTGTCCTTATCTCAACCCACGAGCTTTTTGTTATATTTTTTTCTCCCCCTGTCCAGTTGAGGAGGGGGAGTGATAGAGCGGCTTGGTGGGCACCTGTCGGCCAGCCAAGGTCGACCCACCACAATCGCGGAGACATAAGGGGATGTAGGACACCACCACCTGGAGCAGCCAATAGATGTTGCTAATTTCTATTTTTCACCTGGGATGGTCAATAAGTAATGATGTTTTCCTAATCTCTCAGACCAATTTTTATTTTTCCAGACTGTTTTCCTGTTCTTGCAGTTAGACCAGCCAATGGCAGTCACCAATTCCTTCTTTTTCAGGATGTTTTCCCTCTTTTCCAGACTATTTTTCACTTTTCCAGACAATAAGTTGCTGTTACAGTTTCTTGGGTTTGTGCTTATCGGTGGTATCTCAGGCTGTCTCCGGTTTCTAGGTACCCAGCTGCACTTCAAAGATGCCAGTTGCGCTTCTCAAGGATGCTTCTGGTTCACAGGCCTAGTTCCCAGGCTAGCGTTTCCCAGGCTGGCAGGCGTTTTCTCTGTCAGTATTTCAGCAGACATCTTCTGTTCAGTATTATTCCCCTTATAACCAGGTCGTCTTTATGGCTGCTCCCATCAAGGATACCTTGCGTAATGTACGTGACACATGACCACCTGACATACGGACCGAGTGAGGGCGTGTCGTGGTTTAGGCCCAGCCGGCAACTAAACACCACGCAGCCGCTCGCTCACTCCTCCCCGGTGGGATGGGGAGAGAATCGGAAGAGCAAAAGTAAGAAAACTCGTGGGTTGAGATAGAAACAGTTTAATAACTGGAACAAAATAATAGTAATAATAATAATGAACTGTAATGAGAAGGAAAACAACGAGAGAGAGAGAGGAACAAAACCCAAGGGAGGAAAAAAAAGTGATACAACTGCTCACCACCCGCCGACCGAAGCCCAGCCAGTCCCTGGGCAGTGACCGCTACCCCAGCCAACTCCCCCCAGTTTATATACTGGGCATGATGTCATAGGGTATGGAATAGCCCTTTGGCCAGTTTGGATCAACTATCCTGGCTGTGCCCCCTCCCAGCTTCTTGTGCGCCTGGCAGAGCATGGGAAGCTGAAAAGTCCTTGACAAGTGTAAGCACTACTTAGCAACAACTAAGACATCAGTGTGTTATCAACATTATTCTCATCCTAAAATCCAAACCACAGCACTATACCAGCTACTAGGAAGAAAATTAACTCTATCCCAGCCGAAACCAGGACAGTATCCACCCCTTATTCTATACCATCTACGTCATGCCCAGGTTCCACCCTTTCTAATACATTCCAATTAATCACCACCACTTTCCCTGTCCTTTGATATATATATACACACAGATATCATTCCCTTGGTCTATGGGCCATCCTTCTAAAATGTTCGTTAAGTTCATTTAGTCCATGACTTTGGGCTCCATCTGTCATAACAGTCCTTCTGGGCAGGAGAGATGGTGTGTGGTGTTGGATTGTTGCATGCTGAAGCCAGTTCTGGTTCCATCACCGCTGCACTTTGCTCGGTTTTCATCAAAGTTCATTCTTCATTAATCTGGGTGATCCTTACTGAAATACTGTTGATATGGTGTATAGCAACCATAAAAGTGATGACATACAGTATTATATAGCAATTAACATCATACCATTTAGTTCATTGGCTATTCTCACCCAAAATCAAATCCCCTTGAGGTACACATCAGACTTCCCCATCCTTTCGCATTACCCACCAAGTGCACCCGGGTCCTTGAGCAAAAGCAGTCCCATGAATGGGCTTGCCTTTGCCTGAGGCAGCAGTAACCCAGACTGTCTTCCCCAGCATGTTTTTTATGTGCACTACAGGGACCTTATCCCCTTCTACAGTGCGTAAAAGTTTTGATTGGGCAGGGCCAGCTCGATTGGCAGATCCTCTAATGTTGACTAACCAGGTGGCCTTTGCTAAATGTGTATCCCAATGTTTGAATGTCCCACCACCCATTGCTCTCGGCATAGTCTTTAACAGTCCATTGTATTGTTCGATTTTCCCAGAGGCTGGTGCATGATAGGGGATGTGATATAGCCACTCAATGCCATGCTCTTTGGCCCAGGTGTCTATGAGGTTGTTTGAAAATGAGTCCCGTTGTCTGACTCAATTCTTTCGGGGTGCCATGTCGCCACAGGACTTGCTTTTCAAGGCCCAGGATAGTGTTCCGGGCGGTGGCATGGGGCACGGGATATGTTTCCAGCCATCCGGTGGTTGCTTCCACCATTGTAAGCACATAGCGCTTGCCTTGGCGGGTTTGTGGGAGTGTGATATAATCAGTCTGCCAGGCCTCCCCATATTTATATTTCAGCCATCGCCCTCCATACCACAGAGGCTTTAACTGCTTGGCTTGCTTGATTGCAGCGCATGTTTCACATTCATGGCTACCCTGTGCAATAGTGTCCATGGTCAAGTCCACCCCTCGATCACGAGCCCGTCTACATGTTGCATCTCTTCCTTGATGGCCTGAGGTGTCATGGGCCCACCTAGCTATAAATAATTCACCCTTATGTTGCCAGTCCAGATCCACCTGAGGCACTTCAATCTTAGCAGCCTGATCCACCTGCTGGTTGTTTTGATGTTCCTCAGTGGCCTGACTCTTGGGTACATGAGCATCTACGTGATGTGCTTTTACAACCAGGTTCTCTACCCGAGCAGCAATATCTTGCCACAATGCGGCAGCCCAGATGGGTTTGCCTCTGCATTGCCAATTGTTCTGCTTCCATTGCTGTAACCGTCCCCACAGGGCATTTGCCACCATCCATGAGTCAGTATAGAGATAGAGCACTGGCCACTTTTCTCACTCAGCAATGTCTAAAGCCAGCTGAATGGCCTTTACTTCTGCAAATTGGCTCGACTCACTGTCTCCTTCAGCAGTTTCTACAACTTGTCATATAGGACTCCATACAGCAGCTTTCCATCTCTGATGTTTTCCCACAAGATGACAGGACCCATCAGTGAACAGGGCATACTGCTTCTCATTTTCTGGTAGTTTATATTGTACAGTGGGGCCTCCTCAGCACATGTAACCTCCTCCTCTGGCGATATTCCAAAATCTTTGCCTTCTGGCCAGTCCATAATATACTTCAAAGATTCCTGGGCGATTGGGGTTTCCTATCCGAGCCCGTTGTGTGATCAGTGCAACCCACTTACTCCACATAGCATCAGTTGCATGATGTGTAGAGGGGACCCTCCCTTTGAACATCCAGCCCAGCACCGGCAGCCGGGGTGCCAGGAGGAGCTGTGCTTCAGTACCAACCACTTCCAAAGCAGCTCAAACCCCTTCATATGCTGCCAATATCTCTTTCTCAGCTGGAGTATAGCGGGCCTCAGATCCTCTGTATCCCCGACTCCAAAACCCTAGGGGTCGACCTCGAGTCTCCCCTGGTGCTTTCTGCCAGAGGCTCCAGGTAGGGCCATTCTCCCCGGCTGCGGTGTAGAGCACAATCTTTACATCTTGCCCTGCCCGGACTGGCCCAAGGGCTACTGCATGAACTATCTCCCATTTAATTTGTTCAAAGGCTTGTCGTTGCTCAGGGCCCCATTTGAAATCATTCTTCTTCCGGGTCACTTGACAGAGAGGGCTTACAATCAGACTAATTTGGAATGTGCATTCTCCAAAAACCAACAACGCCTAAGAAAGCTTGTGTTTCCTTTTTGCTAGTTGGTGGAGACATGGCTGTTATTTTGTTGGTCACATCCATTGGGATCTGACGACGTCCATCTTGCCATTTTATTCCTAAAACTGGATCTCCTGTGCAGGTCCCTTGACCTTACTTTGCTTTATGGCAAAACCGGCTTTCAGGAGGATTTGGACTATTTTCTTCCCTTTCTCAAAAACTTCCTCTGCTGTGTTGCCCCACACGATGATGTCATCAATGTATTGCAGATGTTCTGGAGCTTCACCCTGTTCCAGTGCCGTCTGGATCAGCCCATGGCAAATGGTAGGGCTGTGTTTCCACCCCTGGGGCAGTCGATTCCAAGTGTACTGAACGCCCCTCCAAGTGAAAGCCAGCTGTGGCCTGCACTCTGCTGCTAAAGGGATTGAGAAAAATGCATTAGCGATATCAATTGTAGCATACCATTTGGCTGCTTTTGACTCCAGGTCGTATTGAAGTTCCAGCATGTCTGGCACGGCAGCACTCAGCGGCGGCGTGACTTCATTCAGGCCACGATTGTCTACTGTCAGTCTCCACTCTCCATTAGACTTTCTCACTGGCCATATAGGACTGTTAAAAGGTGAACAAGTCTTACTGATCACTCCTTGGCTCTCCAGTCGATGAATCAGCTTATGGATGGGAATCAGGGAGTCTCGGTTGGTGCGATATTGCTACCGGTGCACCGCTGTGGTAGCAATTGGCACCTGTTGTTCTTCAACCCTCAGCAACCCCACAACAGAAGGGTCCTCTGAGAGACCAGGCAAGGTAGACAGCTGTTTAATTTCCTCCGTCTCCAAGGCAGCTATACCAAAAGCCCACCGGTACCCTTTTGGGTCCTTGAAATACCCTCTCCTGAGGTAGTCTAGGCCAAGGATGCACGGAGCCTCTGGGCCAGTCACAATGGGGTGCTTTTGCCACTCATTCCCAGTTAGGCTCACTTTGGGCTCCAAGACAGTCAGCTGTTGGGATCCCCCTGTCACTCCACAAATACAGATGGGTTCTGCCCCGATATAGCTTGATGGCATTAGGGTACACTGTGCACCGGTGTCTCCTAGAGCCTTATACTCCTGTGGGTCTGATGTGCCAGGCCATCGAATCCACACAGTCCAGTAAACCCGGTTGTCCCTTTCCTCCACCTGGCTGGAGGCAGGGTCCCCCTAGTCCTGGTCATAGTATTCATTACCCATTTCTTGTATATATATGAGTCAGGAGCTCCTTCATTAAAATCAGGAGTAAGATCAGCCCTTTTACTCTGCCTGGGGAACTGTCCACTGGAAACCAGAGCAGCAATTTTCCTGGAAGAACCCCCTTTGGTGATTGTTTTTCCTTGCAACTCACGTACCCGCGCCTCTAGGGTCGAGGTAGGTTTTCCATCCCACTTCCTCATGTCCTCTCCGTGGTCACGCAAGTAAAACCATAGGGTGCCCCGTGGTGTGTACCCTCTATATCCTCTCCCTTGAGCAGAGGAACGCTGACTCCTAATAGCTGAGACACTGGTCCGTACAGGTGGGGAGTAGGACATATCCTCTCTGAACTGTTGGACCTCCCGGGATAGTTTCTCCACAGCTGTGACAAGGGAGGAAGAGATACTTTCTCTGTATTCCCGGAGGTTACTAGCAGCTTCATTCACTGTTGGACCGTCTCCGTCTTTCCAGGTCAGTATTGCCAATGAGTTGGCACACGACGATGGTGCGTTCCGTACCAACTTCCGCCACATAGGTCGTGTGCGCTGGACCTCATCTGGATCTTTAGATAACTGCTTGTTGTCCAGGTCACCATAAATCACCTCCAACACGGCTAATTCCCTCAGGTACTGGATGCCTCTCTCCATGGTGGTCCATTTCCCAGGGCAATATACAACATCTTCCTTGAAGGGATATCTTTCCTTCGTAGCTGACAGGAGTCGCCTCCAGAGGCTGAGGGCTGGTGCCCCTTTTCCAATCGCTTTGTCAATGCCCCTTTCCCTAGAAAGGGATCCCAGCTGCTTGGCTTCCTTACCCTCTAATTCCAGGCTACTGGCCCCACTATCCCAGCATCAGAGCAGCCAGGTGACAACATGCTCGCCTGGATGACTGAAATCTCTTTGCATATCTCGCAGCTCACTCAGGGATAGGGATCGGGTGGTTTCTGTCTCATTTACGAGTTCTTCCTCTTCCTCCTCCTCTGCCTGTGATGGCCCTGCTCTTTCATCCTCCCTTTCTAAACGAGCTGACTTTCGCTTCCAGGATTTCTTCTTATGTATAGGGGCAACTGATACTGACACGGGTTGGTTCCCTGGTTGAACCACATCATCTGTCGCGGGGGGGCTGGGGTGACCGCAGTGCTTGTAACAGAGTTGTCTGGAATAGCCGCAGTGCCTGTTGCAGGAGAGGCTGGAGCAGCCGCAGTGCCTGTCGCAGGGGAGGCTGGAGCAGCCGCAGTGCCTGTTGCAGGGGGAATCAGAGCAGCCGCAGTGCCTGTTGCAGGGGAGGCTGGAGCAGCCGCAGTGCCTGTCATTTTGTCACCAGATCCTTGAGGGTTCTGAATAGTGTTGAACAGGGCTCGGTAGGCATGGGCCAGGCCCCAGCACATTACAGTGATTTGTGTCTCCCTAGAATTGGCAGGGTGATGACATACTTTTTCCAAATATTCCACTAATTTTTCAGGATTCTGCACTTGTTCGGGGTGAAGTTCCAAAACACTGGAGGTGCCCAATAACTTAGGCATTTGCCCATGCTATCCCACACACCCTGCCACTCATAACTATCCGGCCTTGGGGCAGATCTCTGGATGATATTCTTAAATTGCTTACTAACCTTGGACAAGATCGAAACAATATTCCCAAGCAATACCAATAGATATATCTTAACTACCCAAGGATGTTCAAGTTACTGAAAAGTTATGGTAATGAAGGAGGAAGCATTGTAGAAGAAAGTAGTGAAGGTACAATTCTGCATTTCCTCCATAAAAAACCTCTCAGAGGAAGAGGTATAATTGTCTCCATAAGGTGATACCCGACATACAATAACAGTTTCAGTACAGCACTTAGATACCAAAATAAACCCAAGGTCACTGTTTTAATAACAAATCTCACAGGCAAAACATCACCTATTAAAGCAGAGCACAGCAAACTGCAAAAACCAACACTGATCTTTAAAATGTACAGCAAAAAAATGAGCACAGTGCAGATCAGGTAAACCAATGCTGAGAACAGATGGATCAATATCGCGTCCCACGACTACTAACAGATCTAAATTCCTTAATACGCTCTGGTTAATCTGTTATTATCTCAAACCCTTCGGGCCCCACGTTGGGTGCCAAAAAGGACTGTCGTGGTTTAGGCCCAGCTGGCAACTAAACAGCACGCAGCCGCTCGCTCACTCCTCCCCGGTGGGATGGGGGAGAGAATCGGAAGAGCAAAAGTAAGAAAACTCGTGGGTTGAGATAAAAACAGTTTAATAACTGGAACAAAATAATAGTAATAATAATAATAATGAATTGTAATGAGAAGGAAAACAACGAGAGAGAGAGAGGAACAAAACCCAAGGGAGGAAAAAAAAAGTGATACAACCGCTTACCACCCGCCGACCGATGCCCAGCCAGTCCCCAAGCAGCGACCGCTCCCCCCCAGCCAACTCCCCCCCAGTTTATATGCTGGGCATGATGTCATATGGTATGGAATAGCCCTTTGGTCAGTTTGGATCAACTATCCTGGCTGTGCCCCCTCCCATTTTCTTGTGCGCCTGGCAGAGCATGGGAAGCTGAAAAGTCCTTGACCAGTGTAAACACCGCTTAGCAACAGCCAAAACATCAGCGTGTTATCAATATTATTCTCATACTAATAATCCAAAACACAGCACTATACCAGCTACTAGGAAGAAAATTAACTCTATCCCAGCCGAAACCAGGACAGGGCACCAGTGTCAGTCCATATATTAAGTAAGTATTAGTAAAGCTTAATCTTTCTTATTTGTTTTAAATAAATATAAATATTAATATTAATATAAATTCTAGTATTTTCTTCCCCCACTCCAATGGATCATCTTGTGCACCCCCCCTGGGGTGCATGCACCCCACTTTGGATACCACTGTTGTACAGCACGTTTATCACAGCTGATCCGGTCTGGAATGACCCAATGGCTACTGCGCAAACTATCTCCTCTTTGATCTGTTCTAAGGCTTGTCACTGCTCAGGGCCCCAGTTGAAATAGTTCTTCTTTTGGGTCACTCGACAGAGAGGGCTCAGAAGCCGACTGTAACCCAGAATATACATCCTTAAGAAACCCACAATGCCTACGAATGCCTGGGTTTCCTTTTTCTTAGCTGGTGGGGACGTGGCTGTTATCTTACTGATCACATCCATAGAGATGTAACAATGCCCATCTTGCCATTTTAGTCCTAAAAATTGGATCTCTTGTGCTGGCCCTTTGACTTTGCTTTCTTTTATGATGAAACCAGTTTCAGAAGGATTTGGATTATCCTTTTCCCTTTCGCAAACACTTCCTCTACTTTGCTGCCCCACACAATGATGTCATTGATGTATTGCACGTGTTGAGGGACTTCACTCTGTTCCAGCGCAGTCTGGATCAGTCCATGGCAAATGGTAAGGCTGGGCTTCCACTCCAGGGGCAGCTGATTCCAGGTGTACTGGACACCCCTCCAAGTAAAAGCAAACTTTGTCCGGCACTCTGCTGCCAAAGGGATTGAGAATAATGCATTGGCAATATCAGTTGTGGCATCCCATTTGGCTGCCTTTGACTCCAGTTCATATTGGAGTTCTAGCATGTCCTGTATGGCAGCAGTTAGCGGTGGCATAGAATCATAGAATCATAGAATTGTTTAGGTTGGAAAAGACCTTTAAGATCATTGAGTCCAACCATTAACCTAACACTGCCAAGTCCACCACTAAACCATGTCCCTAAGTGCCACATCTACATGTCTTTTAAATACCTCCAGGGATGGTGACTCAACCACTTCCCTGGGCAGCCTGTTCCAATGCTTGATAACCCTTTCGGTGAAGACATTTTTCCTAATATCCAAACTAAACGTCCCCTGGCACAACTTGAGGCCGTTTCCTCTCGTCCTATCGCTTGTTACTTGGGAGAAGAGACCGACCCCCACCTCGCTACAACCTCCTTTCAGGTAGTTGTAGAGAGTGATAAGGTCTCCCCTCAGCCTCCTTTTCTCCAGGCTAAACAACCCCAGTTCCCTCAGCCGCTCCTCATAAGACTTGTGCTCTAGACCCTTCACCAGCTTCGTTGCCGTTCTTTGGACACGCTCGAGCACCTCAATGTCCTTCTTGTACTGAGGGGCCCAGAACCGAACGCAGTATTCAAGGTGCGGCCTCACCAGTGCCGAGTACAAAGGGACGATCACTTCCCTAGTCCTGCTGGCCACACTATTTCTGATACAAGCCAGGATGCCATTGGTTTTCTTGGCCACCTGGGCACACTGCAGGCTCATATTGGGCCGGCTATCGACCAATACCCTCAGGTCCTTTTCTGCCAGGTAGCTTTCCAGCCACTCTTCCCCAAGCCTATCACATTGCATGGGCTTGTTGTGACCCAAGTGCAGGACCCGGCACGTAGCCTTGTTGAACCTCATACAATTGGCCTCAGCCCATCGATCCAGCCTGTCCAGATCCCTCTGTACAGCCTTCCTACCCTCAAGCAGGTCAACACTCCCGCACAACTTGGTGTCGTCTGCAAACTTACTGAGGGTGCACTCGATCCCCTCGTCCCCTCTCCATTCATAAAGATATTAAACAGAACTGGCCCCAATACTGAGCCCTGGGGAACACCACTTGTGACTGGCCGCCAACTGGATTTAACTCCGTTCACCACGACTCTTTGGGCTGGGCCATCCAGCCAGTTTGTTACCCAGCGAAGAGTACACCCGTCCAAGCCATGAGCAGCCAGTTTCTCCAGGAGAATGCTGCGGGAAACGGTGTCAAAGGCTTTACTAAAGTCCAGGTAGACAACATCCACAGCCTTTCCCTCATCCACTAGGAGGGTCACCTTGTCGTAGAAGGAGATCAGGTTGGTCAAGCAGGACCTTCCTTTCATAAACCCATGCTGACTGGGCCTGATCACCTGGGTGTCCTGTACATGCCGTGTGATGGCATTCAAGATGATCTGCTCCATAACCTTCCCCAGCACTGAGGTCAGGCTGACAGGCCTGTAGTTCCCTGGGTCCTCCTTCCGGCCCTTCTTGTAGATGGGCATCAACATTTGCTAACCTCCAGTCAACTGGGACCTCCCCGGTTAGCCAGGACTGCTGATAAAGGATGCAAAGTGGCTTGGTGAGCACTTTCGCCAGCTCCCTCAGTACCCTTGGGTGGATCCCATCTGGCCCCATAGACTTGTGTGTGTCTAAGAAGTGGTGTAGCAGGTCGCTAACCATGTCCCCTTGCATTATGGGGGCTTCATTCTGCTCCTTGTCCCTGTCTTCCAGCTCAGGGGGCTGGGTACCCCGAGAACAATTGGTCTTACTATTAAAGACTGAGGCAAAGAAGGCATTGAGTACCTCAGCCTTTTCCTCATCCTTTATCACTATGTTGCCCCCCGCATCCAATATGACTTCATGACTTCATTCAGGCCATGATAGTCCACTGTTAACCTCTACTCTCCGTCAGACTTTTGCACTGGCCATATTGGACTACCAGAGGGTGATCGAGTCTTGCTGATCACTCCTTGGCTCTCCAGTTGACGAATCAGCTCATGGATGGGAACCAGGGAGTCTCAGTCATGCAATATTGCTGCTGGTGCACCGTCATGGTAGCAATCGGCACCTGCTGTTCTTCGACCCGCAGCAAGCCCACAATAGAAGGATCCTCCAAGAGGCCAGGCAAGCTAGACAGCTGTTTAATCTTCTCCGTACTCAAGGCAGCTACACCAAAGCCCCACTGGTACCCTTTTGGGTCCTTGAAGTACCCTCTCTTGAGGTAGTCTATGCCAAGGATACATGGGGCCTCCGGGCTGGTCACAACACGATGGATGCTTCTGCCACTTGTCCTCTGTTAGGCTCACCCCAACCTCCAATACAGACAGCTGTTGGGATCCCCTTGTCACTCCAGAAATCTGGATGTGTTCCGCCCCCTTGTACCCTGATGGCATTAGGGCACACCGTGCACTGGTATCCATGAAAGCCTTATATTTCTGTGGATCCGATGTGCCAGGCCTTCAAATCCACACTTTCCTTTCCTCTGCCTGGCCAGAGGCAGGGACACTCTATTCGTCGTTGGAGTATTCAATATCTGACCCCTGCATTGTCACACCAGAAGTCCCTTCACCAAAATCAAGAGGAGAGGCATTCTCAGTCCTTGTTCTACATCTTGAGGATTGCTGATTGCCATCTACCATCTCAACAGCAGCTGGACCGACAGCCCTCTTGGATGGCCCCTTCTTAGAAGCTGTCTTCCCCCTCAGTTTGCATATGCGGGCTTCTAGCTTTGAGGTAAGCTCAACATCCCACTTCCTCATGTCCTATCCCCTAGTCACACAGGAAGAACCAGAGGGTGCCATGCGGCGTGTGCCTGGGGCTCCCTTTCCTTCTGGCCAGGGGAGGCTGACTCTGTGCGGTGCCCCTGCCATCCAAGACGCTGGCCCATGGAGACGAGGAGGAAGAGAGATTCTCTTCAAAACAGCAGAGCTAGCGGGACAGTCTCTCCATAGTTGGTGTATTGAAGTCTGGCCAGTCCATCATCACCAGGGTGTCGGAGTATGACACCTGTGCATCCTGGACAAACTTCCTCTACGTGGCCTGTGTACACTGGATGTCATCTGGATCTTTGGAGACCTGTTTGTCAGCCAGGTCACTGTAGATGACTTCCATCACCGCTAATTCTCAGATATTGGATACCTTTCTCTGCAGTGGTCCACTTCCCTTGGTAATTTACAAGATCATCCTTGAGGGGATATCTCACCTTCACACTTGACAGGAGCCGCCTCCAGAGGCTGCAGATTGTCGCCTCTCTTCCGATTTCATTTTCAATTCCCTGGTCCCTAGTGAGGGATCCCTGCTGCCGGGCTTCCTTACCCTCTAATTCCAGATTGTTGGTCTCACTATCCCAGCACTGGAGCAACAAATAAGCAATCCACTCACCTGGCTGGCAGCTGTAATCTTTTCGCGTATCTTGAAGTTTGCTCTAGGGTCAGGGACCAAGTAATTTCTGCCTCTTGGGTGATTTCTCTCACTTCTTCCTCCTGTTTCCTTGCTGAAGGACCAGCTTCCTGATCAGACCCTTCCTCCTCCTCCCCAGGGGTGGAAGCACAGTCCTACCATTTGCCATGGACTGATCCAGACTGCCCTGGAACAGGACGAAGCCACGGAACACTTGCAATGCATTGATGACATCATCGTGTGGGGCTACACAGCAGAGGAAGTGTTTGAGAAAGGGAAAAGACTAATCCAAAGGGGGTTCAAGCCACTTCAGAAGTAGTTGGTAGAGAAGCACAGCTCCTCTTGGCACTGTGATTGCCTGTACTGCATTGGATGTTCAAAGGAAACGTCCCTTCTACTCATCATGCAACAGATGCTACGTGGAGCAAGTGGGTAGCACTAATCTCACAATGGGCCCAAGTGGGGAACGCTGACTGCCCTGGAATCTTGGAAGAGATCATGGACCTGCCAGAAGGCAGGGACTTTGGAGCATCACCTGAGGAAGTAACTTGTGCCGAAGAGGCCCCCTTGTATAATAAATTACCAGAAAGTGAGAAACAATATGCGCTGTTTATGGATGGATCCTTTCGTATTGTGGGATACCATTGGAGGTAGAAAGCTGCTATCTGGATTCCCGCATGACAAGTTGCCAGAACTGCTGAAAGAAAAGGTGAATCGAGTCAGTTTGCAGAAGTGAAAGCCTTCCAGCTGGCCCTTGAGATTGCTGAATGAGAAAAGTGGCCAGTACTTTATCTCTATACTGACTCATGGATGGTGGCAAATGCTCTGTGGGGGTGGCTACAGCAATGGAAGCAGACCAACTAGCAGTGCAAAGGTAAACCCATCGTGGCTGCTGAATTGTGGCAGGACATTGCTGCCCGAGTAGAGAACCATGTTGTAAAGGTATGTCGTGTAGATGCTCACATGCCCAAGAGCCATGCCACTGAAGAACATCAGCACAACGTGCAAGTAGACCAGACTGCAAAAATTAATGTGGCTCAGGTAGACCTAGTCTGGGAATGTAAGGGTGAATTATTCATAGCTCAGTAGGCCCATGACACATCAGGACATCTAGGGAGAGATGCAATGTACAGATGGACTCGAGATCGAGGGGTGGACCTGACCACTAAAGCCGTTGCACGGATTATTCATGAATGTGAAACATGCACCATAATCAAGTGAGCCAAGCGAGTAAAGCCTCTTCGGTATAAAGGATGGTGGCTGTGATATCAATATGGGGAGGCATGGCAGACTGATTATATCACACTGCCACGAACCTGCCATGGCAAGCATCATGTGCTTACAATGGTGGAAGCGACTTCTGGATGGTTAGAAACATACCCTGTAATCCATACCACTGCCTGAAACACCATCCTGGGCCTTGGAAAACAAGTTCTGTGGTGGCACAGCACCCCAGAAAGACTTGAGACAGACAAGAGGACTCATTTCCGAAACAACCTCATAAGCACCTGGGCTAAGGAGCATGGCATTGACTGGGTGCACCACATCCCCTATCATGCACCAGCCTCTGAAAAGATTGAATGATACAATGGACTGTTAAAGACCATACTGAAAACAATGGACACTGGGACATATAAGCAGTGGGATGCAAAGTTAGCAGAAACTACTTGGCTAGTTAACACTAGAGGATCTGCTAATTGACTTGGCCCTGCCCAGACAAAATCCCTATGTATGGAGAGATAAAGGCTCCATAGTCCATGTAAGGAACTGGCTAGGAAAGGCAGCATAGGTTGCTCCTCCCTCGGGAAAAGGCAAATCCATTCATGGGATTGCTTTCACTCAAGGACCCAGGAACGCTTGGTGGGTAATGCGGGAGAATGGGGAAATACAATGCGTAGCTCAAGGAGATTTTTTTCAAACATATTTCACATTGCTGAGTCACCTGTCGAATTGTAGTATACAAATTTCTCCCTATTAATTTTTGATTTAAAAATTTATACAGGGAATCTGCCCCCCAATGTGTCTTATTGTGTTCTTCTTTAACAACTTCCCATACCTGTTTGGCAGGAATTATAATTCTGCCATCACTCAAGTGGGCCCATCCTTTGGAGGGAACCTGCCCTCCCATTTCTTCTATTAATTCTTTATCAGCTCTAGAATATTCAACATTTTCTTGATCACCTAGACTCCTACTTCTATTATCCGGAATTAAGGTTAAAATCTTTTGCATTCTCTCCGCTGCCTGTTTAGCCTCATAATCAGCCAACCTGTTACCTTTTTCCTGGTCAGTGTTACCCTTCAGGTGTCCTCGGCAGTGCATGATGGCGACTTTGGTTGGCAGTTGGACTGCTTCTAATAGGTGAAGGATTTCCTCGGCATGCTTGATCTGTCTCCCTTGTGCGGTCAGTAGTCCTCGTTCCTTCCAAATTGCTCCGTGAGTGTGGACAACTCCAAAGGCATATTTGGAGTCTGTCCATATATTTATCTTTTTCCCTTTTGCCAATTCCAGGGCCCTAGTCAGGGCAATAATATTTCAGCCTTTTGAGCTGATGTTCCAGCAGGTAATGACTGAGATTCAATTACTTTGCTTGCTGTTGTCACCGCGTACCCAGCCTTTCGAATACCTTGTCGCACGAAGCTGCTTCCATCCGTGAACCAGGAGTCTTGTGCATCTTCCAGGGGTTCTTCTTTTAAGTCTGGTCTGCTAGAATATACAGTCTCTATGGTTTCCAAACAGTCATGTATCAATGATTCAGATGTCACCCCACTGAGGAAAAAAGCTGGGTTTGTAACATTAGTCACTTCAATAGTAACATCGTCTGGTCCAACTAGAATAGCCTGGTATTGTAAAAATCGGGATGGAGAAAGCCAATGATTTCCTTTTTGTTCTAGTACGGCTGATACTGTGTGTGAAGCCAGCACTGTGATTTTTTGGCCTAAGGTAAATTTCTGGGCCTCTTAGATATTTAGTACTACAGCTGCCACAGCTCATAGGCACCCTGGCCACCCTTTGCTTACTTCATCAGGCTGCTTAGAAAAGTAGGCCACAGCTCTTTTGTAGAGTCCCAGTCGTTGAGCTAGGACTCCCAGAGCTATGCCTTGTTTTTCATGGGAAAACAGCCAGAAGGGTTTAGTAACGTCAGGTAGGCCCAGGGCTGGGGCCTTCATCAGTTCCTTTTTAAGTGTTTTGAACGCATTTTGAGCTTCTCTGGACCAAATCAATTGAGTGGGATTGTTTTTCAAAAGTTCATACAAAGGTTTTACTATTATTCCATAATTGTAAATCCATAATCAACACCAACCTGCCATTCCCAAGAAGGTCCTGAGTTCCTTTACCGTTTGAGGGAGGGGGGTTCTGCAGATGGCTTCTTTTCGCTCCGTTCCTAATTCTCGTTGTCCTCCAGATAGCTCATATCCAAGGTAGGTTACTTGCTGTCGCACCATCTGAGCTTTCTGTTGAGAGACTTGATACCCATTCAGTCCCGAAAAGTTCAACAAATTAATAGTCCATTGAATACAATCAGGCTTTGTTTCAGTTGCTATTAATAAGTCATCCACATACTGTAGAAGAGTTCCGTCTCTGGAGGGAGGATCCCATGTCTCAAGTTCTCGTGCTAATTGGTTCCCAAAGATGGTTGGACTGTTCTTAAAACCTTGGGGTAACACTGTCCAGGTAAGTTGGGTTTTCCTACCAGTAGTAGGACTTTCCCATTCAAATGCCAATAGGTTTTGTCTCTCCTTGGCCAGAGGCAAGCAGAAGAATGCATCTTTCAAATCTAATACTGTAAGCCATACTTGATTATCTCGCAATTTAGTAAGTAAAGTATAAGGATTGGCCACCACAGGGTGTAAATCTTTAAAAGTGAGGGGTTTTAGAAAGAACGCCTTTTCCTGTTGGCCAGTAGCTCCCACTACAGTCACAAAGTCTTTACTCACAGGTATCAATTCTTGATTTAAAACAGAGAAAGAAGCACCTGTGTCTACTAAGAATTCTACTTCTTTCTCTTGTCTCCCCAGCCTTATCTTAACCAGTGGATCTGCTAGGGTAGATTCCCCAGGTCCCCGTCAATTGGCCTCTGCTCCAGCTATCAAGATTTGCAGGGTTCCTTTGAGTCTTGGACATTCGCTCCTCCAATGTCCTTCCTCTCGACAATACGCACATTGATTCTTTCCCAATACATTCCCCAGTCCTCCTCTACTTCCAGAGGGCCTTCCCCTTCCTCGTCCTCTAAATCCTCCTCTATTCACCATTCCTCTCTGTTCCAAGGC
This sequence comes from Ciconia boyciana, assembly GCF_034638445.1. NCBI lineage: Eukaryota > Metazoa > Chordata > Aves > Ciconiiformes > Ciconiidae > Ciconia > Ciconia boyciana. Next base: position 4,520,738 of record NC_132937.1, read on the forward strand.
TGCCACCGTGCGGCGGGATGTTAACACCACAATCCTTCTGCCACTCCGGGTGATTCCGCAAAGTAAAAAACAAACCATATCCGCATACATAACCTCATCCCATTTTCCTTCTCTCCGTAAGAACAACATTAACTGCAATATAGTATTATAATTTAAAGATCCATTAAAGGGCCATTTTTCACCATCTTCTAATTTGTACAGGGGACACCACTGATTGCAATATTTGATTAGTGTTTTCTTATTCACACTCCCACCTGGTTGTCCCCCTATCTCTTTCCAGTGTGCTAAGATACATCCTAGGGGGCTTTTCTTTACAATACCACCACTTTGCTGTCCCCCCATTCTACCTTAATTGATTCTGTACTTCCGTTATTCTCCCACAGATTGTTTTAATAACCTCAACCTGTCGTGCTTTATCCTCCCACTCTGACCACATTCCACAATTCTCACATTGAGTATGTCATCCAAATACAACCCATAAATTTTGGTCACAAATAAAACAATTCACGAGGAAAAGCGGTTCACATTCATTTTCAGGATGAGACACACAGGTCTACAGGTTTTCCACACTCACTTTGCAGTCACACCGCGTCTCAGTCACTCACCAGTCACACCAGAGTTAACTCAGCTCATTCACACTTAGTTGCCGATTTCGCAGTGCCTGACGAATATATCCAAATTCAATATCAGTAAACCAATATCCGAGTTTGGTGCCAGTAAATCCATACCGCCAACAGTACAAAACTCATGCGGGTTACATAATTGTACCAATACCAAAAAGCACGTTATTGCAGAAGTACAAGGCTTAACCCGTGCCTGTACCAACGTACTAAAAACCAAATGTATACCCTCATTGTTATTATTTTCTCTTCCTCTGCTGTCCTATTAAACTGTCTTTATCTCAACCCACGGGTTTTATCTTTTTTTCTGATTCTCTCCCCCATCCCACCGAGCAGGGGGGAGGGTGAGCGAGTGGCTGTATGGTGCTTAGTTGCTGACTGGGTTTAAACCACGACAGTCCTTTTTGGCGCGCAACGTGGGGCATGAAGGGTTGAGATAACGACAGATCTGACCCGAGCGTGTTAAAACAAATCTGTTATAAGCATTCATTATATTAGTTTAGTAGCCGCTGGTCACAATGTTGACTTACTTGTTCTCAGAGTTGTGTTATGTAACACCTTACTTGCTGTATATACTGTTTATCAGTATTTATGTGCTGTTTATCACCTCTGGGAGGTGGATTAAAGTTATCGCTTTGCTGTACTGTGTAACACTGGCTTATGGTATGATAAAACTGTTGGTCATGAGATCAGTCTGGTATTTGTACTCAGCATTGCCATCACCTCTGTACTTCGGGAGCCATCTATTGGAAATTATTAATAGTTACACTTTTTACCTTTTCTCCTCGGAGAGCCAACCTATGGGGGAGACACCTTTCTCCATCTTGCCCTTCCTCTCCAGGCTAATTACAATAGCTCTTGAGAATTTTGAATATCTTTGGGATGTTCAAACCAGCACGTTCCTATTGCTATGTCTCCTGAATGCGTGTCAGGTCTTGCTTAGGGTTAAACAACTATTTAAGAATACTACGGCTACTCCAACCCCAGCGACAGGCACTGCGGCTACTCCAACCCCCGCAACAGGCACTGTGGCTACTCCAAACCCGGCAACAGGCACTGTGGCTACTGAAAACCTGGCGACAGGCACTGTGGCTACTCAAACCCCGATGGTAGGCACTGCAGCTGAACCAGAGAACCAACCCGTGCCAGTATCAGTCGCCCCCAACCACAAGAAGAAATCTTGGAAGCGAACATCAGCTCGTTTAGTAAGGAATGAAGAAGATGCTCTTAAGAGGGAGCAGGAGGAAGAAGCATACTGCCCCAGCAGTGAGGAGGCAGACTACTCCAAAACAGGGCCATCATGAGAACAGGAGGAGGAAGAGGAAGAATTCCCTGCTTCCCCTGAGGAAGAACTCGGTGGAAGGAGTCCTCCTCTTCCTTGGAGGGAGAGGAATAATTCATAAAAGAGACCGTAACCACACGATCCCTATCCCTGAGTGAGCTGCGAGATATTTGAAAGGATTTCAGCTGTTGTCCAGGTGAGCACCTTGTCACGTGGCTGCTCTGGTGTGGGAATAACGGGACCAGTAGCCTGGAATTAGAGGGTAAGGAAGCCAAAGAGCTGGGATCCCTTTCTAGGGAAGGGGGCATTGACAAAGCGATTGGAAAAGGGGCACCAGCCCTCAGCCTCTGGAGGCGACTCCTGTCAGGTGTGAAGGAAAAGTATCCTTTCAAGGAAGATGTTATATGTCACCCAGGCAAGTGGACCACCATGGAGAGAGGCATCCAGTACCTGAGGGAATTAGCCGTGTTGGAGGTGATTTATGGTGACCTGGACAACAAGCAGTTATCTAAAGATCCAGATGAGGTCCAGCGCACACGACCTATGTGGCGGAAGTTGGTACGGAACGCACCATCGTCGTGTGCCAACTCATTGGCAATACTGACCTGGAAAGACGGAGACGGTCCAACAGTGAATGAAGCTGCTAGTAACCTCCGGGAATACAGAGAAAGTATCTCTTCCTCCCTTGTCACAGCTGTGGAGAAACTATCCCGGGAGGTCCAACAGTTCAGAGAGGATATGTCCTACTCCCCACCTGTACGGACCAGTGTCTCAGCTATTAGGAGTCAGCGTTCCTCTGCTCAAGGGAGAGGATATAGAGGGTACACACCACAGGGCACCCTATGGTTTTACTTGCGTGACCACGGAGAGGACATGAGGAAGTGGGATGGAAAACCTACCTCAACCCTAGAGGCGCGGGTACGTGAGTTGCAAGGAAAAACAATCACCAAAGGGGGTTCTTCCAGGAAAATTGCTGCTCTGGTTTCCAGTGGACAGTTCCCCAGGCAGAGTAAAAGGGCTGATCTTACTCCTGATTTTAATGAAGGAGCTCCTGACTCATATATATACAAGAAATGGGTAATGAATACTATGACCAGGACTAGGGGGACCCTGCCTCCAGCCAGGTGGAGGAAAGGGACAACCGGGTTTACTGGACTGTGTGGATTCGATGGCCTGGCACATCAGACCCACAGGAGTATAAGGCTCTAGGAGACACCGGTGCACAGTGTACCCTAATGCCATCAAGCTATATCGGGGCAGAACCCATCTGTATTTGTGGAGTGACAGGGGGATCCCAACAGCTGACTGTCTTGGAGCCCAAAGTGAGCCTAACTGGGAATGAGTGGCAAAAGCACCCCATTGTGACTGGCCCAGAGGCTCCGTGCATCCTTGGCCTAGACTACCTCAGGAGAGGGTATTTCAAGGACCCAAAAGGGTACCGGTGGGCTTTTGGTATAGCTGCCTTGGAGACGGAGGAAATTAAACAGCTGTCTACCTTGCCTGGTCTCTCAGAGGACCCTTCTGTTGTGGGGTTGCTGAGGGTTGAAGAACAACAGGTGCCAATTGCTACCACAGCGGTGCACCGGTAGCAATATCGCACCAACCGAGACTCCCTGATTCCCATCCATAAGCTGATTCATCGACTGGAGAGCCAAGGAGTGATCAGTAAGACTTGTTCACCTTTTAACAGTCCTATATGGCCAGTGAGAAAGTCTAATGGAGAGTGGAGACTGACAGTAGACAATCGTGGCCTGAATGAAGTCACGCCGCCGCTGAGTGCTGCCGTGCCAGACATGCTGGAACTTCAATACGACCTGGAGTCAAAAGCAGCCAAATGGTATGCTACAATTGATATCGCTAATGCATTTTTCTCAATCCCTTTAGCAGCAGAGTGCAGGCCACAGCTGGCTTTCACTTGGAGGGGCGTTCAGTACACTTGGAATCGACTGCCCCAGGGGTGGAAACACAGCCCTACCATTTGCCATGGGCTGATCCAGACGGCACTGGAACAGGGTGAAGCTCCAGAACATCTGCAATACATTGATGACATCATCGTGTGGGGCAACACAGCAGAGGAAGTTTTTGAGAAAGGGAAGAAAATAGTCCAAATCCTCCTGAAAGCCGGTTTTGCCATAAAGCAAAGTAAGGTCAAGGGACCTGCACAGGAGATCCAGTTTTTAGGAATAAAATGGCAAGATGGACGTCGTCAGATCCCAATGGATGTGACCAACAAAATAACAGCCATGTCTCCACCAACTAGCAAAAAGGAAACACAAGCTTTCTTAGGCGTTGTTGGTTTTTGGAGAATGCACATTCCAAATTAGTCTGATTGTAAGCCCTCTCTGTCAAGTGACCCGGAAGAAGAATGATTTCAAATGGGGCCCTGAGCAACGACAAGCCTTTGAACAAATTAAATGGGAGATAGTTCATGCAGTAGCCCTTGGGCCAGTCCGGGCAGGGCAAGATGTAAAGATTGTGCTCTACACCGCAGCCGGGGAGAATGGCCCTACCTGGAGCCTCTGGCAGAAAGCACCAGGGGAGACTCGAGGTCGACCCCTAGGGTTTTGGAGTCGGGGATACAGAGGATCTGAGGCCCGCTATACTCCAGCTGAGAAAGAGATATTGGCAGCATATGAAGGGGTTTGAGCTGCTTTGGAAGTGGTTGGTACTGAAGCACAGCTCCTCCTGGCACCCCGGCTGCCGGTGCTGGGCTGGATGTTCAAAGGGAGGGTCCCCTCTACACATCATGCAACTGATGCTATGTGGAGTAAGTGGGTTGCACTGATCACACAACGGGCTCGGATAGGAAACCCCAATCGCCCAGGAATCTTTGAAGTATATTATGGACTGGCCAGAAGGCAAAGATTTTGGAATATCGCCAGAGGAGGAGGTTACATGTGCTGAGGAGGCCCCACTGTACAATATAAACTACCAGAAAATGAGAAGCAGTATGCCCTGTTCACTGATGGGTCCTGTCATCTTGTGGGAAAACATCAGAGATGGAAAGCTGCTGTATGGAGTCCTATATGACAAGTTGTAGAAACTGCTGAAGGAGACAGTGAGTCGAGCCAATTTGCAGAAGTAAAGGCCATTCAGCTGGCTTTAGACATTGCTGAGTGAGAAAAGTGGCCAGTGCTCTATCTCTATACTGACTCATGGATGGTGGCAAATGCCCTGTGGGGACGGTTACAGCAATGGAAGCAGAACAATTGGCAATGCAGAGGCAAACCCATCTGGGCTGCCGCATTGTGGCAAGATATTGCTGCTCGGGTAGAGAACCTGGTTGTAAAAGCACATCACGTAGATGCTCATGTACCCAAGAGTCAGGCCACTGAGGAACATCAAAACAACCAGCAGGTGGATCAGGCTGCTAAGATTGAAGTGCCTCAGGTGGATCTGGACTGGCAACATAAGGGTGAATTATTTATAGCTAGGTGGGCCCATGACACCTCAGGCCATCAAGGAAGAGATGCAACATGTAGACGGGCTCGTGATCGAGGGGTGGACTTGACCATGGACACTATTGCACAGGGTAGCCATGAATGTGAAACATGCGCTGCAATCAAGCAAGCCAAGCAGTTAAAGCCTCTGTGGTATGGAGGGCGATGGCTGAAATATAAATATGGGGAGGCCTGGCAGACTGATTATATCACACTCCCACAAACCCGCCAAGGCAAGCGCTATGTGCTTACAATGGTGGAAGCAACCACCGGATGGCTGGAAACATATCCCGTGCCCCATGCCACCGCCCGGAACACTATCCTGGGCCTTGAAAAGCAAGTCCTGTGGCGACATGGCACCCCCGAAAGAATTGAGTCAGACAACGGGACTCATTTTCGAAACAACCTCATAGACACCTGGGCCAAAGAGCATGGCATTGAGTGGCTATATCACATCCCCTATCATGCACCAGCCTCTGGGAAAATCGAACAATACAATGGACTGTTAAAGACTATGCCGAGAGCAATGGGTGGTGGGACATTCAAACATTGGGATACACATTTAGCAAAGGCCACCTGGTTAGTCAACATTAGAGGATCTGCCAATCGAGCTGGCCCTGCCCAATCAAAACTTTTACGCACTGTAGAAGGGGATAAGGTCCCTGTAGTGCACATAAAAAACATGCTGGGGAAGACAGTCTGGGTTACTGCTGCCTCAGGCAAAGGCAAGCCCATTCATGGGACTGCTTTTGCTCAAGGACCCGGGTGCACTTGGTGGGTAATGCGAAAGGATGGGGAAGTCTGATGTGTACCTCAAGGGGATTTGATTTTGGGTGAGAATAGCCAATGAACTAAATGGTATGATGTTAATTGCTATATAATACTGTATGTCATCACTTTTATGGTTGCTATACACCATATCAACAGTATTTCAGTAAGGATCACCCAGATTAATGAAGAATGAACTTTGATGAAAACCGAGCAAAGTGCAGCGGTGATGGAACCAGAACTGGCTTCAGCATGCAACAATCCAACACCACACACCATCTCTCCTGCCCAGAAGGACTGTTATGACAGATGGAGCCCAAAGTCATGGACTAAATGAACTTAACGAACATTTTAGAAGGATGGCCCATAGACCAAGGGAATGATATCTGTGTGTATATATATATCAAAGGACAGGGAAAGTGGTGGTGATTAATTGGAATGTATTAGAAAGGGTGGAACCTGGGCATGACGTAGATGGTATAGAATAAGGGGTGGATACTGTCCTGGTTTCGGCTGGGATAGAGTTAATTTTCTTCCTAGTAGCTGGTATAGTGCTGTGGTTTGGATTTTAGGATGAGAATAATGTTGATAACACACTGATGTCTTAGTTGTTGCTAAGTAGTGCTTACACTTGTCAAGGACTTTTCAGCTTCCCATGCTCTGCCAGGCGCACAAGAAGCTGGGAGGGGGCACAGCCAGGATAGTTGATCCAAACTGGCCAAAGGGCTATTCCATACCCTATGACATCATGCCCAGTATATAAACTGGGGGGAGTTGGCTGGGGGGTAGCGGTCACTGCCCAGGGACTGGCTGGGCTTCGGTCGGCGGGTGGTGAGCAGTTGTATCACTTTTTTTTTCCTCCCTTGGGTTTTGTTCCTCTCTCTCTCTCTCGTTGTTTTCCTTCTCATTACAGTTCATTATTATTATTACTATTATTTTGTTCCAGTTATTAAACTGTTTCTATCTCAACCCACGAGTTTTCTTACTTTTGCTCTTCCGATTCTCTCCCCCATCCCACCGGGGAGGAGTGAGCGAGCGGCTGCGTGGTGTTTAGTTGCCGGCTGGGCCTAAACCACGACACGCCCTCACTCGGTCCGTATGTCAGGTGGTCATGTGTCACGTACATTACGCAAGGTATCCTTGATGGGAGCAGCCATAAAGACGACCTGGTTATAAGGGGAATAATACTGAACAGAAGATGTCTGCTGAAATACTGACAGAGAAAACGCCTGCCAGCCTGGGAAACGCTAGCCTGGGAACTAGGCCTGTGAACCAGAAGCATCCTTGAGAAGCGCAACTGGCATCTTTGAAGTGCAGCTGGGTACCTAGAAACCGGAGACAGCCTGAGATACCACCGATAAGCACAAACCCAAGAAACTGTAACAGCAACTTATTGTCTGGAAAAGTGAAAAATAGTCTGGAAAAGAGGGAAAACATCCTGAAAAAGAAGGAATTGGTGACTGCCATTGGCTGGTCTAACTGCAAGAACAGGAAAACAGTCTGGAAAAATAAAAATTGGTCTGAGAGATTAGGAAAACATCATTACTTATTGACCATCCCAGGTGAAAAATAGAAATTAGCAACATCTATTGGCTGCTCCAGGTGGTGGTGTCCTACATCCCCTTATGTCTCCGCGATTGTGGTGGGTCGACCTTGGCTGGCCGACAGGTGCCCACCAAGCCGCTCTATCACTCCCCCTCCTCAACTGGACAGGGGAGAAAAAAATATAACAAAAAGCTCGTGGGTTGAGATAAGGACAGGGAGATCACTCACCAATTGCTAAACAAACACTCCCGACTTTTCTACCTCCACCCCCAAGCGGTGCAGGGGGACGGGGAATGCGGGTTGCAGTCAGTTCATTATGCGTTGTCTCTGCCTCTCCTTCCTCCTCACACTCTTCCCCTGCTCCAGCATGGGGTCCCAACCATGGGATACAGTCCTTCACGAACCTCTCCAACGTGGATCCTTCCCACGGGCTGCAGTTCTTTGCGAACTGCTCCAGCATGGGTCCTTTCCACGGGGTGCCAGTCCATTTCCTTCAGGAATGGACTGTTCCAGCATGGGTCCCCCACGGGGTCACAAGTCCTGCCAGAAAACCTGCTCCAGCGTGGGCTCCTCTCCACAGGTCCACAGGTCCTGCCAGGAGCCTGCTCCAGTGCGGACTCTCCACGGGGTCATAGCTTCCTTCAGGCACATCCACCTGCTCCAGCGTGGGGTCCTCCATGAGCTGCAGGTGGATATCGGCTCCACCGTGGACCTCCATGAGCTGCAGGGGAACAGCCTGTTTCACCATGGTCTTCACCAGGGTGCCTGGAGCACCTCCTCCCCTCCTTCTTCGCTGACCTTGGTGTCTGCATAGTTGCTTCTCTCACATATTCTCACTCCTCTCTCCCATCTGCTGTTGCGCAGGAATTTTTCCCCTTCTTAAATATGTTATTACAGAGGTGCTACCACCATCGCTGATTGGCTCAGCTTTGGCCAGCGGTGGGTCCCTCTTGGAGCCGGCTGGAACTGGCTCTGTTGGACATGGGGAAGCTTCTGGTATCTTCTCACAGAAGCCACTCCTGTAACCCCTCGCTACCAAAACCTTGCCACACAAACCCAATACAAAAACCTCTGTATAGTGGACTACTAGTAAGAGTCTGCCAGGAGTTCAAAGCTCGCATAGCCTCCTATATGTTTCTTCCCCAATTAACATCACCATTTTGACATTTGAGTTGTTGTTTAAGCAACCTGTTCCATCTTTCTACTATACCATTACTCTGAGTTCGATAGGGTAAGTGGAAAGGCCACTTAACTCCATGCTTAAGACACCATTCCTGTACTATTTTATTTTTAAAATGTGACCCATTATTTGACTGTATCTCTTGTGGCATTGGGTGCGTAGCAAACCATCAGTTTAATCCTGCCATGGCTGTCAACGCGGTGAGAGTAGGGTAAACATTACCCAAACCGCTCAGTATTTCAACTCCAGTCATAATAAATTTCCATCCTTCAGAGGTACGTGTCATGGGCCTGGTATAGTCTGCTTGCCAAGTACCCCAAAGGACTTTGCCTTCCCTGAGGTTTGCTTGTTGTTGACTTTTGTCAAGATAATCCTTCGTTTCATTACAAAATCCACAGGTGGTCACTAGCTGAACTGGTTGTTGCTTAGTAATTGGCCAACCTCATCTTGCTGCATGCTGATACAGGTCATATGCACCAGTGTGTCCCAACCATTCATGCAGCCGTTTACCCAGCCATTCAATACTCAAGGTAGAGGAAAATCCTGCCGCATTTATGCTCGCTAAGTGGTCAATCATACTGTTCCATTTGGCTACCTGAGTGGTATTTTTCTGGTGTGTGGCTATGTGCCCTACAGCAATAGTATGGGAGTTAGTGATATTGTATATTTGTTCCCAATATTCCCTTCCCCATACATCTCAGTTCCCTACCTGCCAGTTGTGTTTTGCCCAATTTCCTAGCCATTGTGTAGCACCAGCCCATACAGCATAGGAATCAGCGTATACGGTCCGTGCGCCATTTCTAAGAGCTAATACTATGGCATAGAGCTCTGCTAATTGAGCAGAGCCTTCTACTCAGTTACTGCAAGTTCATCAGCTACAGATACAGCAGCAGCCATTCCTTGCCATTTACCCTGTATTTTGCAAGCGCTCCCATCAGTAAACCAGACACCATCTGGTTGATGGGGATTGAATTCAGGGGCATGCTGGACAGGAGAGCACAGAGGGTCTGTGTATTCAGCGGGCATTCCTACACGCTCCACAACTCCAGTAACTTTATTCTCCTTAGTTAAGCCATCTGTGGTTACACGTTTATGGATACACAGGGCCCACCTTTGTACAGTGGTCTTATGTGCTACACCTAAAGGCAGTGGTTTACCAGCAAGAATAGGCTTAAGAATAGATATTAGCACATGCAATTTTACACTTCTTCCCTGAGTCAAGGACTCAGTTGCTACTAGCCCTTCATAAGCTGCTAATAGCACCTTTTCAAGAGTCAAGTAATTGTGCTGAGCATTCTGCCATGATTTGGAGCCAAAAGTAATAGGGAGTTCCTTGGAACCGGTAGGCCCTTGTTGCCATAGCCCCCACCAATATCCCTTCTCTCTCACCTGGATATGTAGTGAGAGGGGCCACATAGGGTGCATGGGTCCCAATGATTGATAAACAGTCACATATTCCTTTAAAAGCTCCAGGGCCTCTTCATGTTGTGGACTCCATTCCCAGACTGCATTTTTCTTTAGCAAGTTATAGAGTGGATATTATACTAAATCCTGGAATATGCGTCCTCCAAAATCCTAAAGTCCCTAGCACAGCACGTAACTTATTTTTATTCTCAGGATTGGGTAACAGCTGGATTTCTTGTAGCACCTCATCAGGGACTCTTTTTCTCCCAACTATCCATCTGACTCTGCGCTGGGTCTGGCTAGGATGGAGTTATGAAGTTAACTTTCTGCATAGCAGCCCATGTGGTGCTGCGCTTTGCATTTGTGGCTAGAACAGTGTTGATTGATAACACACCAATGTTTTGGCTATTGCTGAAGAGTGCTTGCACAGCGTCAAGGCTTTCTCTCTCCCCCCTCCCAAAAGTCAGTAGGATGGGAATGGGCAAGAGGTTGGGAGGGGACATAGCCACGACTGCTAACCCAAACTGACCAAAGGGATATTCTATACCATATGACGTCATGCTCAGCAATAAAAGCTCAGGGAAAGGAGGAAGAAGGGGGGGACAATTGTGGTTATGGCATTTGTTTTCTCAAGCAACCATTACGCATGCTGAGGCCTTGCTTCCCAGGAAGTGGCTGGACATCTGCCTGCCAATGAGAAGTAGTGAATGAATTTGTCTTTTTGCTTCGCTTGAGCACGCAGATTTTGCGCTTCTTATTAAACTGTCATTATCTCACTCTACAAGTCTCTTCTTCTATTTTTCTCTCCCAAAGAGAGAGTTTGGCTGCTGTCCAGGGTCAACCCACCACAGCCCTTTTTTGGTGCCCAACGTGGGGATCGAGATAACGACAGTTTTAATCTGAGCATGCTATAGCTGTTGTAGTTGTTAATTGGCAAGCTCATTGCAGATCATGGAGCTTGCTTGCTTTACTGTATAATAGAGTCTAGGGCTTGTTAGTGACTGCTTTCAGCTCTTGCTCTTTGCTGCGCTGCTTATCTGTCTATTTTGCTATGCCCGGGAACATTTTTATAAAAGCAGTGGCCATGCACTTGGCCCTGGCATTGATGCCATTGCTGTTCTGGGTGGGCTATCTTGCAGTGAGAATGAGGGATTACACCTCCCTCTTCTCCTCTGGGACCGATGTGGCTGGCTTTGTTGCACAGGATCCCAAGGTTCTTGCACATCCTTACGTAAGCTGTTTGATCCTGTTATCTAATATCGCAGTCATTTTGCTGGGTGCGTGGAACCTGGTTTCATTCTGGCGTAAGAGGAAACTACTTGTTGGTGAGGCCACAGAGAAACGTGCCCTGAGGCGGTCGGTTCCTGGGTGGCAGGGTGTGTGGATGGTTTTGGGCAGATGCCTAGGGTGTTTATCACCTCCGATAGCCTGGGATTTTACACCTGAACAAGCATGTAGCCCCGATGAATTGGCGTACCACTTGACGGAAGGGTGCCTTGCCTACCCCAATGAGACCCAGCAGCTCTTAGCACAGTATTGGGGCTTGGCCTGTGCCTCTCAAGCCTCTGTTCAGGACCATCAGAGGAGCATGGTTGAGACAGGGACCCAAACCACATCTCAGGACACCATGGTTGAGGGGACCCAACCCCCAACTACAGTAAACACCCCAGTAGTGAAAAAGAAACACTGGACATGGAAGTCGATGGGTCCATATCATCAATTAGTAAGTGCAAGTGTGTCACCTATAAAAACTCTCATATTTGTGCACTTAAAAAGTTTGGAAACAGAACTTTCGAACCTGTTTAAAAATCTTCCAAATGAAGAGTTTCAGTAGGTTTTGGACCCATTTGTTAGAACTATAAAACTGTAACACCTTCCTATCAATTTGCAAGAACAACGGATTTACATCAGGGAAGATGGAAATTTAATAGCCGAATGTACTGGTTTTGGCCGGGATAGAGTTAATTTTCTTCATAGTAGCTGGTATGGGGCTATGTTTTGGATTTGTGCTGGAAACAGTGTTGATAACACAGGGATGCTTTAGCTATTGCTGAACAGTGCTTACACAGCATCAAGGCCTTTTCTGCTTCTCACGCCACCCCACCAGCGAGTAGGCTGGGGGTGCACAAGAAGTTGGGAGGGGACACAGCCGGGACAGCTGACCCCAACTGACCAAAGGGATATTCCATACCATATGACGTCGTGCTCAGCAATAAAAGCTGCGGGGAAGAAGGAGGAAGGGGGGACGTTTGGAGTTATGGCGCTTGTCCTCCCAAGGAACCATTACGCATGATGAAGCCCTGCTTTCCTGGAAAATGGCTAAACATCTGCCTGCCGATGGGAAGTAGTGAATGAATTCCTTGTTTTGCTTTGCTTGCGCGCGCAGGTTTTGCTTTACCTATTAAACCGTCCTTATTTCAACCCACGAGTTTTCTCACTTTTACCCTTCCGATTCTCTCCCCCCTCCCACTGGAGGGGGAGTGAGCGAGCGGCTGTGTGGTGCTTAGCTGCCTTCCAGGGTTAAACCGCAACACCAAATTTCAACAAAAAAACTTTGCATAATTGGTGGATGGGATGATTGAAAAATGAGTATCGTGATTTAGTAAGCGCAGGCAACAATGCACTTCTTCCATTCAGATCCATGTATCTTTGTGAGGTATCTTTTCCGGCTATGACAGCCATTAAAACCAAGTATCAAAATAAACTGAACTTAGAACCAGACCTTTGAATCGCTGTATCACAAAGTGTTAAACCAGGATTTTAAAAAATAATGAAGCATATTCAATCACATTGCTCTCACTAAAAATTATTAATAATATTTTTTTAGCAAGAGCAAAAAGGTTTTTGTACCATTAATAAATAAAATAAAAAATATTTTTAAAATATTGTTCCTTTCATCTTTCTCTCATCCTTCTTTAATTTCTTTTTTTGTGTATGTTTTATAATGTACATAATATATTAGCACAGTAATACATGTATATAATTTATAAATAAATAAATACACATATAGTGGGGGTGCATGCTCAAAAACTTTTGTACTGATAGGGGTGCACGATCAAAAAGTTTGGAGGCCACTGTTCTAGACTACCAGGTGGATACAGAAGTGAACCTGGAATTTTTCTCATTTGTACAGGGGAAGGCCAAAAGCACGGTAAAATAATAGCTTCAGGACTGGTTCTATGATCAAGTTTCTCGGACGTTTGATCACTACCATCAATTCATCGGACTCTATTTAAATTATGGACCAAATATGTGAAAAACAGCGTTGCATTATTTAGTCTAACAGTCTTAAGAGCTTTAAACTAAGAAGTGAGGAAAGAAGGTTGGGAAAGATTCATGTAATCTCCACTCCTGAGTTTAAGTAAATAAAATCAGGTAAACAGGCAAGTAGAATGAAAAATAGTAAAGAGTAAAGTATTACTATTGATGAGAACAGAAGTCAGAAAAATGACAGGTAATCAAAGGACTATCTCTAATCTGGTTAGAAAACTGGATGGAAATAATAAATGCAATATTTGTGTAACAAACATCGAGGATTTGGGACAAAAGAACGGAAGGAAGGGAACTACTTTGGTTAAATTACTGAAACTTGATGTGAGAACTGAGATATAGTAGCATAGCCATCATTACTGAAAAATAGGTATTTTTTGAAATAGATTTTCTCACAAGACAGCAATAAAGATAGTAAATGTTTCACCAATGTTATTAAGAGAGACTGTAATGATATAATCAAGTGTTGCACAGATAAAAGGGAAACTTGGTCTAATTCTCTAGAAAAAGTTGGTTCAAGAAGCACTTTTGAGAACCTGCTAGAGGGCAACAGACTAAGAATGAGTTTGGATAAAGATCTATGTGACATTTCAGAGATCTATAACAACAACAATTTCCATTAGTATTTGAGATTAATAATTTCTCAGATATAGGTTAGAAAACAACGGTCACAACTACCGGTAGGACTCTCATATTTCTAGTTATGTCAACTGACACATTTCTTCTTTCTTTCTTTCAATACTTAAAGGGGGCTTATAAGAGAGATGGGGACAGACATTTTAGTAGGGCCTGTAGCGATAGGACAAGGGGCAATGGTTTTAAACTAAAAGAGGGTAGATTCAGACTAGATATAAGGAAGAAATTTTTTACGATGAGGGTGGTGAAACACTGGAACAGGTTGCCCAGAGAGGTTGTAGATACCCCATCCCTGGAAACATTCAAATAATTTGCTCAGACCAGACCACACACACAATCTGTAACACAGCAGGGAACTGAGTGTAGGTCTCCAGATTAAACACCCTCATTTCCGGACTTTCTTTCCTTTCAAAATAAAAGTGAGAAACACTAGAGATAACCATACAAAATACACTAATGCACATCATGACGATCTCAAGAGAAGAGAAGAGAAGAGAAGAGAAGAGAAGAGAAGAGAAGAGAAGAAAAGAAAAGAAAAGAAAAGAAAAGAAAAGAAAAGAAAAGAAAAGAAAAGAAAAGAAAAGAGAAACAACCCAGTTTTGAAGGAAGAAACTTGAAGATAGTTTCATTTAAAAAAAAAATTTTTTGTAACATAGAATCGCATAGGTTGGAAAAGACCTTTAAGATCATCGAGTCCAACCATAGACCTAACACTAACAAGACCACCACAACACCATATCCCTAAGCACCTCTTCCAAACGTCTTTTAAATACTTCCAGGGATGGTGACTCAACCACTTCCCTGGGCAACCTGTTCCAATGCTTGATAACCCTTTCAGTGAAGTAAAATTTCCTAATATCCAGTCTAAACCTCCCCTGGCGCAACTTGAGGCCATTTCCTCTCGTCCTATCCCTTGTTACCTGGGAGAAGAGACCGACCCCCACCTCTCTACAACCTCCTTTCAGGTAGTTGTAGAGAGCGATAAGGTCTCCCCTCAGCCTCCTTTTCTCCAGGCTAAACAACCCCAGTTCCCTCAGCCGCTCCTCATAAGGCTTATGCTCCAGACCCTTCACCAGCTTCGTTGCCCTTCTCTGGACACGCTCCAGCACCTCAATGTCTCTCTCTTGTAGTGAGGGGCCCAAAACTGAACACAGTATTCGAGGTGCGGCCTCACCAGGGCCAAGTACAGGGGCACGATCACCTCCCTAGTCCTGATGGCCACACTATTTCTGATACAAGCCAGGATGCCATTGGCTTTCTTGGCCACCTGGGCACACTGCAGGCTCATATTCGGCCGGCTGTCAACCAACACTCCCAGGTCCTTTTCTGCCAGGCAGCTTTCAACACTCCCGCCCAACTTGGTGTCGTCTGCAAACTTACTGAGGGTGCACTCGATCCCTTCGTCCAGATCATGGATAAAGATATTAAACAGGACTGGCCCCAACACAGAGCCCTGGGGAACACCACTTGTGACCGGCCGCCAACTGGAGTAAACTCCATTCACCACCACTCTTTGGGCCCGGCCATCCAGCCAGTTTGTTACCCAGCGAAGAGTACACCCGTCCAAGCCATGAGCAGCCAGTTTCTCCAGGAGAATGCTGTGGGAAACCGTGTCAAAGGCTTTACTGAAGTCTAGGTAGACAACATCCACAGCCTTTCCCTCATCCACTAGGCAGGTCACCTTGTCGTAGAAGGAGATCAGGTTGGTCAAGCAGGACCTGCCTTTCCTAAACCCATGCTGGCTGGGCTTGATCCCTTGGTTATCCTCTACATGCTGTGTGACGGCACTCAGGATGATCTGCTCCATCAGCTTCCCCGGTACCGAGGTCAGGCTGACAGACAGGCCTGTAGTTCCCCGGGTCCTCCTTCCGGCCCTTCTTGTAGATGGGTGTCACATTTGCTAACCTCCAGTAAGCTGGGACCTCCCCAGTTAGCCAGGACTGCTGGTAAATGATGGAAAGGGGCTTGGTGAGCACCTCTGCCAGTTCCTTCGGTACTCTTGGGTGGATCTCATCAGGCCCCATAGACTTGTGAATGTCTAAGTGGTGCAGCAGGTCACTAACCATTTCCCCCTGGATTATGGGGGCTCCATTCTGGTCCCCGTCCCTATCTTCCGACTCGGGGGGCTGGGTACCCAGAGAACTATTGGCCCTACTATTAAAGACTGAGGCAAAGAAAGCATTAAGTACCTCAGCCTTTTCCTCATCCTTGGTCACTGTGTTCCCTCCCCCGTCTACTAGGGGCTGGAGATTCTCCTTAGCTCTCCTTTTGCTGCTAATGTATTTGAAGAAGTATTTTTTGTTGTCTTTTACGGCAGTAGCCAGATTGAGCTCTAGCTCAGCTTTGGCCCTTCTAATTTTCTCCCTGCACAACCTCGCTACACCTTTGTAGTCCTCTTGACTTGCCTGCCCCTTCTTCCAGAGGTTGTAGACTCTCCTCTTTTTCCTGAGTTCTAGCCAAAACTCTCTATTCAGCCGGGCCGGTCTTCTTCCCCGCCGGCTCGTCTTTCGGCACCTGGGGACAGCCTGCTCTTGTGCCTTTAGAACTTCCTCCTTAAAGAATGTCCAGCCTTCGGGGACTCCTTTGCCCTTTAGGGCTGCCTCCCAGGGGACTCTGTCGACCAGTCTCCTAAACAGGCCAAAGTCTGCCCTCCGGAAGTCTAAGGTGGCAGTTCTGCTGACCCCCCTCGCTGCTTCTCCAAGTATCAAAAACACTATCATTTTGTGATCACTCTGCCCAAGACGGCCTCCAGCCATCACATTGCTCAAAAGTCCTTCTCTGTTTTCAAGGCATTCTTGTGGCTTCTTTGTGGAGCCAAAGATCGCTAGCACTGGATTTCTTACAGGCCTTCGTTTAGTTGTCTTTTCCATTCCTCTGTATTTTAAGCTGTACATAACGGCCATTGCTATTTTTTTCAGTATTCCTTCTATTCCAGCATTTCACATGATGAATGAGAAGAGTCTAAATGCACTAGCTAAGAAGCTGCATGGACTTCCTCTATATTTAGTATTGCTGCTAGATTTAAAAAAAAAAAAAGTAAACTTTCTGTTATATTTCAACTATATTGTATACCTTAATACATATATATACATATCTCTTCTGTAGAATTCTATAGGAAAGTTTAAAAAACTTTATAGAAAATATATGCCATAGATTTTTTTATCAAGTAATTTGTACTGGTCCGATTAGATTTCTGTTGGCCCTAACTGGCTTAATCTATTTTCATTTCCATAGCACTTTTCCACAAATTAGAGCTATCCTTAAATTTGTTGATGTTCATATATCATACTAATCGTTGTTTAGTCTTGTGTGCTTGACAAGTAGAACATCTGTGTTTAGACAACATAGGCCTGTGATAGACTCAGAGGCACCCTATCGAACATGCTTGAGATTCCTGCCCTGCTGTGGGAAAGATCAAAGCACAGTGGTAAACTACGCCTGCATGAATCCCTGAAATACAGGTGAAAGCAGCAGCTTCGGCGATCCTCTAGCAAGGACTGAGCTCCACGGTGCCTGCATCCCCGCTTGTGTGCCTCTGCCTGGGTGCTGCTTCGGGGATCCCCTGGTTCATGAGGTAACGAAAATAAATTTACTCTTTGCATTTCATCCGTGGTTTTGTGGTTGTTCCTGCATCCTGCCTGTGTTGGCTCACACATTTGGCGTAGTTGGCAGGATCCAGGAACAGCCATGCCATGGCTGGCAAAAAAGTCGGGGACTGGGGAAGCCACGACAGTGACTCCCCGTATTCCGGGATGGCCCAGTACTGAGCACTGGACCTCCATGGCCACTTTCCTGGCTACGTGGGCTCCGCTGGAAGCATGGCCTGAAATAGATGACGGGGCGGTGGTTACCCCCCAGACAGTTGAAACGGCTATGCGGGGATTGCCATGGAAAGCGGCATCGGATTCTTCTCACAAGTTAGCGGGGAGATTGGGATGGTTATTAGTTACCGGTCTTAGAGCTCTTGACCGTGAAGTTGTTGCATTACGGAGTAAAATGAGAGAATTGGAAAAGGAAGTAGGGACTTTACAAGATGCAAAGGTGATCGCGCAAGAAGTAATTAGTACTCAAGCAGAGCGGTGCCATGGGCTGCAAGATAATGTAGAGCGGTTGGTAGCGTGTATCGCTAATAAACGAAGGGACACATATGGAAAAAGTAAGGTTTCAATTTCCCAAGTTCGTGCTCTCACCACAAAACCTTCATGGGATCCTGAGGAATGGGATGGAAATATTTGGAGTGAATCCTCGGACTCCGAGATTGAGTTTGAATTTGAGCCGGATTTAAAAGGCAGGGAGGTGGTGGAAGCACGACCCCTCGTACAAATGATGGGGCAGCAGGAACAAGCGGATGGAGGAAGTGCAGATCATGCGTACTTACACCCCGAAAGAGTGAAGGGAATTTTTAGAGATCTATCAGCAAAAGAGTGGGGAAGGCATACTAGCATGGATTTTGTGAGCTTGGGATAGTGGAGCTGCATCTATCCATTTATTAATGGGTGAAAAAGATTTATTAAGCCCTATAGCCAATGATGATCAGATACAACGAGGATATGCTCAGTTGCAAAATATCAGAGATCCTGATGGGTGAGATATTATTGCACCTACACTATATCAATGGTTGTGTGCAGTAGTTTTAACAGCATATGCAGAACCTGTCGAATTAGTGTCGTCCCTTGGAAACTGGTGTACAATGGAAGTAGGTATTCATTTGGTGCAGCAGACGGGGATGGCTCATGCATTGGTTACGAGATCCAATCTGGACGGGGTAGCAGTAATGAGAAGTATCAAAATGCAATTTTTGAGAGGAGCGCCTGCCTCACTAAAACCCTTGATTATACCAGTGAAACAAAATTCGTGGAGACTACCCTTTAAAACCCAAATCTCCCAACAGGTGAATCGGAGTTTCAGAGTGCTCCCGAAATAAAACTCAATAGCAACGGAGTTACTATTAAGCAGGCATCCTTTATTACAGCGCTGGGCAGCACTGGGGATCGCTCCACCATAAGTGCTCCGACCAACAAGCAAGATCGCAGAGGTTATATGTTGCAAAATCATACATATTCATAAAATTAATTTATATAAACATGAGATTTCTTGGAACTCATTAATGTATGTAAAGGTCTCTGATGCATGCGTACTTAAGGTGGTCGTTAGGGATCCTCTGGTGGTCGTTGGAGGAAGTCAGTAGTCTTCATCACTCTGACCGCTGACTGAACTTTGTCTTTACGCATGCTCAGTCCATTTTTGTCTTGCTCATACCCTCCTTGCATATCCAAAACCAGGTGGTTCTTGTGCAGCTTCTCCTTATCAGCCCTTTCCAGGGACACAGGGCCTGAAGAATTCCTTTTTATCTATCTACATTGCAACTATCTCAGCTAACCAAGGATTTAACACAGGCAAAGCATTCTTACTCCAATGATTATTATTGGGGGAAAGACCATATGTAGGTTTCCTTCAAATAAAGAATGCTCGTTAGCAATTCTACTATCTAAGCTTCCTTACTTAAGTCCAACAATACTGGCAAGCTAGGCTAAATTATCTGCGAAAGGGAAACTAAAGGAAACATTGAACAACCAAGATATTTACAACATTTCTTTTTGTCTTTGGGGATTTTAGCTCTTTTCACCAGCAGTGACAAATGCTACGGGTAATGTAGGCACCCTAGCAAAGACCTTGAGGGAAATTTGGGCTGTAATTTCGGGACCATCTGTTCGGGTGGTGAATAAAGGAAAGCCAGCAAAACCGAAAGGAGTTACAGCATGGGTGACGAGGAAACAAATGTGGAATGATCTTGTACAAGCCAGTATCCCATGATCAGAAATAGATGGGATCGCAACGTCAGAAATGTTTCGCCGATGGCAAAAGTTAGTGCTTACGCAAAAAAGCCGACCGCCCCTGGCCCCACCACCAACTCCGCGCCCACCCTCCACCCTGCCTGCCACCTCAAGGCAAGACACTACCTGGCAAATGCCAAAAGAGCAGAAATGAAGGTTTGGCAGGTCCCCCAAAATTGCCGCCACTGTAGCCTCTTACCGTGAGGGGGACTGATGCCCTTATGTTCCTTTAACTATAGAGTGGCGGTCTGGGGGGATACTGGAGCTGAGGTTACTGTATTACATAGTAATATTAATAATAAAGAAGCCACATCACAGATCTGTGGATTGGGGGGAAATCCGACCCCTGCCCTCCAAGCTAAGGTTACCTTAACAATAGGAAATGCCACGCCATTTACCACAACGACAGTGTTAATTGCCCCAATTAAAGAATATAGCTTGGGTATTGATGCGTTGGCAGGACGAACAGTTGAAACTTTAAACGGTTGCTTCTGCTTCGGAACTTCGCAAGCGGGATTTGCCATTCGATCTATAACCGTCTTGCGTGGATTCCCAAAGTGGGATCCTGTTGTGCTGCCTGTGCCTACCAAGGTGGTAACTGTAAAATAATATCGTATTCCAGGGGGGAAAGAGGAAATTACTCAAACCATTCAGGCACTTCAACAAGTGGGAATCGTTAAGGAAACCATGACTGCTTTTAATAATCCTATTTGGCCTGTTCGAAAACCAGACAGCATTTGGAGAATGACTGTAGATTATAGAGAATTGACTAAAGTCACCCCCCCACTTGCAGTTACGGTACCAGACATGGTTACTCTTATAGAAAAAAATTAGCAAAAATTTACAACCCTGGAAAGTGGTGATAGATCTTGCTAATGCTTTCTTTTCAATAGCCATTGCTTCAGAAAGCCAAGACCAGTTTGCCTTTACCTGGCAACAAAAGCAATATACTTTCCAAGTATTGCCTCAGGGATACAAACACAGTCCCTCCATTTGCCACTAAATGATAGCAGCTGATGTAGCACTATGGTCGGGTACCGTTACTGTTTACCATTATATTGATGGTCTATTGATTATGGCAGAGTCACAACAAGAAATTGAAGAGCAGCTGCCGAATCGCTGAAAGTCACTTAGGTAATAGGGGTCAGCTGCATTTATAGAAATATGACTTTATACTTCCTTCTTTGATCCCTAACCCCAATGTGTTCAGTGAGGTGTCGTGGTTTAGCCCCAGCCGGCAACTAAGCACCACGCAGCCGCTCGCTCACTCCCCCCTGGTGGGATGGGGGAGAGAATCGGAAGACCAAAAGTAAGAAAACTCGAGGGGTGAGATAAAAACAGTTTAATAGGTAAAGCAAAAGCCGCGCACGCAAGCAAAGCAAAGCAAGGAATTCATTCACTACTTCCCATGGGCAGGCAGGTGTTCAGCCATCTCCAGGAAAGCAGGGCTCCATCACGCGTAACGGTTACTTGGGAAGACAAACGCCATCACTCCAAATGTCCCCCCCTTACTTCTTCTTCCCCAGCTTTATATACTGAGCATGACGTCACGTGGTATGGAATAGCCCTTTGGCCAGTTTGGATCAACTATCCTGGCTGTGCCCCCTCCCAGCTTCTTCTGCACCTGGCAGAGCACGGGAAGCTGAAAAGTCCTTGACTAGTGCAGCAACAACTAAAACATCTCTCTATTATCAACGCTGTTTTCAGCACAAATCAAAAACATAGCCCCATACCAGCCCCTATAAAGAAAATTAACTCTATCTCACCTGAAACCAGGACATAAATACTATGCTCAATGGTTCTGTCGTGGTTTAACCCCAGCCAGCAACTAAGCACCACACAGCCGCTCGCTCACCCCCCACCCCCCTGCAGTGGGATGGGGGAGAGAATCGGAAGGGTAAAAGAGAGAAAACTCGTGGGTTGAGATAAAAACAGTTTAATAATTGAAAACGAAAAAATAATAAATTGTAAGGAAAAGGAAAATAACAAAGAGAGAGAAATAAAACCCAAGAAAGACAAGTGAAAACAATTGCTCACCACCAACCGAACGATGCCCAGCCAGTCCCCGAGCAGCCGCCCCCCTGCCAACCTCCCTCCTAGTTTTTTATTGCTGAGCATGATGTCATATGGTATGGAATATCCCTTTGGTCAGTTGGGGCCAGCTGTCCCGGCTGTGTCCCCTCCCAGCTTCTTGTGCACTCCTAGCCTACTCCTTGGCGGGGCAGTATGAGAAGCAGAAAAGGCCTTGACTCTGTGTAAGCACTGTTCAGCAGTAACTAAAACATCCCTGTGTTATCAACACTGTTTCCAGCACAAATCCAAAACATAGCCCCATACTAGCTACTATGAAGAAAATTAACTCTATCCCAGCCAAAACCAGCACAGGTTCAAAGGGCAAAAAGAATTTAGCATGCCAATTTCATTAGTCCTCGTTCTGCTTTCACATCATTATGTGAATTCCAGCAGGACATTTATCACTCAGGAACAAGCTGAAGCAAAACTACTTGCTCTAGTCAGTTGTTCTTGCCTTTCTGAATGAAGTTGTGATGTCTTGTACTTTCCCTGTCTGAATTATAGCTCTATGAAAAAGCATTGTTCAAGTTAAAACACAGGATGAAGGCAGAGAAACAAGGATCTTAAGCTATGACTAGAAGCCATCTTCATGTTCTTTTGAACCTGGGGCTTGCAAACATTGGGCCTACTAGTCACACAAATTAGAGCATTCTGAAGGCTGAAGGGTTGCTATGACAAGTAGAGATCAATGTGGACCAAAGTTGACCATAGTCACTTTCCTCTTCTTGAGGATGCTACCTGCATAGATATGCTGCTTTGCTGGCTCTGTACCACCTGAGAATTCCACCAGAGAAAGGATCCTCAAGAAGCTGATTAATCTGGGTTTACACTGGGCCTATGAGAGCCATGTTTATTTTGCAAAGCTAAAGCAGCTGGGGCAAGACAGTGAACAGAACATAATCCTGACCAGCTGTACTAGAGAGAAACTGAAAGAGAAAAATCAGTATCTGGTTTTTGCTCAGTAAATACATGTTGCATCAAATACATTCTTGTTGTACAATCTAAAATTTATTCATTATTACTATTATTTATTATTTAATGTCTTTAGGATGCTCTATGATGCCAAGGTCTGTGCAAACAAAGGACCTGAAACAGGATTTTTCCATGAAATCTTTCATCTTTTGTTGTTCAGGAAAGCTTCCTGAAGATAATAGGCCACGCTGTTCTCTGCTAGTTGTGTATGTGCTAAGTTATTTGATTTACTTCAGTAGAGTTGATATAGATTTACAATAGTGTGATGGAATCAGAATTTAACTCATTAAACTGACTGGGACAAAGCAGACAAAATTCTTTACCTGTTTGGAGGCTGCACAAACATGACTGAGGGCGGATTTGCCCTTCTCTGCTTGCAGAAAAAGATAAGTGATGTCGCCCTATGTTTTATATCCATGTAAGCACATTCAAACCTAAATTTGGACCAAAGTTTATGTTTTAACCTAAAAGAAAGAATTTCATCAATTCGTTCAGATCCTCTTTGTCAGCTTTGCTCAAAACATGCTAAACCAAAATCCCTAGAAGGTAGAAACAGAATTTCTATCCAATCTTCTGTATACAGTTTAAATATGGAATTAAGTTGAGGGTGCCGTTAGACTTTACTAACAGTATGAGCATTGTTATGCTGGTCTTCCTAACAATCCACTGGAAAAAAAGTGGTCTTCGGACTGGAAAAATCCATCTCCTTTGTTGTGAGCTGTGTGATGTATTGTCTCTTGTCTATTGTATAATGGGAGGTGTATTGGGACACACCCAATGGACCCACCGCTGGCCAAAGCTGAGCCAATCAGCGAAGCTCGTGATGCTGATGCTTCTGTGAAAGAAACAACCCTGCAGACACTGAGGTCAGAGAAGAAGGAGGGGGAGGAGGTGCCGGAGCAGAGATTCCCCCGAAGCCCCTGGAGAGGACCATGTTGAAGCAGGTTGTCCCCCTGCAGCCCGTGGAGGACCATGGTGGAGCAGATATCCACCCTGCAGCCCGTGGAGGACCCCACGCTAGAGCAAGGGAAGAGTGTGAGGAGGAAGGAGTGGAAGAGATGAACTCTTATGAACTGACCGCAACCCCCATTCCCCACCCCCCTTGCACCTGTTGGGGGGAGGAGGTAGAAGATTTATGAATGCAGTTGAGACTGGGAAGAAGGGGAAGTGGGGGGAAGGTGGTTTTAGTTTTGTTTTTATTTCTCACTCTCCTACTCTGTTATTAATTGGCAATAAATTAAATTCATTTCCCCAAGTCAAGTCTGTTTTGCCTGTGACAGTAATTGGTGAGTGATCCCCCTGTCCTTATCTCGACCCGCGAGCTTTTTCATCTTATTTTCTCCCCTGTCCTGTTGTGGAGGGGGAGTGGTAGAGCAGCTTGGTGGGCACCTGGCAGCCAGCTAAGGTTAACCCACCATACTATTATAGGTGAGGTTTGGGTCTCTGTTTTAGTCTCAGTGTCTGTTTGTGTGGTCTCAGAGTGAGAGATCTTCTTCTCAGTTTCCATTTGTGTGCTCTTAGATCAGTAGACCCTCTTGCTCCTTTGAGGGTGCTGGACAGCAGCTCAATAAGCAGGGGCCAGGCCCAACACAGCGTTAGAAGTAGCTGTGTTTCATTAGGGTAGGTAAGAATCTCCTCCTTCAAATGATGTATTAGTTTGACAGAATTATGTGCCTGTTCAGGCATGAAATCAAAAGCTATTGGAGGCGATAACGGCCCTACGCACCTGCGCAACTCCTCCCATACACCCTGACATCTAGGAATTGTTCACCTTAGAGCATGTTCCTATGTGTCAATCCCAATTAGTTGTTTAACCTTACAAACAATAATCAAAATCAAAATCAGGCTCACAGCACACACCAGTACGAACAGTCTGATTACACAAGGATATTCAAGGAACCGAGAGGTGATTACAACAAGGCTATAAAAACCTGTCCTGGAGGAAAGGAAGGGATAGGTGCCATTCTTTCCTTTTTCCACAAAGTGTCTCTTAGAGGATGTCGTGGTTTAGCCCCAGCCGGCAACTAAGCACCACGCAGCCGCTTGCTCACTCCCCCCTGGTGGGATGGGGGAGAGAATCGGAAGAGCAAAAGTAAGAAAACTCGAGGGTTGAGATAAAAACAGTTTAATAGGTAAAGCAAAAGCCATGCACGCAAGCAAAGCAAAGCAAGGAATTCATTCATCACTTCCCATGGGCAGGCAGGTGTTCAGCCATCTCCAGGAAAGCAGGGCTCCATCACACATAATGGTTACTTGGGAAGACAAACGCCATCACTCCAAATGTCCCCCCCTTCCTTCTTCTTCCCCAGCTTTATATACTGAGCATGACGTCACGTGGTATGGAATAGCTCTTTGGTCAGTTTGGATCAACTATCCTGGCTGTGTCCCCTCGAGCTTCTTCTGCACCTGGCAGAGCACGGGAAGCTGAAAAGTCCTTGACTAGTGCAGCAACAACTAAAACATCTCTGTATTATCAACACTGTTTTCAGCACAAATCCAAAACATAGCCCCATACCAGCCCCTATAAAGAAAATTAACTCTATCTCAGCTGAAACCAGGACAGAGGACAAAAGTGGAAAGGTGTAATTGATGATTTTCTCAGTGAGATGGTTCTCCGAGTACTGGGACAGCAGCAATGCAAGGCCAGAATACCAGATTAGGCTCAAGGCCATTGCTTTTATCATAGCTTTCCCAGGCAAAACAAAACAAAGTGATAAACAACACAACAAACAGCAAAAATTGAAAACAGTCATTAACAATTCCTGGAGTTTGCTGTACAGCAAGAAAGGGATCAAGCACCATGTACTGGTTTTGGCTGGGATGGAGTCAATATTCTTCATAGTAGCTGGTATGGTGTTATGTTTTGGATTTGTGCTGGAAACAGTGTTGATAACACAGGGATGTTTTAGTTACTGCTGAACAGTGCTTACACAGAGTCAAGGCCTTTTCTGCTTCTCACGCTGCCCCACCAGCGAGTAGGTTGGAGGTGCACAAAAAGATGGGAGGGGACACAGCTGGGACAGCTGACCCCAACTGACCAAAGGGATATTCCATACCATATGATGTCACGCTCAGCAATAAAAACTAGGGTGGAAGGAAAGTTTGCCAGGGCTGCCGTTGCTTGAGGACTGACTGGGCATTGGTTGGCTGGTGGTGAGCAATTGCGGGGTTTTTTCCATCATCTATTTTTCTTGAGTTTGTTTTTCTTTGTTGTTTTTTTTCTTTTTTTCCTTATGAAACTGTCATTATCTCAACCCACAAGTTCTCGCACGTTTACCCTTCCAATTCTCCCTCCATCCCACTGTGGGGGAAGTGTGCAAGCGGCTGTGTGGTGCTTAGCTGCCTACCGGGGTTAAACCACAACAGTCCTTTTTGGTGCCTGAACAGGGACTCGAAGTGTTTGAGATAACGACAGATTTGACTAGAGCATATTAGAGGGAACTTAAATTATTATATCTGTTTAACAGTTACTGGTCATGATATTGACTTATCTGTTCTCGACATTGGTTTTTGTGATCTGTGCCATGTTCCCTTTTTTTGCTGTACATCAAATTTCAGAGCTTGTTAAAGGCTGTTTTTGGCTTTTGCAGTTTGCTGTGCTGTGTAGCACTTGGTGGTGTTTTGCCTGGTAGAATTATGATAAAAACACTGGCCTTGAGCCTAATCAGGTATTTGGGCCCTGCATTGATGCCATCCCTGTACTTCAGGAACCATCTCATGGAGACAATTAATAATTACACTTTTTCTCTTTTCTCCTCTGAGAGCCATTTGGTGGAGCAAGCACAGAATGGCACCTTCCCCTTCTCCTGTGTGGTAGATGTTTTCTCCCTCATTACAATAACTCTTCAGAATCTTGAACATCCTTGGGTAAGTAAAATGCTCCTATTGGTATGTCTCAAGAATCTGTTTTCATCTTTTTCTAAGGTTAGACAACTGTTTAGGAATATCACACAGGGATATGCCCCGAGGCAGTGTGGTTATGGGTGGCAAGGCGTGTGGGAGAATATGGGCAGGTACCTAGAATTGTTGTCACCTCCGATGGTCTGGGACTTCACTCCCGAACAAGTGCGGGATCCTGATGAAGTGATAGAATGTTTGAAAAAAAGGATGCCCTGGCCCTAGCTATGCCAAAAAGACACAACTTCTCGCACTGTGCTGGGGCCTGGCCTACGCCTACTGAGCACTGAATTGGCACAATTCAGCACCCTCAAGGGCAAGAGAGGGTCTTTGGATCTGAAGACATACAAACGGACACTGTGGCTAAACCAGAGACCCAACCCTCAACTATATCAGTTGCCCTGATAGTCAAGAAGAAACAATGGAATTGGAGGTCAACTCATTTAGTAAGGGAGGAAGAAGCTTCTCCTAAGAGGGAGCAGGAGAGGAAGTATCGGAAGAGGCAGTCTGTTCTGCAGCAGAGCAGTCACAAGAGCAGGAGGGGGAAGAGATGGAAATCAGAAACCAATCAGAAACCACCTGATCCCTAGCCCTAAGTGAGCTGCAAGATATGTTAAAAGATTTTGGCCGTCATCCAGGTGAGCGAATTATCAGCTGGTTGATTCAATGCTGGGATATTGGGGCCAATAGTCAGGAATTAGAGGGTAAGGAAGCCTGGCAGCTGGGATCCCATGCTAGGGACAAGGCCATCGACAAAGGGATTGTAAAAGGGGCAACAGTCCTCAGCCTCTGGAGGCAGCTCCTGTCAAGTGTGAAGGCAAGGTATCCCTTCAAGGAAGATCTTGTAAATTACTGAGGCAAGTGGACCACCGTTCAGGGAGGTATCCAGTATCTGAGGGAATTAGCGGTGCTGGAGGTGATCTACAGCAACCTGGACAACAACCAGGCATCCAAAGACCCAGATGAAATCCAGTGCATGCAGTCCATGTGGCAAAAGTTTGTACTGAGTGCACCGATGTCAAACACCAACACCCTGGCGATGATGAGCTGGACAGACACAGAGGCACCAACTGTGGATGAATTGGACAGCCAACTCTGGCAATTCAAAGATAATCTCGCTTCCTCCCTACAGGCCTGCATCTTGGCTGTGGAGAAACTGTCCCAACAATTCCAGCAATTCAAAGAGACTGTCTTCTTCCTCGCCCATACTGACCAACATCTCAACTATTAAGAGTAAGCCTTTCCCTGCTCAAATGAAAGGTACTCTGGGCGTGCACAGTGGGTTCTATCTGCGTGACCACAGAGAGGACATGAGGAAGTGGGATGATGAACCTACCTCAAAACTAGAAACTCAGGTACAGGAATTGCAAGAAAAAAGAGCAGCCAAAGGGGGTCCATCCAGGAAAATTACTGCTCCTGTTTCTATGGGGCAATTCCCTGGACAGAGTAGAAGGGCTGATCTTACTTCTGACCCTGATGAAGGGACTTCTGGTTTGCAGTTACAAAAATCAAGTAATGAATATTCTGACCAGGAATAAAAGGGCCCTGCCTTCGGCTAGGTGGAGGAAAGGGACAACCGGGTTTACTGGACTGTGTGGGTTCAATAGCCTGGCACATCAGATCCACGGGAGAATATAGCTCTAGTAGACACTGGTGCACAGTGTACCCTAATGCCATCGGGCTACAAAGAGGTGGAACCCATCTGTATTTCTGGAGTGACAGGGGGATCCCAACAACTAACTGTATTGGAGGCTGAGGTAAGCCTAACTGGGAATGAGTGGCAAAAGCACCCTACTGTGACTGGCCCAGAGGCTCCATGCATCCTTGGCATAGACTACCTCAGGAGAGGGACCCAAAAGGGTACCGGTGGGCTTTTGGTATAGCTGCCTTGAGTACGGAGAAGATTAAACAGCTGTCTAGCTTGCCTGGTCTCTCAGAGGATCCATCTGTGGTGGGGTTGCTGCAGGTTGAAGAACAGCAGGTGCCAATTGCTACCATGACAGTGCGCTGGTAGCAATATTGCACCAATTGAGACTCCCTGGATCCCACCCATGAGCTGATTTGGTGATTGGAGAGCCAAGGAGTGATCAGGAAGACTCACTCACTGTTTAGTAGTCCCATAGTAGGCCAGTCCAAAAGTCTGACGGAGAGTGGAGGATAACAGTGGACTATCATGGCCTGAATGAAGTCACACCACCACTGAGTGCTGCCATACTGGACATGTTAGAACTCCAATATGAACTGGAATCAAAGACAGTCAAGTGGTATGCAACAACTGATATCGCTAACACATTTTTCTCAATCCCTTTGGCAGCAGAGTGCAGGCCACAGTTTGCTTTCACGTGGAGGGGTATCCAGTACACCTGGAATTGACTGCCCCAGGGGTGGAAAGAGAGCCCTACCATTTGCCATGGGCTGATCCAGACGGCACTGGAACAGGGTGATGCCCATGAACATCTGCAATACATTGATGACATCATCGTGTGGGGCAACATAGCAGAGGAAGTGTTTGAGAAGGGGAGAAGAATAATCCAGATTCTTTTGAAAGCTGGTTTTGCCATAAAACAAAGCAAGGTCAAAGGACCTTCCATTTTTTAGGAATAAAATGGAAAGATGGGCATCATCATATCCCAATGGATGTGATCAATAAAATAACAGCTATGTCTCCACCAACTAACAAAAAAGAAACACAAGCTTTCTTAGGTGTCATGGGTTTCTGGAGAATGCATATTCCAGGTTACAGTCTGATCGTAAGCCCTTTCTATCAAGTGACCCGGAAGAAGAACGGTTTCAAATGGGGCCCTGAGCAACGACAAGCCTTTGAACAAATTAAACGGGAGATAGTTCATGCAGTAGCCCTTGGGCCAGTCCGGATGGGACAAGATGTGAAAAACGTGCTTTATACTGCAGCCAGGGAGCATGGCCCCACCTGGAGCCTCTGGCAGAAAGCACCTGGAGAGATTAAAGGTCAACTTTAGGGTTTTGGAGCCAGGGATATAGAGGATCTGAGGCCCGCTACACTCCAACTGAAAAAGAAATATTAGCAGCATATGAAGGAATCCCAGCCGCTTCAGAAGTGGTTGGTACTGAAGCACAGCTCCTTTTGGCAGCTCGACTGCCTATGCTGAATGTTCAAAGGACATGTCCCCTCTACACATAATGCAACTGATGCTACATGGAGTAAGTGGTTAGCGCTAATCGCACAACGGGCTCGAATGGGAAACTCCAACCACCCAAGAATCCTGGAAGCAATCATGGACTGGCCAGAAGGCAGAAACTTCGGAGCACTGCCAGAGGAGGAACACACGAGGAAACGCATAAGTCGGCACCTAAAGTAAATATGCCAGCATCACAATCTGCAACAGGCAATCAAATATAACTTAACTAAACAAGTATAACAACTAGAAGTTTAATCTAGCACACTCAAATAAAATCTGTTATTATCTTGAACCCCTCGAGCCCCATGTTAGGTGCCAAAAAGGATTATTGGGGGTTTAACCCCAGTGGGCAGCTAACTACGACACAGCTGCTTGCTTACTCCCCACCCCCAGTGTAATGGGGGAAGAGAAAAGGAAGATTAAAAGCAAGAAAACTCATGGGTCGAGATAAAAATTGTTTAATAAATGAAGGAGAAGTGGAAGAAGAGAGAAAGAAAACAAAACAAGTGATGCAAAGGCAGTCACTCACCATCTCCCACAGGTAGACCAATGCCCAGCCAGTTCCTGAG
Organism: Ciconia boyciana; assembly: GCF_034638445.1. Taxonomy (NCBI): domain Eukaryota; kingdom Metazoa; phylum Chordata; class Aves; order Ciconiiformes; family Ciconiidae; genus Ciconia; species Ciconia boyciana. Next base: position 4,551,386 of record NC_132937.1, read on the forward strand.
CAAAAGATGACTAACCCTCCTAAAAACCCCTCTTTCCCCTTTTATTGCTGAGCATGATGTTATATGGCATGAAATGTCTCTTTGGTTAGTTCAGGTCATCTGCCTGATTGTGTTCCCTCCCAACCTCTTGCACACCCCCAATCTATTCACCGGGGGGGCAGAGTGACAAACAGAGAAGGCCTTGACACTGTGCAAACACTGTTCAGCAACAGCTAAAATATTAGTGTTATCAGCATTGTTTTGGTCACAAATCTAAAACACAGCACCATACAAGCTGCTACAAAGAAAATTAACTCCATCCCAGCCAGATCCAGTACAAAGGGTTACCCCATTTTGTTCATTCAAGGTATTATAGGATTTTCTTACATGAAAAAAATTCTATTCATCATTTCTATTGTCAAAGAAAAATTATGTTCACATGAAAACTTGTTACTGCACTTTTAGATAAAGGCAAAGGCCACTCTGGTACCGAGTGCTGCCTGCAGACTCCTCTGTTACAATTAGCTGGCTAAGTTTATCCTGTGGCCAAGGAAAATGTGCAGCACAGCAGAGGCCTGGGTCTATTCAGATTAACTGTTATGCGGATCACTAACTCCTCGATGTACAATGGTCTTCCGGTCTGGATCACTACAAGGGGTAACAAAGAGAACAAATAAATAATATTTAAAATACATAGAAGTCATACAAAATAAATTTGGATATAATGTGGAGTTGCAGACCAATGAAGAAAGAGCAAAGGTGTAAATGTGTGTTAACAAGCATATACAAATGAGCCTAAGTGGATCCTAGAGTAAGGAAGAAGGATCCATCAGCAAGAACATCATATTCCTCTGGTAACTTGCTGTAACACCCCCCACCACAAACAACAGAATGAAGCCACTGATGATAGGACCTAGAGGAGCATCGGAAGGGTTTGCATAACACCAGGAAAAGGAGTTACAATTTAAACTGTATTATTATTATTGAAACATATTATGTATAGACATATTGTTTCTCTTTCTGTAATAATTACATCTGGACTAATAGTGATTCCTGTATTAGACTGTGAAGATTTTAATTATACTAAAAATAAATTCCTAGCTTTACATATAAAGTGTTTCCTCTTTGCCCATGTACCTGTTTTGGCTGGGATAGAGTTAATTTTCCTCATAGCAGCTTGTATGGTTCTGTGTTTTGGATTTGTGATTAAAGTAATGTTTATAACACACTGATGTTTTGGTTATTGCTGAACAGGGCTTACACAGCATCAAGGCCTTTTCTGTTTCTCACACTGCCCCACCAGCAAGCAGGCTGGGAGTGCACAAGAAGTTGGGAGGGGACACAGCTGGGACAGCTGACCCCAGCTGACCAAAGGGATATTCCATACCATATGATGTCATGCTCAGCAATAAAAGATTGGGGAAAGGAGGAGGAAGGGGGGACGTTGTCCTGGTTTCAGCTGGGATAGAGTTAATTTTCTTCCTAGTAGCTGGTATAGTGCTGTGTTTTGGATTTAGCATGAGAATAATGTTGATAACACACTGATGTTTTGGCTGTTGCTAAGTAATGTTTACACTGGTCAAGGACTTTTCAGCTTCCCATGCTCTGCCAGGTGCACAAGAAACTGGGATGGGGCACAACCAAGATAGTTGATCCAAACTGGCCAAAGGGCTATTCCATACCATATGACATCATGCTCAGTATATAAACTGGGGGGAGTTGGCCGGGGGGTAGCGATCGCTGCTCGGGGACTAGCTGGGCGTCGGTCGGCGGGTGGTGAGCGGTTGCATCACTTGTTTTTTTTCCCTGGGTTTTGTTCCTCTCTCTCTTTTTTGTTGTTTTCTTTTTCATTACAAAATATTATTATTATTGTTGTTGTTGTTGTTGTTATTTCTTTTTCCCAATTATTAAACTGTTCTTATCTCAACCCACTAATTTTCTTACTTTTGCTCTTCCGATTCTCTCCCCCATCCCACCGGGGGGGGAGAGTGAGCAAGCGGCTGTGTGGTGCTTAATTGCCAACTGAAGCTAAACCACGACAAGTGCTTACACTAAATCAAGGACTTTTCAGCTTCTCATGCTCTACCGACTGATAAGGCTTGAGATGCACAAGAAGCTGGAAGGGGGCACAGCCAGGACAGCTGACCCAAACTGGCCAAAGGGCTATTCCATACCATATGACATCATGCTCGGTATATAAACTGGGGGGAGTTGGCTGGGGGGCAGCGATCGCTGCTCGGGGACTGGCCGGGCATCGGTCAGCGGGTGGTGAGCAATTGCATTGTGCATCACTTGCTTTGTATATTCTGTTATTATTATTTTTATTTTATTTTATTTTAATTGTTCTTTTTTAAGAACAATTAATTAATTGTTCTTTAACCAATTGTTATTTTAACTGTTCTTATCTCAACCCATGAGTTTTCTCACTTTTACTCTTCCAGTTCTCTCCCCCATCCCACTGTGGGGGACTGAGCGAGTGGCTGTGTGGTGCTCAGTCACCAGCTGGGGTTAAACCATGACAGATGTTCAGAGTTATGGCATTTGTCTTCCCAAGTAACCGTTACACGTGATGGAGCCCTGCTTTCCTGGAGATGGCTGAACACCTGCCTGCCAATGGGAAGTAGTGAATTAATTCCTTATTTTGCTTTGCTTGCACATGCAGCTTTTGCTTTACTTATTAAACTGTCTTTATCTCAACCCACGAGTTTTCTCACTTTTACCCTTTCTATTCTCTCCCTCATCCTGCTGGGGGAGAGTGAGCAAGCAGCTGTGTAGTGCTTAGCTGCCTACCAGGATTAACCCACAACAGACCATAAACAAGATTTTGAGTGTAATAATACATAATGGACCAAGGGGTGGAATGTGGCAAAACTCGTGGAATTTAAATTTTTACTATAGTTATAATGCAGCTGAGTAGAAGGTCTGTGCCTATGCACATACTCAGAATGTTTAGTAAGAACATCAATAGGAACTCTCCAGGAAGTCCTGTGAACTCCCAAGCCAGTTTCTGCTTAGATGAGATTATTGACTGATCAATAAAGGAATCCCCTCCCCAGACTGTCCCAGCTTTGTTTTCACTCTCCAGGTAGTTCCTGCTTTGCACAAAGAAGGAATTAACCAATTTATAGACACTATTTGTATGTTTAGATATGTGAAATATTGGATAGGACAGCTTTTGTACATATTTAAGATAGTTTTAGCTAGTCAATAGGAACCGATTATACATACAGTGGAGTGGTCACATGGGCCAGCTGAATTATAAGAAATCACTGAACAAGACTTAGGAGAGTCTCATACGATCCAGCTGAAGATACTGTTAAAAGGATACTTGCAACGGAGACTCCTCTCCTGTTACCATCTGGACAGCGACTGGCCATCCTGCTCAAGTGATTCTCCACAGAGTGTTACCCTATGCAGAAGGGTAACCCTCTCCACTGAGTGTTATCCTATGCAGTAGATCCCAATATATCCCAGTTTCTTTAACTAACACTCTGTGTGTATCTGTGGAACATTATTCAGAGCTCGACTTCATTCCTCACAGGAGTTAGGAAAGAAATGGATTTATCCCAGTATTCCCACTACTCTGCAGAAAACTGTGTCCTTGAGGACCTAGGTGCTGTGGAGTAGATAGCCATAGGCAACAGACCTCTGCATTGTATCCTCAGACACTCAAAGACTGTCAGGCTTGCCTTTTTTCTCCTTCAAAGAGTCCTCTGAGGAAGAGGGGCCACAGAGGCAGTAGCATCTCCACCTCCCTTCATCTGGGCACCTTTTACTGCTTTCCTGCAAGTAGGATCCAGCACACCCCAGAAGGCCATCCTGGAGGGCATGTTGCAAAACCTGAAGTCCAAGGTGGTATTCATGAGGAAGAAGAAGGACACCCTGCATACCCTTTTTCTAAGACGTGCTCCAGGATGCATAGTAGGCCCAACTCTGTTTCTTGGCCTATCTACATGCCTGATTGGCAGAGGCTTGGGAGCAAGAGGATCCAGAGAGGTGGTAGGATGAGCATCTTCCAAAGAAGGCCTTCCATCTCCAACCAATGCCCTTACACCATGCTCCTGAACAGCAACAGAACAGCTGAAGGAGGAAGAAAAAAAGAAGGGTGTCCTTTTCCTCAGGAGGTACTTCCATCCCTACCACTAGCTCCAGTGTGTCCCCTTAAGACTATTCCAAAGTGCCCAAGCAGTGCTAGGAGGACATAGTGTGGCAACAATACTCAGTGGTGACAGTCTGGACCTTTCCTGTTTTGCCTCACAACCATGGGCATGATGCCTGCACTTCTAATTGGACTACATTGACCAATTCATTAACCACAGACCATAATATCTGTAGGTATGATTACAGACTCTAAAATACATCCTTTAAACTTCTAGTACTGGAAAAGGTTTAGATAAGAGCAAGAAAGATGATCAAACACATGGAATGGCTTCTGCATGAATAAAAGCTTTTCAACCTGTAAAAAAAGATGATTTGGGGGATATAATAAAGATTTACAAAATCACATGGAGAGGTGGATTGGTATTGACTATTCATTATCTCTTCGAAAACAAGAACAAGGGACCATAAAACAAAGCCAGTAAGGATTGGGTTCATAACAAACAAAAGGACCTGTTTATTCATATAACAGGTATGAAGAACATTTGGAGCTTCTTGCCAAGGATGTTGCAAATGCAGAAAGTCTACATGATTTCAAGGGCAAAGTTGACAAGCTTTTGGAAGAGATATCCGTTGAGGTTTATTAAATAGATGAACCACATCAGGCTCAGGAAAACCCTTAGGTGAAAATAGTCAGAGGATGGGAAAGTATTCAAGAGAAATGTATGTGCTTGACTCTTCTTGCACTTCCTTAGACATCTACTTGTGGCCATTGGGCCAATCAGAATACCAGACTAGATGCACCCTTGGTCTGAACCAGTATGATTGTTCTTATGTACTTTGCTTTAACATTTTGTACTAGCTTTATACTGTTTGATAAGATATACAAGTATTAGTTATACTGTATTCTGCAGAGACTAGCTGATAGAAATCTCTAATAGCAAATTTGAAATATGCCAGAGTTGGCAGATTGTACAACTTAAGATCATTTGGAAATGTAAACAGTCCATAAAGTAAACTTAAAAAAAAGAATGGGATATCTTGTATAAGATGCTAGTTGGTCTAATTATGACACCAAAAAAAAAAGATATCTAAACTTTGTAAGAGTCAACATTGAGGGACACCACTTGTTACTGCTTTCCATTTGGACATTGAGCCGTTGACTGTAACTCTTTGGATGCAGCCATCCAGCCAGTTCCTTATCCATCTAACAGTCCATCCATCAAACCCATATCTCTCCAATTTAGAGGTAAGAATGTTGGGGGGAACCATATCAAAGGCCTTACAGAAGTCCAGGTAGATGACATCCATAGCTCTTCCCTTATCCACCAACACCATCACTCCATCATAGAAGGCCACCAGATTAGCCAGGTATGATTTGCCCTTGCTGAAGCCATGTTGGCTGTCTCTAATCACCTCCCTGTCATCCATATGCCTCAACATATCTTCCAGGAGGATCTGTTCCATGATCTTACCAGGCACAGAGGTGAGGCTGACTGGTCAATAGTTCCCAGGGTCCTCCTTTTTACCCTTTTTAAAAATGGGTGTGATGTTTTCCTTTTTCCAGTCACTGGGGACATAGTCTGACGGCTGTGACTTTTCAAATATCATAGAGAGCAGCTTAGCAACTACATGTGCCAGCAATGTTTGTTACCAGCAGTGCCAATAGCCTGAATCCATTGAATAGCTGTATTGTTTTTCCAACTATCTGCTTGTACTAGTGCAAGGAGAAAATAAAATTTTTCCCACTGCATGATTAAATTTTAGGGTGCCAACAAATAACTAATACAAAAAAGAGAATATAAACAATAAGAAATATGAGAATCCCTTGAGGGACTTCTAAGTCCCAGTAGTTCTCTATTATTGCTCACAGGTTAATATCATTTGTTCCCTAAGGTCTTATTATATAGCAGTTCTTATAAGTCAGTATGTGAAAGTTGATACAGTCTGTGTTGTGTCTGAAGGTGGCAGGACCCTTTTACATTGGGAAGCGTGGATCCAGTTGAGCAGCCCTTGCACTTTACCATGGTATTAGTAATTAACAGTACTTGCTAAAGGTCCCTTCCACTATGGCTGATGTGTGTGTTTTTGCTGGTATACCTTAATGTAGACCCAGTCTCCTGGTTTCAAGAAATGACACACATCAGTAGCAGGTTCAGGTGAGGCTTCTTTCAGCTGTGTGTGCAAAGTCCTTACACATTTCATTAATGCCTGACAATATTTTAGAAGAGTGTCATCTGTCAATTGTAAGTTTGCCTGTACGGGAGTTCAGGGTGCTGTGTAAGGCAGTCATGTGGGTCTGACAATTAAAATCTCATGAGGTGACAGCCCATGTTTTCTATTTACAGTGCTTCTTATATACATCAGTGGGAGAGGTAATGCATCCTGCCGTTTCAGGCCAGTCTCTGCGCAAATCTTTGCTGATTTGGTTTTCAAATAGGATGGGTTTTTTTCTTTTCACAGACCCACTAGATTGGGGATGATAGGCACAATGTAACTTTTGTTCTATTTATAGGACTGCACAAATTTTCTGCATTACTTGTCCAGTAAAATGGGTCCTTCTATTGCTATCTAGTGTTAGGGGAATACTAAACCCAGGAATTAGTTATCTCAGCAACTTTTTTCAACAGTTGTTGCACCTGCTTGTTTACAAGGATAGGCCTCTTCCCATCCTGAGAATGTCTCTAAAATGACAAAGACATACTCAAAATTACAGCATTTAGGCATCTGAATAAAATCAATTTGCAAATTTACAAATGGTCCCCATGGTTTAGGGGGTGTGCAGCTATAGTTTTCTTCTCCTTCTGTCTTGTAGTATTTTGTTGAAAAGGTGTCCAACAATATGAAGATTCAAGAATTAGAACAATACTAGCAAGCTTCAATCCTTTGCATCTCATTTTCTGACAAAATGAAAGCCCCTTCCTGGTCATTCAAGCTATAGAATTATTTGAGTAAATAAAAATGTGTATGAATTCTAGAAACCCTAAATTTATGTGGAGTATTAAAAAAGGGAAATGACATATTAAAGTGCTTCAACTTTCCTTTTTCAGTATTATCTGTATCTTTAGATATACCAACATTTTAATGATGTAGTCATTAGCTCAGTGACTTCACTAAAGCATTCCATTGCTATCATCCCATTCCAAAATAATGTTGAGAATAGACAAATAACTGAAAAATATGTGCACAAGAGAAATTTGGAGCACACCAATCTAAAAGTTGGAGCAAACCAATCCCGTCATATAGCTGCAATCATCCCCCTTTTACTGGCGTGGGCCACTGAATGGGCCACACGAGCAAGGGCAGGTATATCTGTTATTCTTCTTGCTGTACTCCCAAAGCCATTTTGCCTGCAGTTTTCAGGGAGCCGAGTAAATTGCTCTGGCTAGGTTCACAGCAGGGTGCTTCCTGCCTCCGGGGTAGCTGTAGTACAATTAGTGTGAAGTGATCGAGTGAACTATAGCTTGAAACCGGGCTGGGAAAGAAGTTTTTCGATCAATAGGAGAGTCTCCCTACCTCTCCTTTACTATCTTCTCAGGAATATCTCCTAGGGAGAAATCCCTGGGCACATTATAGGAGTTGAGCAACCCCACCTCCCCCAGCAGCTGTATGGGGTTTGGGGGGTGTCTCAGTTTCTGTTGGTTGACCCCACCTTCTTCATCCTTAAATATCTAATCTCAATCAGTGGTGGTTGAGTAGTTAATTTAGAGCGTATTCACTACGAACTAAAATATTTAAAGCAAAGTTCCTGCTTTTTCGGTGAATGAGCTTGATATCTGGCCCTCCGGTGGAGGGGGGGGTCTGAATGTTATCTCAGCTCCTTCTCCCGCGGTGACACACACACACACACCCCCCCCCTTCACCGCTGAGTGCTGCTGTCGCTGCTGCCTTTAACGCCGAAGTTCAGGGGGGGCCGGGTGGGGAGGGGAATCATGTAGGACGGCACTGAAACTGTAACCTGACCCGTCCCCTGTGCCCGAATTGTTGTCATTGTTAACGGCAGGATCTTTTAAGGATCCCTAGAAGGATTCCAGCTCCTTAGGGGAGGAAAAAGTAAAAAATCATATATCTCCTTGGATCAAGGACTTATCTGAGCATCCTTGGACACAAGGACCTCTTGTGCCACTGACAATCATACTAGTTGATCCCGGGTTGTCCTGTCCAGACACCTCTTGTTTACAAGCAGGATGGTATGCGTTTGTCTAATGGCAGGAGCCATGAGAGATTTACATTTCCACTAGGTACATTAAGTGATGTTTGTTCCACTATAATTCACCAGTTTCTTCTGCAATACTCAGTTCTACTACTTGGCTCCATCAGGTTTAAATTTCTGTAAATTGAGGCTATTCCTTTGGAACTGTGCATTTCACCTTTCTACCTTATTCTTCACAAATTTGAAAGTTCAAATTGTAGAGAGCTCAGCCTTAGCCTGATTCTCTCAGATTTCCTCCTGCTTTATAGCCAATATAATTATCGATTTAATAGGTGGAAGTGATTTGTTACTTACAGGAGGTCTTGTACATACTCTGGTAAGCATCTCTTTTCATCCCCCAAACTACAAATTCGGGTCACTAGGCTCTGCAGTTTGAGCCATTTACACCTTCTAATGTTCTGTAAACATCTTTTTTTCCCAATCCAATTGTTCCAATTAACCGAAGAATTTACTAGCACACGTCCTGTTTGGGTGCCTGCATAATGCTCTAGAAGGTTGGTTACAAATTTATCGCTGTAGGCACATTAACAAAGGCTCACTCCTCCATCACATAAGGATTATATACACGTAATCTCGGGAATACGCACAACTCGACCGGATCCTTCTGACTACGAAACTGTTAAAGGATGTGTCCTGGTTTCGGCTGGGATAGAGTTAATTTTCTTCCTAGTAGCTGGTATAGTGCTGTGCTTTGGATTTAGCATGAGAATAATGTTGATAACACACTGATGTTTTGGCTGTTGCTAAGTAATGTTTACACTGGTCAAGGACTTTTCAGCTTCCCATGCTCTGCCAGGTGCACAAGAAGCTGGGAGGGGGCACAGCCAGGATAGCTGATCCAAACTGGCCAAAGGGCTATTCCATACCATATGGCATCATGCTCAGTATATAAACTGGGGGGAGTTGGCCAGGGGGCAGCGATCGCTGCTCGGGGACTGGCTGAGCATCGGTCGGCGGGTGGTGAGCGGTTGCATCACTTGTTTTTTTCCCTGGGTTTTGTTCCTCTCTCTCTTTTTTTGTTGTTTTCCTTTTCATTACAATTTATTATTATTATTTTGTTCCAATTATTAAACTGTTCTTATCTCAACCCACGAGTTTTCTTACTTTTGCTTTTCAGATTCTCTCCCCCATCCCCCTGGGAGGGGGGAGGGTGAGCGAGCGGCTGTGTGGTGCTTAATTGCCGACTGGGGCTAAACCACAACAGGAGTGGCCACCTCTTCCAGCAGCTGCTGCCCAGAACTCCTCCTGCCCAGCCACTGGAGCCCAGCTCTGTGCGTCCCGGGGACCCCAGGGTCTCTGCCCAGGCTGAGGGACATGGCTGCCGCTTTCCCATTTGCAGGTTCAACCAGTAACAAAGCTGAGCTCGTATCCCAGAGATCCCCCACCCACATACAGGACACACAGAAGACATACACAGGACACTGACACAGCCGGTCACACAGCCTGCCACAGATAAGGCGCTGCCTTCAACAGCACCTACATATAGGACTCACATAAACCAAACATAGATAGCCAAGTCCCCTTCCTCCTCTTTGGCTGATAGAAATTGAAGATCACTACTGAAGGCACACACACGACACTCTCTGGATTCACAAGCACACGCACATTAGTGGATCCCCTGAGTACCAGCATGGACCCTTCTGTCTTTTCAGTACCCCTGCCTGGATTCCAGGCCCTCTTACCTGCTTCACGGGTCTTTTATTTGCCAGCTGGTCCAGCACTTAGCTATGATAAGTGCTCTAAAGATAGTGGAAAGCCGAGACATATGTAAAGCTGATAAGGGGGATTCATACTGGAACATGGAACATCTAATCGAGAATTACTGTCCTTGGGAGTAAAGCACATCCTGGAGAAATATGTAAGCTAATTAAGATGTTTTTGGACAATCTGAAACTGCTAGCAGAAGTGTGATAAGGAGCACCCTTATGCGAACTATCCTCATTATAATACTAAAAATCACACCCCTTGAGCTGGAGACCCTGGCCCAAGCAGTGACCCCTCACCTTTGAGCATGCGCAGAATATTAAAGTAGCACTGTAGCTTTAAGATTGAGACAAGAAAATGTAGACCAATAGAAAACCGCTTTGCGTAATTACTTATACATATGTATAACTAGATTGTATAAATATTGTACCTGCATGAACGAGCGGTGTGCTAGCTTTGTGGAATTACCACCTAGCACCCGGTCTTGTGCAAAACCTGAAATAAACTGATATCTCGGCTCTGTGTGCGTATTGGGTGTTGCACACTGGGTAACGAACTCCGTTTGTGATGTAACACTGAGAGTCTCCCAACCCTCTGGCCTGGGACTCTGTCTCTCCTTCTGGAGGCCTCCTCACACTAATTAAAAAATACATCCCACCTTAAGTGAACTATTTTATCTAAGTTAAGGTACCTTCTAGAGTGAATTGTTTTGAGGGATCATTTTTTTTGTCCCCAAATTCCAATTATCTAAGTACCTGCAGGCTTTAGGAGAGTACTGCATATACATATAATACTCTGGAGTTCCCTTTGAGGGCAGTAGAACTTCCTTTGATTGTCTGGTCCCATTTTCACTTATTCAGAGGAAACAAAGGAAAGTCAGAGGGACTTATGTTGCTTGGATCCTCAGTGAGGGAGTACAAATCTAGGCCTATCCATGGCACAGAGGGATAAGAGAAGAGGTTTGGGCATCCTGGAGAAGACATAGCTTTGACTTAATCCCCTCAAAGTGATCAACCACGGTTTTCTCCCCCAAGGCGACTAACCAGAACCAGAGACTGAAGGGAAAGATAGAAGTCACACAATGGGCCCTCCTGTTCACAGTGTCTAGCCTGAGCCCACCATAGTGGTTGAGGTTGGGGTTGTCAACAATTAAACCAAAGGAGGCTCATACTAGAACTAGAGACAGAAAAGGGGTAACGGGGTCACTCACACCAAGAGCTCACACCATTCGTCTTTAACTGCTAGGGCTAATCACCCCTTCGCAGAGGGTAGCCTGGGTGGCTAATGGATACCCCAAGAGTTTGCCTCTAAGTGGTGGCAGAAATCAATGCCCAGCTCTCAAGAATCACTGTCCACACAGGTTCATTTATTCATACCATATTAATACCAGAAACCAACCCAGACTTTTACTGACTTACCTCTCCTAAATTTTACCAGAACCAGAATTACAGATTTCTTCTCTCTTTTAGCCAGCAATTTGGGTCTGAACTGACCTTTATCAAAAGTTCATATTCGGCAGTCTCAGCATGCCACAGGAGCCTACAGATGACCATTGCCCAAAGTCCCAGTAGGGATTTCAAAAGGTCCTGTACCTTTCTGAGTGGCACCAAGGGGTTTTGGCAGGGAGCAGTCTGCGGTCTTCCCAGGTGAAGCAGGATGTGTGAATCCGACTCATGGCCCCAAATTTGTCATGGAAAAAACAGAATACAATTTACATCAGGTCAGAACAGAAGCTATTGGAGAGAGCACAGAGCAGCAGAGAAACAGTCTCTGCTGATGTGAACTCTGTCTCTGTACAGTGGATACAAGTTTTATACACTTAGAGACGCTATGCAAAAGACAGATAACAGGATGTGAGTTATTCATATCTGTTACATACACAAGGCCACAGAACTGCTCAAGGCCGGTCTAGAGTCTGCTTTCTTTAGCACAGGGACTGATTTATCATGAAGGTTACACAGTGATTATTGTTTCAGGAGACAGGGTGAGAGTTGAGTCGAGAGGCCCACTCAGGCCTTAGTATTTCTACTTCCATAATAGCAATGAGTAATTGTTGTAAAATTCAGAAAAAAGGATGATCTCTTAAAAAATTAAGGAGACATACTTTCTTTGAGAATGATTTAAGTTTAAAAAGTTTATTTTGAGAGAAAAATCTATATATTTGGAATTATTTGAATTAGAATTTCCTATTCCTATTCTAATTTCTATTAGGCCTATTAGGCCTTGACAGATCTAAGTGGATATCTTTGCAAATTAACTACATAGAAGAAAGGATTATAACTTTAAACTGATTTGATAATTTCCTTGTAACACTGGTAGCTACAACCCTCCTACCTATATAACAGCTGATTATATATTCATAAGCTGAAGATGTTTCTAAAACATTCTACAAATATGTAGAGTCAGGGAAAGAACTTCATCCATTTCATTTTATTTCTGCCAAGGCCTGAAAGAGGTTTGATTTCTTCCTTCAAAGATAAGCACATAAAGTTCCTTGCTTTGAGAACACAAATTGACAGCCCAGTTGATTGAGATAAAGAGCCAACTTTAAGGCTCTTACCACAGCTTATCCTGTTCATCTTTCTAAGCAAGTAAGCATGCAAGTGATGCTTGACAGAACAAATAAGACAGTACAGTATCAAGAAGAAACAGCCTTCAGGTCACAGAATCACAGAATGGTTGAGGTTGGAAGGGACCTTTTGAGATCACCTAGTCCAACTCCCCTGCTCAAGCAGGGCCACCTAGATCTGGTTGCCCAGGACCATGTCCAGATGGCTTTTGAATATCTCCAAGGCAACCACCACCACCTCTCTGGACTACCTGTTCCAGTGCTCAGTCACCCTCATAGTAATAAAGTGCTTCCTGATGTCAATGCTTTCTTAACCATCATGGGTAAGATGAAGGATTCTAAAGCATTACTGTGGACTTACAGTCACAGTGTTCTGGCAACAGTTTTTATGAGATAAAAATTATTTGGTGTCCAACCTTTAGAAATACCTTTTCTGTCCCTTATATCTTTAAAAAGGAATTTAAAATTCAATGAAAATACAACTCCGGAACACTTTCAGTGTATTATTACCTAAATTAAACTACCTTTATTTGCTGGATAGAAAGGAAAAAATATGTTTATCAAAATAGTTTTTAACTTCAAAACAAATTGACTTATTAAAGAAAGTATTATCCATTGTTAGCAAGTTGCAGTTTATGTTTGTCTGTCATTGTAATGCTATGTAGATGAGTGAATGTGAGCTCTTCGATCACCCAGAGATCCATTTAGGATTGTGGAACCTAGGATTAGGAACCTAGTGGAGAAGTTATTTGTTCAGCATCTCAGGATTAGATTCTATAATAGAAACTAACAAGCTATATCTTCACCTCGAAAAACAGCATAATGTTACTAATTTAAGATTATTCTGTCTTGCTTTTAGCAGCAATTGCGCTAAGAACCCTTTCAACTTTAAACATTATGATATAAATTTTGTGGCCTTCTATGTGGATGGTGAACAAATGCCAGTGAAACTGCTGCAGCCTGATTTTGAGAATGGCTGCTATGTGAGAGAATACATACAGCTCATTTAGACAGTCAGCAGACATATGGAAGACCATTCCCTGCTGGTTGACATAAGGATCATTGAGTCCAACTCCCTGCTACTCGCAGGACTACCTAAAACTAAACCATATGACTAAGAGCATCGTCCAGATGCTCCTTGAACTCTGACAGGCTTGGTGCTGTGACCACTTCCCTGGGGAGCCTGTTCCAGTGACCAACCACCCTCTCAGTGAAGAACCTTTTCCTAATGTCCAGTCTGAACTTCCCCTGACGCAGCTTCATTCCATTTCCTTGTGTCCTATCGCTGGTCACCAGAGAGAGGAGATCAGCACCTCCCCCTCCACTGCCCCCCTTGAGGAAGTTGTAGACTGCAATGAGGTCACCCCTCAGCCTTCTCTTCTCCAAGATGAACAAACCAAGTGACCTCCGCCGCTCCTCATAAGTCTTGCCCTCGAGGCCTTTTGCGATCTTGGTCGCCCTCCTCTGGACACACTCTAATAGTTTGACATCCTTCTTATACTGAGGCACCCAAAACTGCACACAGTACTCAAGGTGGGGCTGCACCAGTGCAATGTAGAGTGGGACAATCGCCTCCCTTAACCGGCTAGCTATGCTGTGCTTGATGCACCCCAGGACACGGTTGGCCCTTTTGGCTGCCATGGCACACTGTTGACTCATATTCAACTTGCCATCAACCCAAATCCCCAGATCTCTTTCTGTGGGGCTGGTCTCCAGCCTCTTGTCCCCCAATTTGTATGTATAACCAGGATTATCCTGCCCCAGGTGCAGAATCTGGCACTTGCTCTTGTTAAATGTCATACGGTTGGTGATTGCCCAGCTCTCTAGTCTATCCAGATCTCTCTGTAAGGCCTCTCTACCCTCGAGGGAGTCCACAGCTCCTCCTAGTTTAGTATCATCAGCAAACTTACTTAATGTACATTCGACTCCTGCATCCAAATAATTTATAAAAACATTAAAGCACACTGTCCCTAAAATTGAGCCCTGGGGAACCCCACTAGTGACTGGTCGCCAGCCTGATGTAACCCCATTTACTATAACTCTTTGAACCCGACCCATCAGCCAATTGTTCACCCAATGTATTATGGACTTGTCTAGCTGTGTGCTGGACATTTTGTCCAGAAGGATACTGTGAGAGACAGTATCAAAAGCTTTGCTAAAATAAAACAAAACCAAACCACATCTACTGGCTTCCCTTGATCAACTAGATGGGTGACCTTGTCATAAAAGGAAATTAAGTTAGTTAAGCAGGACTTTCCCCTCGTGAGCCCGTGCTGGCTATGACCAATATATGTATTACAGCCAAATATTACTGGTTATGTAGATGGTAGAATGGACTGCATACAACTATACAGTGATTTTATAGGTTACAAAAGGTGCAAAAGAGCTGCAGGTTTGCATGTACTGGGGTTACAGGGATATATGGGATCATAGTGGCCATTAGATGTGGATGCATTGCAGAAAAATAGGTATGACGCTGTGTAAATTCTCATTGTGTATTGCCTCCAATACACAACATCCCTTATATCCCTAAAACAAGCAGTCGTCCTTAACACCTTGTAGCCCCATGACCCTAGAGGAGCAGAGAATCGCTGGTGATATGGGAGATTAAGGGGAAACGGGATGAAGAAAGGAAATTAAAGAGCATTGCCCTAGTGGCAGCATGCAGAATGAAGTGTGTTCAGGGAAGGAATAGAAGTGAAGCAGGTTGCATTCTAAGGAAAGGCATATGTGGGGAAAGGTAGGGGTCTATGAGGAACATCGCTGGAGGGAAAGGTTGGCACAAGGCAGCTGGTAATGCACATGCTGGTTTGTGCACGTGCCGAGTCCAGCAGGCCAAGTGTATACAGCAGTTACAGAAAATGTTCAGCTTTGCCAATGAGGGCAGTACAGCTGCTGCCACAGTCTCACCTACTTTAAATAGCAGCAGTTAACAAATACCCCATCCATCAACACCTCTTCACTGCCATTTTCTGATGGAAAAAGAAGTGGAAAAGGTGACAAGCAGTGAGCACAAAGCAGAACTTCCTGTTCATTCTAAACTGCTTCCAAGTAGCAGGAAGCAAGCAGCATGGAAAAGCAAAGCAAACCACTGAACAGAGATCCCTGCCGAAAACCCCCCTTTATCTTAGTTGCTAATCGGATGTGACGTCAGGATGTCGGTGAGCATGATCCACGCGGGAGACAGATATGACCACACCCCCTCTTCTCTCCTTCTTCCTCCTACTCGGGTTTCGGCCTGGCGGTTGCTATCCATTTGAACAATCGGCCACCACTACAGGTTCCCTCCCTGCCCACTCCGATGTAGTGTGATCTTACATCCATGGATAGTCCATTGTCATACTACTGCCACTTTGCTTGTTGGGGATAGAATGCGCCCTCGCACGCCCTTAGCGAGGTAGAGGAGTTAATACGTCCCTCCCAACCTTCTTTTCTCTCCCCCTTGAGGAAACGGATCCCCCTCCCCTCCGGCCCTAGAAGCGGTCCGTCATACGGAAGGCCCTGCCTCTTCCGGGTCTCTTCGGCTGGGCCACTGCCTCCTCCTCTCTCGCTTGCTCTCTCTCTTTTGTGAGTTATAGCAACTGTTGCCTTGTGAATCAAGCGCCATAGTCACCGTAGTCTTGGTGACTGTTACTCATCAACAACAACCGCTCTTCCGCTGCTTTCTATCTCCTTCCTCATCGTCACCTACAACAGCCACCACCAGCAAGAACAACAACACAGCTTTCCACAGTTCAGGTGAATGTAACTGTTCTATACACGCTTGCAATTCCGCCTTTCTATCCCTTTCTTCTCCTCCTCCTCCTCCTCCACCCCAACCTTTACCTCCTCCCTCCTTGCAGCATCCGGGCTGGGACTGCTCCATTGGGCTTCACTATTGATTGAGGGGGGAGGGAGGGGGGAGGGGGGAGGGGGGAGCCTCGAGCGCTTTCTCTTCCTCAGCCTTTCTTCCCTCCCATTTTATAATATGGGAAGAGACATAATTTCCAAAGGGGAAAAAAATGATGTAAATTGCCCTGTGGTTGTTTATTATGAAGGGTATTTATCTTTTTTTAATTGGAAGTTATCTGACATGCTGCAGTACTTGTAATGTTCCAAAGTATTTTGTATATCAGTAGGGAAGGCCAGTGGGTAACACAGCAGAGGGATTAGAGATCCTTTAAAACTGTCTTCAGGGTGTGATTAGTAGTTAATAGTAGAGGTTGAAGGGCTAATTGGTACTATATAAAATCCTTCAGTGTAATTAGCTGTCATTTCCATAAACCAAGCTATCTGGTTGCAAGTCTAATTTAATTTTATAATTTAATTTTATGGCTGTACTTCTAAATTCCCAACTTTCTGTTCTCATCAACTAACGCTTTCATTTTATTTTAAAAACATATTTGTTCTACATGGAATATTTGATTGTATTATTTTTCATGCGCTGATTCAGAGCCTTTTTGAATTCTCTAGCTTATACTACTTGTAGAATTTAACCTGCTAGTATAGAAACCACTAAGTTTTCAGTAAACTCAAAGGAGTTGTGCATATTTAGAGCACACAATGCTGTGTGTTTGTCTTACTTTATTAGAAACACATTTGTTTCTGAAGAGCTAAAGAAGTCTTTAATGTATAGTTCCATAGGAATAAGAACCATCTACCTGGGTATGTTTTCTCAATTAAGGTGGTCTAACCGTGCCATGTTTTTGATTCATATGGTTTCCTGTTGTCATTCAGTTTCTGTATCAAGTTGTATTATCTCAGATGTTCTAAAATAGTTTCATAATCTATTAACCCTAGCTTATACTGTGTTAGGAAGTGCACCTCTTCTTACAAAAAATGTACACGCTATCTTTCTTATAAACATAGTGTCTTTCTGCTACCTGATAAAAGTGCTATGTAGAAAAACAATGACAGAATGTATCTACTGTGGGTTTTAACCTATTTTTAAATTAATTTAAAAGAAGAAAAACACTGATACTGTGTAACTATCTAGTTCTTCATAACCCCTTAGCCAGTGTTTTTTTCACTGATTCTTAACATAAATCTCGTGTATTTCCTGTATAATTGCTTTACTTGGATTTACTCTAGTGTCTCTCTCTCTCTCACATTTAGTGCCATGATGAAATGTTTAGTTGCCTCTTACACCCATACTTACGTGGCACAAAACAGGGATATTTTTATCTTCAGTGATTCCTTTTTGTTTCATTTTATCACATTATCAGTCCTTTTGAATTAAACCTAATTTTGAGCTAACTATAAAGTAATATTGTATTAGGAAAATAATAATTATTTTTTTTAGAATTACTGTTTACTAACATGCAGATACAAGCCTGTGAAATGGAAGACAAAATGCTAGATTTTTAAAGGGATATTTGGAATTCAGATAATGGGGGAAGCTAAAGAACATCCTTGAAACATTTTGTTCATTTTGTTTCTAGATAAGAAGTTAAACTAAATGTCAGTCTTTAAATCTTTTTTTTGTGTCAACATTTTCTTTGCTTTTGCAGTTTGTTTTAGTCCTAATTTGCTTTTTTATTATTGCTGATTATTTTGTCTCTTCATATACATTTTAGAATTCTGTTTTCTGTATTTGCTGGCACTCAGTTTCAGTCTTTATTAATCTCCTCACTATGGTTCCTTTTTGGTGAATTGTTTCCTGTCCACTGTTCTTTCCTTTTCCTTGTTAGATGCTTCGCTTCCACATGGTTTAATGTTTCACAGTTTACTTGAGGTAGTGGGATATAGCAAGGCTGGGAAGCACTGTATATCAGACATCTCTGAAGTATATCCAGCTGAGCTGCAGGGATAGCCTACAATTACTCTTTTGTTAATCTGTTTTCTTTTGGGGTGTAAACATTACCTGCTTCATCTCAATATACACAAAATTGACATTTAAAATTTATTTTGAAGAAGACTTCTTCAGCCAATTGCAAATGACTAGAAAGAACGCTTGTTCAGCAGTGCAGGATCTATTTTTCACACCAGCAACCTGAAGATTGGTTAAAACATCTTCAAACATATTGTGAAAATAATCATGTTGAGGAATTTGCCTTTTGTCAAGTAGAAGAATCTGAGGAAGTTTTTAAATTATTTTTTTAGATAACTTAGAAATTATCTGTAAGCGTAGTCAGTTGACATCTGCTTAGATTTTTGCAGAACATATTAAAGCCTGCCCCCTTTGTGATATAGTAGTGCTTCTGTGCCTGGCTTGACATCTCTGTTGGTGTGATAACCCTTTACCACCTTAAATTTACCATAAAAAATCAGGGATTTACTAAAACTTAGTATTGGAGTAGCTGGTTTTGGTGGATTTTTTTTTTTTAGTATCTATGTTAAAATATATATATGTTATATATTTTATATATATGTATCTATGTATACATTTAAATACAGGTGATTGAGCGCTTTTTTTTTTTTTAACATGCCCTATTCTTGGAATTGCAGAGAAGTTAATTTTCCTGAAAGTTCTGTGTGATTGACACTATGCCCAGCCGGAAAAAGAATAAATTTAGTAAAGATACACCAAAATGAAAACATATTTATGCTGGAAAATGTTAAAAAATCTTAAGTGTAGTTGATAATATCCATTTTACTTCAGGTAGATCTTTATTGTGTACATGTGAAACAGCTGTTTAGAGAGAATAAGCATCTGCATGTGTGTCAAAGCCTGCTCTACGTACTTGCATTAAGTACTTAAAAGTTTGATGCCGAGAAGGAGTGAGGGAGGGAGAAGGAATTCGAGTGGAAAAGACTAAAGGGAGCATTGAACTTGGATAGTTTGTACTTAGAAGCATGCTAGTCTCACAGATGAGGGAGATGCTCCATAATAGTGGAGGGAGGAATGCTGGTTTAATCTCAGTAGGGCCTGGTTCTGGTTGAATTTCTTCATGTGAGCAAAACTTATTCAACCAAGCTGTCTCACCAAACTTAACAGATTGAGGCTCTATCCTGTTTTATATAAACAAACCTATATGTCTGCAGAAGTTTCATTTACTGTAGTTACATTGAAGGGACTATCTTATGGTACTAATAAAGGGTTACTTATGGAACAACTGAAGTTGGACAGCATTGCAACTGCTCTTTGCTAAAGTCCCTCCTGTCTCTAGTACATCCTTGAGCAACACAGAGGAAAACACTTGCTCTCAGTTGAAACTAGATCTAACAAAAATCAAGACTGTAAAATGTAGTTCAGATAATCATTAGCTAGTTTTTAAGTACAACTATTTTTACAGTATAATATATCTAGATGTCTTTAACTATAGCTGTGTAGATATAATAATTTTAGACTGTTTTCCAAGCTGTTTTCCATCACTTTTGAGTTTACAATCAATAGGGTAGCTTTTAATGTTGCAGTGATCTGTCCTTGAAAGTAATTAAAAGTAGCAATTACTGTACTTATTAAGTCTCTATATTTATCTTTTTGCCTGTGTTGATGGAAATGGGTGCTTGATTCTGGACTCCGAGTTGCTACTGTGTTCTTTACAAGGCTAAATCCTAAAAGCGCAGGAGATGAGGCAACTTCTCTTTATGGTTTGTCTTATAAGCCCATTATCTTAATGTAGGCAAAAAAAAAAAAAAGTTTGGTTTTGCTTTAGAAAAAACATTGCAAGTTTATGAATTCTGGAGAAGAAACAAAATACCAGTTACAAAACAGTTTTCATTCATGAATGCTCTCTTAGGAAGAAATTTGCTTCCCCCACTGGCTTTTTGCTTTCAGAGCAGTCTTTGTTTTGTTATTCTTTTTTGAGGTCCCTGTAGAAAACCTTGGCCAAGTAGTATAAAATGTTTTGAGGTGCGCAAACTGGGTATTGCATAGACTAGTTATCCTAGCTTTTCTGATAACTTTCAAGACATCTTTTTATTCTTGTGTTCCTAAGGAAATAGTTTCTGTGATACTTCCCTCCATCTTATTTGAAAGAGGGGTAGAGGTTTCAAAAACACAGATTTCATCAGAATAATATCTTGGGAAAGGTAAGACTAAATTTATGCTATTATTGAAGAAAAGGCAGTTGGTGCTCAGGTGTTATACATTCCATTTGGCAATAGACAGCTGGCCAATCAGCAAACATCCACCCCCTATACTCCATCTATTGTAATATGGATACATTGAAAGAGCAAAAGGCATAAGCCAGATTTCCTATTTCCTATAGATGTGCTACTATAATTGTGCTACTATAATTCCTATAATCGTGCTACTATAGAACAACTTATAGGAGAAAAGCCATATCGTTCACTTCTTCTATGTGCCATTTCTTAGCCCTTCTCCAGTGGATTTGCTAAAATATTATTGAAAACACTAATCTTGTAGAGGTATTTGTAGATATGTAATTCAGCCTGCAGAATCTTTATGACTGAAAATAATGAGCAAAACCAGAAGAACACAGTTTGACAAAAACATCTTAGAGTCAACTTGAAGATCCATTGGGCATATGTAGATATAAAAAGTAAATATGAAGCATCATGCTGCCATTTTAAAGGTGTTTTTTTAGGTTGTTAATTTATGGTCTAAAATATAGAGCTTGATATGTTGTTCTTTGGGAGCGTAAAATAAAGTATCTCTACAGAGCATGTTGTGCAGCTGTTTTAGCTGTTGAAACATTAACTTTGAGGTTTCTTGGTATTTAAGATTTTTTAATTGTCCTCCTAAATCACAAATTAGAGGAAAACTTTGTTTGCTTTCAGTTAGAATGCAGTGAAGATAATATGTACTACTTTAGGTTTTCTGCTTTAATATTTATTAAATATTTGCTTTTGTGTACAAGCAAAGCAAAACAAGGAATTCATTCACTACTTCCCATCTGCAGGCAGGTGTTCAGCCATCTCCAAGAAAGCAGGGCTTCATCGCACATAATGGTTCCTTGGGAAGACAAGCGCCATAACTCCGAACATTCCCCCCTTCCTCCTCCTCCTTCCCCCCAGCTTTTATTGCTGAGTGTGATGTCATATGGTATGGAATATCCCTTTGGTCAGTTGAGGTCAGCTGTCCCAGCTGTGTCCCCTCCCAACTTCTTGAGCACCCCCAGTCTACTTGCTGGCAGGGCAGTGTGAGAAACAGAAAAGGCCTTGATGCTGCATAAGCACTCTTCAACAATAGCTAAAACATGGATGTGTTATCAACACTGTTTTAGTCACAAATCCAAAACACAGAACCATACAAGCTGCTATGAAGAAAATTAATTCTATCCCAGCCAAAAAACAGTGCAACTGTTAAAATCTGTTAGTATAACCCTTTTAAAAAAAAGATATCTGGGGGTGTGTGGTGACTATTTGAGAAGAGTTTTAAGCTCTTTAAGCAAATTGGTCAGAAATGTGTAAGGAGGCCTACAGATTTATTAATGCTTCTTAACCTGAAAGCACCACATACCTTTAAGGTTGCACAGCAACTGACTCCTAGCAACAGTAGTAGATTGAATTTCTAAGAGCAACCATGTTGGATGTAATAATAAAGCAAGAGTACAAACAGTTGTCATGGTTTTCTTTTCATAATAAACTAGTTTGAATTTAAGGAACTTTTTGGCCCTCAAAAATAGGAAGCCCCTTGTAAAACCAAGGTACTTCAGAATGCTTCTGGTACTAAAACTAATAAAATTGTTTAGAATGAGAGTGGCTGTAACGTTTTGGGGTGTGTGTGGTTTGTGTGGTTGGTTTTTTGTTTGGTTTTTTTTTTTCTAATATCCTTTTTTTTTTTTAGCATAGTACTATGAGACAAAACAGAAAATAAAGAATCATTACACGGAGCATTAAGTAAGGAAGACATTTAATGCTTGCTTAAGGTGATTTGTAAATTTCAACTTCTCTTGTAAATTAATCCATTGTAGGACTTCCTAAAAGTCACCAGCTAAACAAGTAAACAAACAAATGTTTTTTGAAGGAATCAAAATTCTTTTACTTTGGGGTATAAGTCAAACTAATGGAGTTAGAAAGAGACCTCCCCTGAAGAGGTTATTCCATAACTGTCTACCGTAGGGGTTCTTGTGTCTATGTGAAGCTTGCAGTATCAGCTGATCTCATTTAGACAATTTTTATGTTCCAAAATATACATGGTCAGTGTTTCATTATTTTTATTTTTTCTGTTGTCTTCTCTTGGTTCAGCTAGAAAATATTGAGGCAATTTTTCTAACTTTTTTGGAGAGAAATGTTGATATAAAATCCTATATATTTTTTTTTTAAATTTTATTTGCTAAACACAAGAAAATTGGCTATTTTAAATCAAACTCTAACCTTTTTCAAAAAGGTTTGTGAAATTCTTGTGAAGATTTGTATAAAACTGACTGACAAATTTACTGTCATACCTGTCTGTCAGTGTTTTACCTTTTCAAATCCTTTGTGTTAAAGGTGTGAAAAAGGTAGAAAATATGTGGGCAGGTGGGTGGTGTGGAGATGGAATGAGACAGACATTCTCTCACAAATAGTAAAATGCATTACTTTGTCCAACTACATTCAAGTTTAAAATTTCTCACCTGGCTGACTGACTTAAGAACCAGAACACTGTTTGGTGTCTTTGTTTGTTTGGTGTCTTTGTTTGTTTGGTGTCTTTGTTTGTTTGGTGTCTTTGTTTGTTTGGTGTCTTTGTTTGTTTGGTGTCTTTGTTTGTTTGGTGTCTTTGTTTGGGTTTTTTTTAAATGCTAGTAAAATCTAAGTCTAAATTTGATTAATACCCTTGTTCATTTCTTGTGTCTGCTTTTAGAACAGTTAAAGTGTAGCTCTGCTAAAGGCCAAAAACTATAATAAAAAGCCCAATTTAGTTCTTTGACATGTTATGTTTCATTAAAATAGCACCATTTTTTTCTGAATAGCAGAGAGCTGTCCTAAGCTTAAAACATACAGTTTCAATTAATAAAAGCAATAGTTCTACCTTCATAGCATAAGAACATTGTATGGAAATATAAACTACTTTAATGTTACTCATTTGACTTGGGATGTTTTAGTGTTGCATTCTGAAAAAGTCTTTGTTAAATGGGTCTCTTGAGTCAGACTATGTGAATAGTACCTTCCAGCTCAAATAGTCAATTTCAGAAAGTGTTGTTCTGTGATATCACTAACATTAGAATTCTCATTGTCAAGCATATTAGTAGGTGAAGATGATATATTCAGTAAAATAAATGTTTATGTTTATATTTGAATAATCATATTTATGTGGCATATTTTTCTAAACTGGGGACTTAAGCATTTATAAAGCATATTTGAAGCAGGTATTTAGGTCTATCTATCTTTAGGGAAGTTGTTAAGCAAGCACTTAGTTTTAAGCATGTGAATTCAGTTAATTTAAATGGGAGTTAAGCACTTGTATGAACAACCTTCTGAATTAGTATGATGTCATTAGACTATTGTGCTGGTTTTGGCTGGGGTAGAGTTAATTTTCTTCATAGTAGCTAGTATGGGGCTATGTTTTGGATTTGTGCTGGAAACAGTGTTGGTAACACAGGGATGTTTTAGTTGTTGCTGAACAGTGCTTACACAGGGTCAAGGCCTTTTCTGCTTCTCACACCGCCCCACCAGCGAGTAGGCTGGGGGTGCACAAGAAGTTGGGAGGGGACACAGCTGGGACAGCTGGCCCCAACTGACCAAAGGGATATTCCATACCATATGACGTCGTGCTCAGCAATAAAAGCTGGGGGAAGAAGAAGGAAGGGGGGGACATTCAGAATTATGGTGTTTTGTCTTCCTTAAGTAACCATTATGCGTGATGGAGCCCCCTGCTTTCTTGGAGATGGCTGAACACCTGCCTGCTGATGGGAAGTAGAGCATGAATTCCTTATTTTGTTTTGCTTTGCTTGTGCATATGGCTTTTGCTTTCCCTATTAAACTGTCTTTATCTCAACCCACGAGTTTTCTCACTTTTGCCCTTCTGATTCTCTCCCCCATCCCACTGAGGGTGGAGTGAGTGAGCGGCTGTGTGGTGCTTAGTTGCCAGCTGGGGTTAAACCATGACAGCTATCGATTCAGTTATTTTTGCAATAAGGAGGTATTAGTGTAGTAAACTAGCAACTACCACTAAAATTGGAGAGTTTAGAGGAAAGATGATGAAGCAAAAATGGAAGAGAGAAGATCTGAGACTCAGAAATTGAAGGTTTGCAATTTGGAGGTTAAAATGTGATAATTTTTTTTTTTTTTAGTAATGGAAAGTAAGTAGAAAGCAGAAATTTAAAAAAGACAAACTATAGAAAATACCTTTTATAATGTAGCTGTTCATATTCATAGCCCATAATTTTTAAAGGTGTTTTAACTATATAAGCAACAAACAGCTTTTACTTATAGTAGTGACCTTTTCAGAGGAGATTTGGGAATTTTCATATCTCGTTCCTTATAAAAAGTGATGGTAAGTATGTATTCTCAAATCATGTGGATTACTTTGAGTTTCTGTAAGGATTTCATTTATTTTCTGGAACAGTCTTCATTATCTTCATACAACTCCCCCCTCCACCTTCTCCCAAGTAGCTGTTTTATCATATATTGTATATATACTTATCTTCTTATAGACTATCATCTTCTAGAATAGCCATTCCCTAACACAACTCTTATAGGATAAACCTGAGTAACTGAGTTTGCAGGTTAATGTTTCCACTGCATCCAGAATTAACTTATTATGATGACTGCTCTATGAATGTTCAACTAAATTATGTTGTGGTGGGTTGACCTTGGCCAGATGCCTGCCCAGCTGCTCTCTCACTCCCCCTCCTCAACAGGACAGGGGGAGAAAATAAGATGGAAAAGCTTGTGTGTCAAGATAAAGACAGGGAGATCACTTACCAGTTGCTATCATGGGCAAAACAGTCTCGACTTGGGAAAAATTAATTTAATATACTGTCAATTAAAAAATAGATTTGGATGGTGAGAAATCAAGACAAAAAATATAACACCTCCTCCCCTTCCCCCCTTTTCTCAGGCTCAAATTCACTGCTTCATTCCGAGCTCCTCTGTCTCCTCCCCCCTGCCCTAGTGTTGCAGGTGGGATGGGGAATGGGGGGTTGCAGTCAGTTTGTAACAGTTCCTCTCTGCCGCTCCTTCCTCCTCACACTTCTCCAGTGCTCCAGCGTGGGACCTTCCCATGGTCTACGATCCTTCAGGAAAGGACTGCTGTTGTGGGTTAACCCTGGTAGGCAGCTAAGTACCACACAGATGCTCGCTCACTACCCCCACAGTGGGATGAGGGAGAAAATTAGAAGAGCAAAAGTGAGAAAACTTGTGGTTTAAGATAAAGACAACTTAATGGGTAAAGCAAAGCTGCACACGCAAGCAAAGCAAAATAAGGAATTAATTCACTACTTCCCGTTGACAGGCAGATGTTTCAGGAAAGCAGGGCCTCAGCATGGGTAATGGTTACTTGAGAAGATAAACGCTGTAACTCTGAATGCCCCTCCCCCCCCTTCCTCCTTCTTTCCCCCAGCTTTTATTGCTGCGCACAACATCCTATAGTATGGAATATCACTTTGGTCAGCTGGGGTCAGCTGTCCCAACTGTGTCCCCTCCCAACTCCTTGCCCACCCCCAGCCTACTCACTGGCGGAGCAGTGTGGGAAATGGAGAAGGCCTTGACGCTGTGTATGCACTGTTCAGCAATAGCTTAAAACACCAGTGTGTTATCAACACTGTTATCAAAGCACAGCACTATACAAGTTCTATGAAGAAAATTAACTCCATCCCAGCCAAAACCAGTACAAGTGTGTGTCCCCCATGGGCCACAGTTCCTGCCCAAAAACCTGCTTTTACTTGGGTTCCTCTCCATGGGCTGCAGTTCCTGCCAAGAGCCTGCTCCGGCATGGGCTTTCCATGGGCTGCAGCTTTCTTCAGTGCATATCCACCTGTTTCGGCGTGGTCTTCACCACAGGCTGCAGGGGAATCTCTGCTCTGGCGTTCCTCCTCCCCCTCCTTCTTCACTGACCTTGGTGTCTGCAGGGTTTTTTCTCACACCTTCCCCCCCATCTCCTCTCTCTCTCACTCTGCTGCACAGTGTTTTTACCCTTTCTTAAATATGTTATCACAGAGGCGCTACCAGCTTTGCTGATTGACCCAGCTTTGGCCAGTGGTGGGTCTGTTATGGATTGTGCTGGAACCACCTCTGTTAGGCACAGGGGCAGCCCCTCATCTTTCTTCACAAAGGCCACCCATGCAACCCCCTGTGGTCCGAACACTAATGGAGTCTGACAGCACGTTATAAAACAAAGCTTTATTGAGGCAGTAAGAAAGATGAGCAATGACGTGCCCATATGGTGACTCACCCAATCACCGTTAGCAAACACAGGATCATAAGTGATGCCATGGCTCCGATGGCCAGGTCATCTGTCAGCAACTGCCAATCATGCAAATACTTTTTGAGTGTGGGTAAGAGTTGCGCCTCCCCTTGGCTCCACCAATGGTAGCGTGATTTGAGAAAATCATACTGTACATGAATAATGTGGTGCTGATATCAGTCAAGGGGCAGGGTGTCAAGAAGCAGGGTGTCACCCCCCCGCTACCAAAACCTTGCCACGTAAATCCAGTACATAAGTTTTGTTTTAAACTGCGCTTTGTTAAATGTAATGAGGATATTTCATTACTTCATATGCCCTCAATAGAGGGCTAGTGATAGAAATTCATCTAAAAGAATGCCTTGCATGTCATAAAGCTTTATTTTATGACATAAAAGCAAAATGAAAGGTGGAGATTTAAGACAATGTCTAAGAACCAACTATATGTAAAGAGAGTCATAACGTGCTTGCTTTTTTTTTTTATTTTTTTATTTTTGGTGTTGTGTCTGTAGTGGGTTAACCTTGGCTGGCTCAGACCCCCATCCAGCTGTTTTCTTACTCCCCCTCCTCAGCAGGATGGGGGAGAAAGGAAGATGATGATTGGTGATGCAGCTCCCATCCTAAACCACTGAACCTGGAATATCAACAGTAATGCTAAGTTGAGAGGAAGCTAGTAAAAGGATAAGAAAACAAAAGTCACATTCTGATAGTGGCCCTGACTTATTGTGCTGGTTTTGGCTGGGATAGAGTTAATTTTCTTCATAGTAGCTGGTATGGGGCCATGGTTTGGATTTGTGACCAAAGCAGTGTTGATAACACAGGGATGCTTTAGCTATTGCTGAACAGTGCTTACACAGCGTCAAGGCCTTTTCTGCTTCTCACACCACCCCACCAGCGAGTAGGCTGGGGGTGCACAAGAAGTTGGGAGGGGACACAGCCGGGACAGCTGACCCCAACTGACCAAAGGGATATTCCATACCATATGACGTCGTGCTCAGCAATAAAAGCTGCGGGGAAGAAGGAGGAAGGGGGGACGTTTGGAGTTATGGCGCTTGTCCTCCCAAGGAACCGTTACACATGATGAAGCCCTGCTTTCTTGGAAAAGGGCTAAACATCTGCCTGCCGATGGGAAGTAGTGAATGAATTCCTTGTTTTGCTTTGCTTGAGCGCATGGCTTTTGCTTTACCTATTAAACTGTCTTTATCTCAACCCACAAGTTTTCCAGTTCTCTCCCCCATCCCACTGGAGGGGGAGTGAGTGAGCAGCTGTGTGGTGCTTAGCTGCCTACCAGGGTTAAGCCACGACAGTATGTTTTAACTTGTTCTTTCAAAATAAGTTATATTTTGAACTTTCGGTCTGACTGCTGTTTTTAGTATCTTTGAGAAAACTTGCATTGTTGGAAAAATATTATGCATCAGGTAATAACGTTCTAAGACATTTCATGTTGACTGTTATGTTCTTCTGTTAATCCATTTTGACTTCGCATTGCAGTTTTTTCTTAGACATGTCAGTTTCATTCTGTATTTCTCCTTCAGTATGTAAGGTGTATGTGTCATGGATTAAGTCAACTGATTTTGAGCTTAATAATCAAAGTATCATTCAAATTGTTGCTCACTTCAGATATATAATTTAGTGTCATTGATTTGAGAAATGTAATTTACAGTAGCTGTTTTAATAGAATTCCAGTACACTGAGGGACAGCCATCAACTGTGTGAGAAACGTTTGTGATGTCATAATCTTATCCAACAGTAAATTTGGTCACAAGGGGGAGCAGCATATAGTTATAAGGAATAAGTGAGCATAAGCAGTCTCTTGATGAGCTGTGAAGGGACTGCCTAAATGCTTACTGAAAAGTGTAAAGAGAAGAGAGAATGAAATGGGCATTCAGTAATCAAAGATGAGTTTTGTGAGTATAATTTCTGCTTTGAAGAGAGGTGACACTGCTTTCTGTCTCTTTAAGGGCATGATGAGACCAAATTCTACTGGTAGCTCCTGTATTTGCCCACATGATGTATCTTTTAATTCTTTTTGAAGAGCTGTCTCTGTATCTATCTCTTGATAGTTGTGGATCTTCAGAGCTGGAGATTTTATTGTTGTCTTGGCCTGTTCTCTGTGCAGTAGACTTTTTCATGTTTCCCCTTTCAATCGCTTGGGGAGAGGAGAGAAAGAGAGGTGTTACTTGGACAGTCAGTTAGTCTTAGCCTCTTAGTTTTTCTGATTTCATACTAGGCAAAGATAGATCAACACGTATCTGAAACTGAATAATTGTTGTCTACTAAAAATAGATCTTTGCTGTAGTTGATTACCGTTCTAAGTTTGTTGTAAAATTAGGATAAATAAGCTCCTTTCTATTTTTACACTGAAGATTTTGAAGAATTTTAATTCCTTCTATGCAGAAAGTTGTTATGGTATACATAAAGTCACTTGTCTTCAAAATGTTCTCCGTTTCCTCTATTTCCTTCTGCTAAAAGTGCACTGAGCTCTATAGATCCTCAGTCTTTTGGTAAACAGTACTGATTTTGGATCCTGTAACAGAAATTGGACTTCTTACCTCTTTATTAAAAGCAACAAAAGTAAATCCATGTCTCTTAGCAAGTGGAAAAGAAAATAATCCTTTCTTCTTAGGGAACTATTGATAAAGTTTCCTCAAGGTACAAACATCATAACAGTGTGGTGAACAAACACCTACTACTAGCAAGACTGTGGTACTCCTTCCAAGATTTATTCTGATGTAGTTGTCTTCAATACTGAGTCCCTTGGCACCAGGAAGGTCAAGGTTGTTATTCAGCCCTGAGGAAAGTCAGTCTTTGGCATTAATACTACCTTTTATGGTTTATCTTACTAAATGATCTACAGTTCAATAATGATCATCTTGTGCTGAGTTATTCTAAAAATGGATGCCTAAGTGTAAGTTTAGATAATTGCTATTAGTATTTTGTATCCAATGTAAGGCTGTTTGGGGTTAAGTGACAAGACACATGGGGTTTGATTTATCACTCCTAACTATTAACCAGAGCATATGTGGATAGGTAACGAGTTCTGACAGTTTATTTGTTCCAGTCAGTGCCTTCAAGCATGGAAATCAGAGTACTAATCTATTTAAGGTACTGTGTACTATTATCCTTTTACCATTGTATCTCAGCAGATCAGAGACTTCAGTGTAGTTCCTCTTATGCTTACAAGTCTGAGAATTACAATTATCTTGATTTTATAGATGGGAAGCTTGGGCAAGCAAAGTGACTTAATCAAGGTCATGAAAGGAAGACTGGGAAATGAATTTAAATCTCCAGATTCTTAGACAGGTGTCTTCACTGCGTAGACCAGCATTCGTCTCAAAAGTAATATTTTGGTCTGCCTAGCACAAGGAATCTCAGAATTAAGGAATAAAATGTTTTATCTACTACATAGATTTGTAATTCCTTTAAAAAAGGTGAAATTCATAACATTAGCAGTTAAAATATATGGAAAGGAATATCAGTAGTTATTGTGTATACACTGGAGATTAGCACTAAAAAGAATAGAGTCCTTTCTATTGCAAGTTGACTATTTGACCCCCTAGTAAGTGATATATGAGAGATGTTTTATAAAGTGATGAGAAAACTATGTTAATTCTATTAGTTGCATTCTGAATGAACTGGTTAAAATAATCTGAATCTTTATAAGTCAGTTGGAACATCAAAAAACTAAATATCCACAGCACACCCCTCAGTCATCTGGACCAGCAAATCTATTGAAGCAGGTAAACAGCCAGAAGTTGTCTTAACATGAAGTCAGTAAGCAGCCAGCATATACTTGGAAGAAACTAGGACTTGCAGGGCACGCTTAAACCTACAGTTTGTCTGCATTCTTGGTGTATTTAGGTCTAATTCATATGTTTAAAAACCCATATGGGCTGCTATGAAGAAAATTAACTCTATCCCAGCCAGACACAGTACAAAAACTATAAGAAACAAATTTTACATGATCTAACAGCCACTATAAGGAGACGTAAAGTCTTTCTTTATGGGCAGATAACTGATTTAATAATTTTGATCTAGTTTGAGTGAGATCTTCTAAATTTGGTAGCCATGCAGTTGTCAGTGTAGTCTATTTATTTATAAGTAAAAGATCAAATTAATTCTGAAATATATTTGGCTAATATCTCAGCTGTTTTATTATTTTCTTAGTAATTTCTGATCTTTTTACTACATTTCCCAACACTGCTTACTGCCATAATAAAATGAAAGATGTGATCTAAATTAAATAAGTGTTTATCATATGGCTTCAAGTTTTGCATAGGTATTGTATTGTACAGGTATTGTTCTGTCTCTGCTAGTAATTAGGAATGAGATGTTCAACAGATTTCCTACAGGCATATATTTGAAATTATAACAGGTGGTTAACAGGTAGTAATGTTAAAACCGAAGAGATAAGGCTGCTACATCAAGCTTCCTTTCTTGAGTAAAATCTCTCTGTTAGCCCATTATGTCTGTTTTCTACACTCAATATATAGACATTAAGGTGGGTTTCAGAGAGTTTAAAGACTTATTTTTGAGCTTTTACACCATAAATTATTTAGGGGTTACATATTTAAATGTTTGCTTTTCTTTCTGTGTGCTTCTACTATAGTTGTAGCACTTGGGTACTATGATGATAGATGGGGTTTTTATATATATATATATATATATATATATATATATATATATATAAATAATGTCTTATTTAATTTTGCTTGAAACAGACCCCAGTGATTTTAGGTATTAGTAAAATGCTACTAAGTTATACCATTATATCATTGTTGGTAAAAATAAAATAAAATATCAGAAACAAGTGGAGTTTAGGAATGGGTATTTTTATTGTTAAAGGTAAATTCGTATGGACTTTAAAAAATTATTATGAATTTAATTATTTATAAAATACTCAGATACTATGTAGAAAGTACGTAGGAAATATTTTAAACTGCATTATTATTTTAAATATATGAATACATCCTTATACAAGATTGTAAGCATATAAAATGAGCTATAGTGGATGAATTAGTATCTTCTTTCAAGTTTTATTTCTGACCACCTTTTGTCATGTTGCTAGGTGAAGTTAGACGTTTGTCTTAATATAACTAAAGAAAATTTTATTCTGTCTCTTTTCTGCCACCTTGTGGACTTACTTATTTTAATTCTAGAGTGGGTTCTTCCTATGTTTCCTGAAAAAGACTTTTTTTTTTTTTTCCTTCTTGTTTCATTCTTCTTATTTAGCATGTTCTGCAGTGGTTTTCTACTCCCTTCTATTTTCAAATCTGAAATGTAATGAAACTGTTCCTAGTGTTTTAAATTTTGTGATATCCTTAATGGAAAGTTGATTAAGTTTTTGTAGGCATTTGTTGACCTCATCTCTTATCTCTCTGCCTGAATTGTCATATGCAATTCAGCAAGAGGAAAAGATACAGTCCTTAATTCTATTCTTGCGATATACACATAAAAATAACAAAATCTAGTTTAATTAGTTTCTAGCAGGAATTGATCCATTTAGGAGGAGAAAAAGCATGAGCGTGTATCGCCAGCTACCTATTCTGGAATCAGTATAATGTCCGGTAAAAGCATTGAAGTTCCATTTCAATATATAATTAAATTGGACTCCAACTTCTGTACTTCATATTAATTTGTTGCAAGTTAACTTGAACTTAAATCTATCAACGTAAACTAATATAATGTACATTTAATAGTCACCCAGTTGTTAATTTTAGGACTGCTTGATCGTATTTTCTCTGTGGATGCCTCAAAATTTTAATTACCTTTCTGTTTTTTTTTTAATTCTGTGTACTAGCTTTAAAATGGTTTTAGAACTTTTTGTATATATGTCATGGAAAACAGCTTTGAATTTGATGTCAGAACACGCATAGCAATAGAAAGACAATTCACTGTGATCCCACTGTGAGGTTACTGGACTATGTTGATAATGAGGTAGCTGAAGAAAAGTAGAGAAGTAGTTAATGAGAATTTTAGTAGTTATGGTTCTATAAAAGACCTTTAGTCTAAAAACTTTGAGTTAAGACATAATGGGTGCCAGAAGGGATAATTGTAAAGATGGAGTTCTTGACTTTCACTGTATTTTTTTTCCACTGTGCATTGCATACGTACATCTGAAATAGTATTAATGATTTCAAAAGGCTGAAATTTCAAAGGATTCAAGCATTGTGAGCTCTCTTTGGCTAACTCTGTAGCAAACAGTGCCAAAATAAAAATTAGTATTTTAAATTTTCAAAAGATTAACTGGCAAATTGGTTCATTATCCTGTACTAAGAAATTAATCTTCCACTTCCTTTACTGGTACTTAGTTAAATTGAACAGGAGCTTGAAAAGGGAAGACACTTATTGGAAAAATAAATTTTGTATAGAAGAAAAACTGGTGGTGTGTGGAAGCAGATATCTGGGAGGGATAGGACCATTGGACTGACTTTGAATAGAGGATGGACATTTGAGAGATTTGAGTTCTAATAAATACATACTTTAGGTGAAAGTGGAAAAAGAAGAAAGGGAGAACAGGATCAAAATATTCAGAATAAGGGTAGGAGAAGGAGGGTATGAGAAATGTTAATTCTATGTAGTATAGAGGGATTATTACCAAATATAGTAATTCTTTGTTTTTGACTAACATGTTACAAAAAATTTTTTTAAAAAATGAAACTTCCTTCAAGTTTCTTCCTTCAAAACTGGGTTGTTTCTCTTTTCTTTTCTTTTCTTTTCTTTTCTTTTCTTTTCTTTTCTTTTCTTTTCTTTTCTTTTCTTTTCTTTTCTTTTCTTTTCTTTTCTTTTCTTCTCTTCTCTTCTCTTCTCTTCTCTTCTCTTCTCTTCTCTTCTCTTCTCTTCTCTTCTCTTCTCTTCTCTTCTCTTCTCTTCTCTTCTCTTCTCTTCTCTTCTCTTCTCTTGAGATCGTCATGATGTGCATTAGTGTATTTTGTATGGTTATCTCTAGTGTTTCTCACTTTTATTTTGAAAGGAAAGAAAGTCCGGAAATGAGGGTGTTTAATCTGGAGACCTACACTCAGTTCCCTGCTGTGTTACAGATTGTGTGTGTGGTCTGGTCTGAGCAAATTATTTGAATGTTTCCAGGGATGGGGTATCTACAACCTCTCTGGGCAACCTGTTCCAGTGTTTCACCACCCTCATCGTAAAAAATTTCTTCCTTATATCTAGTCTGAATCTACCCTCTTTTAGTTTAAAACCATTGCCCCTTGTCCTATCGCTACAGGCCCTACTAAAATGTCTGTCTCCATCTCTCTTATAAGCCCCCTTTAAGTATTGAAAGAAAGAAAGAAGAAATGTGTCAGTTGACATAACTAGAAATATGAGAGTCCTACCGGTAGTTGTGACCGTTGTTTTCTAACCTATATCTGAGAAATTATTAATCTCAAATACTAATGGAAATTGTTGTTGTTATAGATCTCTGAAATGTCACATAGATCTTTATCCAAACTCATTCTTAGTCTGTTGCCCTCTAGCAGGTTCTCAAAAGTGCTTCTTGAACCAACTTTTTCTAGAGAATTAGACCAAGTTTCCCTTTTATCTGTGCAACACTTGATTATATCATTACAGTCTCTCTTAATAACATTGGTGAAACATTTACTATCTTTATTGCTGTCTTGTGAGAAAATCTATTTCAAAAAATACCTATTTTTCAGTAATGATGGCTATGCTACTATATCTCAGTTCTCACATCAAGTTTCAGTAATTTAACCAAAGTAGTTCCCTTCCTTCCGTTCTTTTGTCCCAAATCCTCGATGTTTGTTACACAAATATTGCATTTATTATTTCCATCCAGTTTTCTAACCAGATTAGAGATAGTCCTTTGATTACCTGTCATTTTTCTGACTTCTGTTCTCATCAATAGTAATACTTTACTCTTTACTATTTTTCATTCTACTTGCCTGTTTACCTGATTTTATTTACTTAAACTCAGGAGTGGAGATTACATGAATCTTTCCCAACCTTCTTTCCTCACTTCTTAGTTTAAAGCTCTTAAGACTGTTAGACTAAATAATGCAACGCTGTTTTTCACATATTTGGTCCATAATTTAAATAGAGTCCGATGAATTGATGGTAGTGATCAAACGTCCGAGAAACTTGATCATAGAACCAGTCCTGAAGCTATTATTTTACCGTGCTTTTGGCCTTCCCCTGTACAAATGAGAAAAATTCCAGGTTCACTTCTGTATCCACCTGGTAGTCTAGAACAGTGGCCTCCAAACTTTTTGATCGTGCACCCCTATCAGTACAAAAGTTTTTGAGCATGCACCCCCACTATATGTGTATTTATTTATTTATAAATTATATACATGTATTACTGTGCTAATATATTATGTACATTATAAAACATACACAAAAAAAGAAATTAAAGAAGGATGAGAGAAAGATGAAAGGAACAATATTTTAAAAATATTTTTTATTTTATTTATTAATGGTACAAAAAACCTTTTTGCTCTTGCTAAAAAAATATTATTAATAATTTTTAGTGAGAGCAATGTGATTGAATATGCTTCATTATTTTTTAAAATCCTGGTTTAACACTTTGTGATACAGCGATTCAAAGGTCTGGTTCTAAGTTCAGTTTATTTTGATACTTGGTTTTAATGGCTGTCATAGCCGGAAAAGATACCTCACAAAGATACATGGATCTGAATGGAAGAAGTGCATTGTTGCCTGCGCTTACTAAATCACGATACTCATTTTTCAATCATCCCATCCACCAATTATGCAAAGTTTTTTTGTTGAAATTTGGTGTTGCGGTTTAACCCTGGAAGGCAGCTAAGCACCACACAGCCGCTCGCTCACTCCCCCTCCAGTGGGAGGGGGGAGAGAATCGGAAGGGTAAAAGTGAGAAAACTCGTGGGTTGAAATAAGGACGGTTTAATAGGTAAAGCAAAACCTGCGCGCGCAAGCAAAGCAAAACAAGGAATTCATTCACTACTTCCCATCGGCAGGCAGATGTTTAGCCATTTTCCAGGAAAGCAGGGCTTCATCATGCGTAATGGTTCCTTGGGAGGACAAGCGCCATAACTCCAAACGTCCCCCCTTCCTCCTTCTTCCCCGCAGCTTTTATTGCTGAGCACGACGTCATATGGTATGGAATATCCCTTTGGTCAGTTGGGGTCAGCTGTCCCGGCTGTGTCCCCTCCCAACTTCTTGTGCACCCCCAGCCTACTCGCTGGTGGGGTGGCGTGAGAAGCAGAAAAGGCCTTGATGCTGTGTAAGCACTGTTCAGCAATAGCTAAAGCATCCCTGTGTTATCAACACTGTTTCCAGCACAAATCCAAAACATAGCCCCATACCAGCTACTATGAAGAAAATTAACTCTATCCCGGCCAAAACCAGTACATTCGGCTATTAAATTTCCATCTTCCCTGATGTAAATCCGTTGTTCTTGCAAATTGATAGGAAGGTGTTACAGTTTTATAGTTCTAACAAATGGGTCCAAAACCTACTGAAACTCTTCATTTGGAAGATTTTTAAACAGGTTCGAAAGTTCTGTTTCCAAACTTTTTAAGTGCACAAATATGAGAGTTTTTATAGGTGACACACTTGCACTTACTAATTGATGATATGGACCCATCGACTTCCATGTCCAGTGTTTCTTTTTCACTACTGGGGTGTTTACTGTAGTTGGGGGTTGGGTCCCCTCAACCATGGTGTCCTGAGATGTGGTTTGGGTCCCTGTCTCAACCATGCTCCTCTGATGGTCCTGAACAGAGGCTTGAGAGGCACAGGCCAAGCCCCAATACTGTGCTAAGAGCTGCTGGGTCTCATTGGGGTAGGCAAGGCACCCTTCCGTCAAGTGGTACGCCAATTCATCGGGGCTACATGCTTGTTCAGGTGTAAAATCCCAGGCTATCGGAGGTGATAAACACCCTAGGCATCTGCCCAAAACCATCCACACACCCTGCCACCCAGGAACCGACCGCCTCAGGGCACGTTTCTCTGTGGCCTCACCAACAAGTAGTTTCCTCTTACGCCAGAATGAAACCAGGTTCCACGCACCCAGCAAAATGACTGCGATATTAGATAACAGGATCAAACAGCTTACGTAAGGATGTGCAAGAACCTTGGGATCCTGTGCAACAAAGCCAGCCACATCGGTCCCAGAGGAGAAGAGGGAGGTGTAATCCCTCATTCTCACTGCAAGATAGCCCACCCAGAACAGCAATGGCATCAATGCCAGGGCCAAGTGCATGGCCACTGCTTTTATAAAAATGTTCCCGGGCATAGCAAAATAGACAGATAAGCAGCGCAGCAAAGAGCAAGAGCTGAAAGCAGTCACTAACAAGCCCTAGACTCTATTATACAGTAAAGCAAGCAAGCTCCATGATCTGCAATGAGCTTGCCAATTAACTAACTACAACAGCTATAGCATGCTCAGATTAAAACTGTCGTTATCTCGATCCCCACGTTGGGCACCAAAAAAGGGCTGTGGTGGGTTGACCCTGGACAGCAGCCAAACTCTCTCTTTGGGAGAGAAAAATAGAAGAAGAGACTTGTAGAGTGAGATAATGACAGTTTAATAAGAAGCGCAAAATCTGCGTGCTCAAGCGAAGCAAAAGACAAATTCATTCACTACTTCTCATTGGCAGGCAGATGTCCAGCCACTTCCTGGGAAGCAAGGCCTCAGCATGCGTAATGGTTGCTTGAGAAAACAAATGCCATAACCACAATTGTCCCCCCCTTCTTCCTCCTTTCCCTGAGCTTTTATTGCTGAGCATGACGTCATATGGTATAGAATATCCCTTTGGTCAGTTTGGGTTAGCAGTCGTGGCTATGTCCCCTCCCAACCTCTTGCCCATTCCCATCCTACTGACTTTTGGGAGGGGGGAGAGAGAGAAAGCCTTGACGCTGTGCAAGCACTCTTCAGCAATAGCCAAAACATTGGTGTGTTATCAATCAACACTGTTCTAGCCACAAATGCAAAGCGCAGCACCACATGGGCTGCTATGCAGAAAGTTAACTTCATAACTCCATCCTAGCCAGACCCAGCGCAGAGTCAGATGGATAGTTGGGAGAAAAAGAGTCCCTGATGAGGTGCTACAAGAAATCCAGCTGTTACCCAATCCTGAGAATAAAAATAAGTTACGTGCTGTGCTAGGGACTTTAGGATTTTGGAGGACGCATATTCCAGGATTTAGTATAATATCCACTCTATAACTTGCTAAAGAAAAATGCAGTCTGGGAATGGAGTCCACAACATGAAGAGGCCCTGGAGCTTTTAAAGGAATATGTGACTGTTTATCAATCATTGGGACCCATGCACCCTATGTGGCCCCTCTCACTACATATCCAGGTGAGAGAGAAGGGATATTGGTGGGGGCTATGGCAACAAGGGCCTACCGGTTCCAAGGAACTCCCTATTACTTTTGGCTCCAAATCATGGCAGAATGCTCAGCACAATTACTTGACTCTTGAAAAGGTGCTATTAGCAGCTTATGAAGGGCTAGTAGCAACTGAGTCCTTGACTCAGGGAAGAAGTGTAAAATTGCATGTGCTAATATCTATTCTTAAGCCTATTCTTGCTGGTAAACCACTGCCTTTAGGTGTAGCACATAAGACCACTGTACAAAGGTGGGCCCTGTGTATCCATAAACGTGTAACCACAGATGGCTTAACTAAGGAGAATAAAGTTACTGGAGTTGTGGAGCGTGTAGGAATGCCCGCTGAATACACAGACCCTCTGTGCTCTCCTGTCCAGCATGCCCCTGAATTCAATCCCCATCAACCAGATGGTGTCTGGTTTACTGATGGGAGCGCTTGCAAAATACAGGGTAAATGGCAAGGAATGGCTGCTGCTGTATCTGTAGCTGATGAACTTGCAGTAACTGAGTAGAAGGCTCTGCTCAATTAGCAGAGCTCTATGCCATAGTATTAGCTCTTAGAAATGGCGCACGGACCGTATACGCTGATTCCTATGCTGTATGGGCTGGTGCTACACAATGGCTAGGAAATTGGGCAAAACACAACTGGCAGGTAGGGAACTGAGATGTATGGGGAAGGGAATATTGGGAACAAATATACAATATCACTAACTCCCATACTATTGCTGTAGGGCACATAGCCACACACCAGAAAAATACCACTCAGGTAGCCAAATGGAACAGTATGATTGACCACTTAGCGAGCATAAATGCGGCAGGATTTTCCTCTACCTTGAGTATTGAATGGCTGGAGTAAACGGCTGCATGAATGGTTGGGACACACTGGTGCATATGACCTGTATCAGCATGCAGCAAGATGAGGTTGGCCAATTACTAAGCAACAACCAGTTCAGCTAGTGACCACCTGTGGATTTTGTAATGAAACGAAGGATTATCTTGACAAAAGTCAACAACAAGCAAACCTCAGGGAAGGCAAAGTCCTTTGGGGTACTTGGCAAGCAGACTATACCAGGCCCATGACACGTACCTCTGAAGGATGGAAATTTATTATGACTGGAGTTGAAATACTGAGCGGTTTGGGTAATGTTTACCCTACTCTCACCGCGTTGACAGCCATGGCAGGATTAAACTGATGGTTTGCTACGCACCCAATGCCACAAGAGATACAGTCAAATAATGGGTCACATTTTAAAAATAAAATAGTACAGGAATGGTGTCTTAAGCATGGAGTTAAGTGGCCTTTCCACTTACCCTATCGAACTCAGAGTAATGGTATAGTAGAAAGATGGAACAGGTTGCTTAAACAACAACTCAAATGTCAAAATGGTGATGTTAATTGGGGAAGAAACATATAGGAGGCTATGCGAGCTTTGAACTCCTGGCAGACTCTTACTAGTAGTCCACTATACAGAGGTTTTTGTATTGGGTTTGTGTGGCAAGGTTTTGGTAGCGAGGGGGTTACAGGAGTGGCTTCTGTGAGAAGATACCAGAAGCTTCCCCCATGTCCAACAGAGCCAGTTCCAGCCGGCTCCAAGAGGGACCCACCGCTGGCCAAAGCTGAGCCAATCAGCGATGGTGGTAGCACCTCTGTAATAACATATTTAAGAAGGGGAAAAAATTCCTGCGCAACAGCAGATGGGAGAGAGGAGTGAGAATATGTGAGAGAAGCAACTATGCAGACACCAAGGTCAGCGAAGAAGGAGGGGAGGAGGTGCTCCAGGCACCCTGGTGAAGACCATGGTGAAACAGGCTGTTCCCCTGCAGCTCATGGAGGTCCACGGTGGAGCCGATATCCACCTGCAGCTCATGGAGGACCCCACGCTGGAGCAGGTGGATGTGCCTGAAGGAAGCTATGACCCCGTGGAGAGTCCGCACTGGAGCAGGCTCCTGGCAGGACCTGTGGACCTGTGGAGAGGAGCCCACGCTGGAGCAGGTTTTCTGGCAGGACTTGTGACCCCGTGGGGGACCCATGCTGGAACAGTCCATTCCTGAAGGAAATGGACTGGCACCCCGTGGAAAGGACCCATGCTGGAGCAGTTCGCAAAGAACTGCAGCCCGTGGGAAGGATCCACGTTGGAGAGGTTCGTGAAGGACTGTATCCCATGGTTGGGACCCCATGCTGGAGCAGGGGAAGAGTGTGAGGAGGAAGGAGAGGCAGAGACAACGCATAATGAACTGACTGCAACCCGCATTCCCCGTCCCCCTGCACCGCTTGGGGGGTGGAGGTAGAAAAGTCGGGAGTGTTTGTTTAGCAATTGGTGAGTGATCTCCCTGTCCTTATCTCAACCCACGAGCTTTTTGTTATATTTTTTTCTCCCCCTGTCCAGTTGAGGAGGGGGAGTGATAGAGCGGCTTGGTGGGCACCTGTCGGCCAGCCAAGGTCGACCCACCACAATCGCGGAGACATAAGGGGATGTAGGACACCACCACCTGGAGCAGCCAATAGATGTTGCTAATTTCTATTTTTCACCTGGGATGGTCAATAAGTAATGATGTTTTCCTAATCTCTCAGACCAATTTTTATTTTTCCAGACTGTTTTCCTGTTCTTGCAGTTAGACCAGCCAATGGCAGTCACCAATTCCTTCTTTTTCAGGATGTTTTCCCTCTTTTCCAGACTATTTTTCACTTTTCCAGACAATAAGTTGCTGTTACAGTTTCTTGGGTTTGTGCTTATCGGTGGTATCTCAGGCTGTCTCCGGTTTCTAGGTACCCAGCTGCACTTCAAAGATGCCAGTTGCGCTTCTCAAGGATGCTTCTGGTTCACAGGCCTAGTTCCCAGGCTAGCGTTTCCCAGGCTGGCAGGCGTTTTCTCTGTCAGTATTTCAGCAGACATCTTCTGTTCAGTATTATTCCCCTTATAACCAGGTTGTCTTTATGGCTGCTCCCATCAAGGATACCTTGCGTAATGTACGTGACACATGACCACCTGACATACGGACCGAGTGAGGGCACCAGTATATTAAGTATTAGTAACATCCATATGTTAAGTATTAGTAAAGCTTAATTTTTCTTATTTCTTTTAAATAAACATAAATATAAATTCTAGTATTTTCTTCCCCCACTCCAATGGATCATCTTGTGCACCCCCCTGGGGTGCATGCACCCCACTTTGGAGACCATTGGTCTAGAACACAAGACATCAAACAGATTATATATTTTGTCTTTCCAGTTTGAACAGATTTGGACTAACAGCATGGAGGTGAATTATTGTTTTTATTGTTATTACCTACTGTTTGAGTTCTCTTAGTCTGTCTTTGACACTTGCCATCATGGCACCCTTCACTCTCTGGGCACTCTGTCTCAGCTCACTTGCTCCCTCTCTCAGTGTGCGCTCTCAGTGCGCTCAGTTGAGCTTTCTTGCTCGGCTTTCTAGCTCGATCCTATCGATGCTCTCACTGGACCTGCCTGCCCAGCTCCATGTCAGTGCCCTCGGATCACTCAGCGCATCTGCTCTTCTCCCTCTCTCCTTTCAGCGCTCCCTCTCTCTTCTCAGCATGCTCTTTACTGTTATTGCTCTCATGTCTCAGCTTGCTCAGTGCTCCGCTCTTGACTCTCAGCACTCCTTCTCAACTCTCTCTTGACTGTCAACTCTTGAGACTCTCGTGTGTCTTGACTTACTTGGTGCTCCATCTGTTGAATCACAGTCTCTCAGTTCTTGGTGCTCCCTGTCTTGGGGCTCTCATTCAGCTATTGGCTCTTTCTCTGCTCTCTCATGGCTCTCTCTTGGTGCTCTTTCTGCTCTGGATGCTCGCTCAGCTCTCTGTCTGCTCTGGACACTCTCTTGGCTTGCTCTCAACTATCTGAGCTTTTGACTCTTGGTGTTCCTGTTCTTGACTCTTGCTCTGCTTTTTACTCTTTTGATGTTTGGATCTCTCTGGGAACTCGCTTGGCATTTTGGGCACGCTCTCTCCACTCGTTCCTGTCTTTTGGCTCCCCTCCCTCCCGTCCTCCTCTCTCAGTCCCCTCTTGCCTCCCACTCTCGG
The DNA here is from genome assembly GCF_034638445.1 of Ciconia boyciana. Lineage (NCBI taxonomy): Eukaryota > Metazoa > Chordata > Aves > Ciconiiformes > Ciconiidae > Ciconia > Ciconia boyciana. Next base: position 4,593,532 of record NC_132937.1, read on the forward strand.
CTCTTGCTCTCGGCCCCTCCAGCCCTCTCTCCAGTCTCGGCCCTCGCAGGATCCTCTCTCAGCCCCTTCTAGGCACTAGAAGGATCCTCGCTCGGCCCTCTCCGCTCTCGCTCTCCTCTTTCTTGGTCCCCGCTTGTCTTGCTCACCCCTCTCTTGGCTCTTTTTTTCTCAGCCCTTGTTCCCTTCTTGCTTTCCTCTCTCTTGGCCCTCACTCACTCCTCAAGCCTGCCCCCCCCACCTAGCACATCTATTGCCCTCCTCTCTTGGCCCTCACTCCTCTCATTCCCCCCTCATTCTCCCCTCTCTTAGGTCCTGCTTCCCTTTCACTTGGCCCTTGCCCTCCTCTCGCTTGGCACTCGCTCCTCTCCCCCCCTGCTTTATTGGCCCTTGTGCCTCTCACCCTCTTCTCACTCTCACCTTGCTCTCCCCACACCCATTTTGTTCACCTATTGCTCCCTTCTCTTGGCTGTTGCTCTCTCCCCCTTCTCAGCCCTCACTTCTCCCAACCCCTGTGCCCCTCTCGCTCTCCTGTCTGTTGGCCCTCACCCCTCTCATTCTCCCCTCTCTTGGCCCTCTTGCTCCCCTCTCTCTGGGTCCTCTCTCACTCCTGTCAGCTGTATGCTAATCTCTCTTGGCTTCTCATTTCTTGTTGCGCGCTCTCGGCTCTCGCTCCCTGCTCCTCGGCTCTCACTCCTGGTTCCTCACTCTCGGCTCTCCTCTCTGCCACCCACTCCTCTCCTCTCTCCTTGCTCCTCGCTCCTCTCACTCCCCTCTCTTGGCCCTTGCTCTTTGCTCGCGGCCCTCGACCTCAGTCCTAGCTCTCTGCCCTCTCTCGCTCCTCTCTCCTCTTGGCCATAGCCCCTCTCTCTTGGCTCTGTGCTCCTTGCTCTCAGCTGCTCACTCCTTTATCCTCTTGGCTCTTGCTCCTTGGTGCTCAGTCATGCTTCCTTGCTCTTGGCACTCCCTGCCCCCCCGGTCCTTGTTTCCCCTCTCTCTCACTCCTCACTCCACTCTCTCAGCTCTCATCCCTTGCTACTTGCTCCCCTCTCCTTCAGCCCTCCCTTGCTCCTTTCTCATCTCGGCCCTTGCTCCTTGCCCTCGGCTCTCTGCTCCTTGCTCATTGCTCTTGCCTGCTCATTCTTGGCTCTTTCTTCTTGCTGCGCTCTCCCCCTACTCCTTGCTCTTGCTCCTTGTTCCTGGCTCTTGCTCCTTGCTCTCAGACTGTGTTCCTCTCAGCCCTTGCTTCTCTCTCCTTTCGCTCCCCTCTCTCGGCTCTTGGCCCTTGCTCCTCTGGCTCATCTTGGCTCTCATGCCTCTCTTCTCTTGTGCCTCTCTCCTCATCCCCCTCTCCCCTCCACTTGGCTCTTGCTCCCCTCTCCCCTTGGCTTGCCTTTCCCCTTGGCTCTTTCTCCTTGCTCTTCTCTCTTGGCCCTTGCTCTTGTCTCTCATTCCTCGCAGCTCTGTGTTCCTTGCTCTCAGCCCTCGCTCCCCTTGCTCCCCTCTCACCGCCCCCCCCTTGGCCCTTGCTCCTCTGGCACTCCTCTCACTCCCCCCCACTTTGGCACTCACTCCTTGCTCTTCTCGTTCCCCTCTCAGACAGTGTTCTTTGCTCCTCTTGCTCCCCTCTCTCTTAGCCCTCTCACCACTTGTTCTTCTCTGTCTTGCCTTCTCACTCCTTACTCCTTGCGCACCCCTCTCGGCCCTCACCCCTCTAGCTCTCCTCGCTCTCTCAGCCCTTGGTCCTCTTGTTCTCCCTGCTCTCATTTCTTCTCCACAGTGGTCCCCTCTTGCTCTCCTTGGCCTGTGGTCCCATCATGTGCACCTCTTGCTCCTTTCTCTCTCTGCCCTAGGTCCTCTCGCTTCTTCCTCCCTCGGCCCCCGCTCCCCTCTCTCTTGGCCCTCGCTCCTCTCATTCCCTCCATCTTTCTCAGCCCTCATGCCCCTCTCCTCTCACTCCTGTCTATCTTGGCCCTCACATGTTGCGCTCCGCTTTTGCTCTCCCCCTCCTCGGCCCTCACCCCTCTTGCTCTCCCCCTTCTTGGCCCTCGCTCCTCTCGCTTCTCTCTCTCGGCCCTCACCCCCCCTGCCCTTGCTCTTCTCACTTTCTCTCGTGTCTCACTCACCTCACTTCCCCTTTGCTCTACCCCCTCTCAGCCTTTGCTCCTCTTGTTCTCCTATCTCACAGCCCTCGCTCTCCTCTCTCCCCTCTCGCTCCTCCCTCTATTGGCCCTTGTGCCTCTGGCTCTCCTTGGTCATTTGGCTCTCCTGCTCTCCTCTCTCTTGGTACTTGGTCCCATCGCAATAACCTTTTGCTCCTTTCTTTCTTGGCCCTTGCACCTCTTGCTCCCCTCTCTCTTGGCCCTCATGCCTCTCGCTTCTTTCTCCCTTGCTCCTCGCTCATCTCACTCTCCCCTCTCTCAGCCCTAAATCCCCAGGCTTTCCTCCTTCGTCCCTCACTTCTTGCCCACCCCCCCCCTTGGCCCTTGGTCTTTGTGCTTTCCTCTCTCTTGGCCCTTGCTCATCTCGCTCTCCTCTCCCTTGGCCTCCACTCCTTTTGCTCTCCTCTTGCTCCCCTCTTGCTACTCGCTGCTCTCTCCTCCCTCTCAGCCCTCGTGACTCGTGCTCGCCTCTCTTGTCCCTTGTTCCTCTTGCCCCCCCCCCGTCTCTTTTCCTCGCTCCTGTCTCTCATCCCTTGTTCCCCTGGCTCCCCTCTCTCACACCCCTTGCACCTCGCTCCCCTCTATCTCATCTCTCGCTTCCCTTGCTCCCCTTCCTCTCAGCCATAGACTCTCGTTCCCCTCTGTCAGTTGTCGCTACTTGCTCTCCTGTCTCAGCTCTTGCTCCACACCCTCCCATGGCTTTCACTCCCCTCACACCCCTTAATCTTGCTCTGGGTTCTCAGCCCTTGCTCCCCTCTCTTTCAGCTGTTGCCCCATGCTCCTTGCTCCCCTCTATCTTGACCCTCGCACCCCACTCCCCTCTATCTCGTCTCTCGCTCCCCTTCCTATCAGCCATAGGCTCTTGCTCCCCTCTGTCGGCTCTTGCTCCTCACTCCCCTCTTTCAGCTCTCATTCTTGCTCTCTTTGCTCATGGCTCTTGCTCCCCTTGCTCTCGGCTCTCGCTCATCTTGCACCCCTCGCTCCAGGCTCTCGCTCATCTTGCTCTTGGCTCTTGTGCCCCTTGCTCGTGCTTCTCCCTCCCCTCCATTGTTCCCCTCCCTCGTGTCTCACTGTTGGCTTGCTCCCCTCATTCCTCATGATCCCAGCTCTTCCCATCGTTCCCCTCTCTCATACCCCTCACTCCTGGCTCCTGCCCCCCCCCCCAGCTCTCACGCCTCACTGCCCTCACTCTCACCCCATGCTCTTGCCCCTCGCTCCCTTCTCTCTTGCTCCACCCCCTTGCTCCTTCCTTTCCTCTCTTGCCTCTTTCTCCTCGCACCCCTTCCTCTTGTCCCTCCCTCTTTGCCCCCCCGCTATTCCCCCTTGCCCCTTGCTCCCCTCTCATAACCCTCCCATCTCTCTTGCTCCTTGCTCTCTCAGCTTTTGTGTCTTTCACTTGCGGATCTTGCTCCCCTTGCTCCTTTCTCACCCCTCTACTCTGGGCTCTTGCTCATCTTGCTCTCAGATCTCACTCCCCTTGTTCTCGACCCTTGCTCTTGCTCTTGGCCTTCTCTCCCTTCACTCTCACCTCTTGCCCCCCCCAGTTGTCACCCCTTGCTCCTCACTCCCCTCTCTCTTGGCTCTCACACCTCGCTCCTCTTGCCTCCTTTTATCTTATCTCTCACTCCTCTTGCTCCCTTTCCTCTCAGCCGTAGGCTCTCACTCCCCTCTGTCAGCTCTTGCTTCTTGCTCCCCTCTGTAGGCTTGTCACCCAGCGCTATGGGGACAGACAGGTTCTTTTGGGGATCCTTGGCAGAATGATGATGGCACTAAGTTGTAGTTACAATTAAAGCTTTATTTTTTTAACAGAATTTTATGATCAGCATAGCATAGAATTTTATGATCAGAGTAGCATAGGAGTTTTATAAGTAGAATCAGTGTAGCACAGTTTTATAAGCAGCGTAGCACAGAATTTTATAGCACAGCTTAGCTTATGGTTTTTAATCACCTGGACCCTCTGCAGATCAGGCCAAATCTTAATACTTGGCTTGCTGTATCAATATAACAATCATAATCTAAACTTGAAAACATGTAAAAGAATACGAGTCAGTCACTCAATCCTCAGAGGAAGCAGACGACGGTGGAGGTGTCCCTGACCACTGAGGGATCATGGGTTTCACTGTCCAGCAGCAGTTCTGGTCCAAGTTCCCACTTAGGACTTGTAAATGCTTGATTTTATAGACAGTGCTCTGTGTACTGTTATGCTTCCCTGTTCTGTGATGGGGTCATCATCACCACTTGGTTGGCTGGGTGCCTGGGACCTTCAAGGCTGGTAAGGAGGGAAGAAGTCGGCCTGGCGCCCAGGAACCTTGAGGCCGATAGGGAGGGGAAGAAGAAATCTGCCTGATGTGCAGGACCTTCAGGGCCTGATGAGGAGGGGAAAGGAGACTGATATGTGACTAGCTCGGTGACAGAGAATGGCCATTTGCCTTATAAAATGGTGTTAGTAATGCTAACCATGTTACCAGGGGTCAGGAGCAGGGTGTACTTGGTCACAAGGCTCTTGCTCCCTTTGCACACAGTTCTTGCTCCCCTCGCTCTCGCTCCCCTCACTTCCCTGTCTCTTGCTCCTCACACACTCCTTGCTCTCGGCTCTTGCTCCTCTCATACCCCTTGCTCTGGGCTCTCACTCATCTTGCCTTTGCTCCCCGCTCCCCTTCCTCTCAGCCTGTTGTGGGTTAATCCCAGTAGGCAGCTAAGCCTGACACAGCCGCTTGCTCACTCCCCCTCCAGTGGGATGGGGGAGAGAATCGGAAGGGTAAAAGTGAGAAAACTTGTGGGTTGAGATAAAGACGGTTTAATAGATGAAGCAAAGCTGCATGCACAAGCAAAGCAAAACAAGGAATTAATTCACTACTTCCCATTGGCAGGCAGATGTTTAGCCATTTGCAGGAAAGCAGGGCTTCATCACACATAATGGTTACTTGGGAAGACAAATGCCGTAACTCCAAATGTCCCCCTGTCCTCCTCCTTCCCTGCAGCTTTTATTGCTGAGCACGATGTCATATGGTATGGAATATTCCTTTGGTCAGTTGGGGTCAGCTTTCCTAGCTGTGTCCCCTCCCAACTTCTTACACACCCTCAGCCTACTTGCTGTGGGGGCAGCATGAGAAACAGAGAAGACCTTGACGTTGTGCAAGCACTGTTCAGCAATAGCTAAAGCATCGGCGTGTTATCAACACTGTTTTGGTTACAAATCCAAAGCACAGCACCATAGGGGCTGCTATGAAGAAAATTAACTCTGTTCCAGCCAAAGCCAGTACACAGCTGTAGGCTCTCACTCCCTTTGCTCCCCTTGCTCTTGGATCTCGCTCCTCTCGCTCCTCTTGATTATGGCTTTTGCCACCTTGCCCTCGTTCCTCATTCCTGCTCCTTTCTCCCCTTACTCCATTCTCCCCTTGCTACCCTTGCTCTTGTCCTTCACTCCTTGTTCCCCTCTTTCTTGGCTCTTGCTCCCCTTTGTCTTGGCTTTCCCCTCTCGTTTCCCCCTTTCGATTCTAACCCCTCCCTCTCACTCCCCTGTCTCTTAGCTCTCATCCCTTGCTCCCCTCTCTCTCAGCTGTCGTCTGTTTCTTCTCACTCCCCTCCCCGGCCCTTCCCCCCTTTCCCAGCACTCCCTCGTCTCTCTCCTGTCTCTTTCTTAGGCCTTGCCTCTATCTTGGCCCTCTCTCCTCTTGGCCCCCACTCTTTTCTCATTTTTCTCTAAGCCTTTGCTCAGCTCTTGGCCCTCCTTTTTCTCTTGGCCCTTGCTTTTCTCTCAGCCTTTGCTCCTCTCTGGCCCCTCTCTTGGCTCTCTTTTGGCTCTCTCCTCCCTCACCCCTTTTCTGGCTCTTTTGGCTCTCTAGGCCCTCGCCCTTTTCCCAGCTCTATCCTGTCTCTTGTTCCTCGCTCCTCTCTTGTCCCTTGCTCCTCTCTCAGCTCTCTCTCAGTCTTTGTCCCCCTCCCATCTCTTTCACAGCTATCTCTTGGGCCTCACCCCTCTCTCGCCCATCGCTACCCCCTCTCTCACCCCTTGCTCCCCTCTTGTCCCCCCCTCTCGGCTCTCATCCCTTGCTCCTGTTGCTCTCGGCTCGCTCTCTCTTTGCTCCCCTCACCCTTGGCGATCTCCTACTCCTTGCTCCCTTCTCTTTTGCTCCTTGCTCCTCTCATTCCTTGCTCATGCTCTTCAGTCCTCTCTCTCATGCCTCACTCCTCTGTCTTGCTCCTGTCAGCTCCTTGTGCTTTGCTCCTTGCTCCTTTCTCTCAGCTCTTGCCCCTCACTCTGCTCTCGAAATGTGCTCCTCTCTCCATCCTCTCTTGGCCCTCCCCTCTCTCTTTTATCTCTCAACCTGCACTCTACTCTTGACACTCACTCTTCTCTCGGCCCTCCCCTCTCTTTGCTCTCAAACCTCTCACCTCTCCTGTCTCTCTCTTAGCTTGCCCCTCTCCCGGCTCTGTCTCATCTCTGTAGACCCTCGCCATGCTTCTGTCTCTCTCTTGGCCTTAGCTCCTCTCTTGGCCCTCACCTCTCTCAGGGCCCTCACTCCTCTTGGCTTTGTCTCGCCCCTCACCCCTGTCCTGGCTCTCTCCTCCCTCTCCCCTCTCCAGACTCTCTCTCAGATCTCTAGGCCCTCGCCCCTCTCACAACTCTCTCCCAGTTCTCTCTCGGCCCGTGCTCCTCTCTTAGTCCTCTCTCCTCTGTCAACTCTCTAGTCCCTCTCACCTCTGTCTCAACATTCTCTTGGTCCTTGACCCTCTCCTGGCTCTGTTGGCCCTTGCTCCCCTCTTGGCTCTCTCTCGGCACTTGTTCCTCTCCAAGCTCTCTCCTGGTTTTTGGCCCTTGCCCCTGTATCAGCGCTCTCTCAGCTCTTGCACCTCTATCAGTTCTCTCTCGGCTCCCTCTCCTCTCTCGGCCCTTGCTCATCTCTCGTTTTTTTTTTCTTGACCCTAACCTCTATCCTGACTCTTACTTGGCTCTCTCCTCCCTCTCCCTTCTCCGGGCTCTCTCCTGGCTCTCTAGGTTCTTGCCCCTCTCACAGCTCTCTCCCGGCCTTTGCTCTTCTTGGCCCTCGCTCCTCTCGGCACTTTCTCGGCCCTTGCTCCTCTCTCAGCTTTCTCTCAGCTCTTTAGGCCCTCACCACTGTCCCATCTCTCTTTTGGGGCTCTCTTGCCCCATGCTTCTCCATCCACTTTCTCTCAGCCATTGACCCTCTCCCGGCTCTCTCTTGGCCCTTGCTCCTCTCTTGGCACTCACACCTCTCTGCTTTCTCACAGCCCTTGCCCCTTATCAGCTTGCTCTCGGCCCTTGCCACCTACCCAGCGGTCTCTCTTGGCTCTCCTCTATCTCCCCTCCCTGGGTGCTCTCTCAGCTCTCTATGCCCTTGCCCTTCTCACATCTCTCTCCTGCCTCTCTCTTGCCCCTTGCTCCTCTCTCAGCCCTTGCTCCTCTCTCGGCTCTCTCTAGGCCCTCGCTCCTCTCTTGGCTTTCTCTTGGCCCTTGTCCCTCTCCTGGCTCTGTCTCAGCTTTCTCCTCCCTCTCCCCTTCCTGGGACCTCTCTGTAGGCCCTCACTGTTCTCTTGGTGCTCTCTTGGCCCTCTTTCATCTTGGCCCTCGCATCTAGACTCTTCCTTGGCTCTTCCTCACGCCTCTCTGGTCTTTCTCAGCTTGCTCTCTGCTCACTTCCAGATCTCTGTTGCCTTTATCTCTCTCTCTGCCCTTGTTTCTTTCTTGGTCCTCGCTCCTCTCTCAGTTCTCTGCTCCTCTCTCGGCAATCTCCCTCGCTCCTCTCCTGGCTTACTCTCAGCTCTCTCTTGCCCCCCCCCCCCCAGTCCTCACTTGGCCCTTGCTACCCTCTTTGCATTCTTGCAGCCCCTGCTCCTCTCTTGAGCCTTGCTCCTCTCTCTGTTCTCTCTCAGCCCTTGCTCCACTCTTGGCTCTTCCCAGCTCCTCTTCAGGCATTGTAGGTTTGCTCTTGGCTCACTCTAAGGTGTCTTGCACCACCCCCCACCACCCCCCCCCCCATCTCAGCCCTTCTTATTCCCTCAGCCCTTGTTCCTCTCTTGCCTCTCTCATCAATCTCTCTCGGCTCTCCCTCACTCCTCTCCTGGCTTACTCTCAGCTCTCTCTTGCCTCCCCCCCCCCCTTTCTCTCAGCCCCCCTTTTCCTCATGGCCCTCATTTTTCTCTCTTGCCCCTCTCTCGGCTGTCTCCTCCCTTGCCCCTCTCCTGTCTGTCTGTCTTGGATCTCTAGACCCTTGCACCTATCCCGGCTCTCTCTTGGACCTCACCCCTCTCAGCCGTCAGTCCTCTCTTGCCTCGATTTAATCTCTCTCTTGGTCTTTGCTCCTCTCTCGGCCCTATCTCCTTTCTTGCTCCTCTCAGGCTTTCTGTTGGCCCTTGTCCCTCTCCTGGCTCTCTCCTCCCTTGCCCCTCTTTCGTCTCTCTCCCAGCCATCTCTTGGGCATCATGCCTCTCAGCCATCGCTCCTCTCTCAGCTCTCTCTCAGCCCTGGATACTCTCTCCTACCTCTCTGTCACTTCTCTCCCCCTCTCCCCTCTAGCTCCCATCCTCCCTCTCCTCTCCCCTCCCCTTCCTTTTCCTCTTCCCTTCTTGTCTTCCCTTCCTCCCTCTCTCCACTCCCTCGCCCTGAACCTCTCGGCTCATCCCCTCGCTCTCCCCTCTCTCCCTCTTTCCTGAACCTATCTCGTCCCTCTCTAGCTGCCTCTCTCTCTCATCCACCTATTTCTCATCCATGTCTCTCCCACCCTCTGTTCCCTCTCTTGTGCCTCTCTTGCCTCCCTGCTATCTTCCCTCCACTCGTATTTCTCTCTCCTCTCTCACCCCCTCCTCTCTTCCGCCCTCCCTCTCTTGCTCACATTCCCTCCTAGCTCTTGTCCCCTCTCTCTGCTTCTCTCTCATCTCCCCCTCTCTCGTCTTCCCCCTCACCCCACCCTTTGCCTCCCTCTCTTGCCTCCTCTTTCCCTCCTTTCCCTCGTCTCTTCTCCTCTCCCCTCTTCTCCCCCCTGCCTCTCCCCCGCCTCCCTACGCACTCTAGTCTCCCTTGACTCTCTCGTATCTCTCCTCTCCTGTCTCTCTTCTCTCATCTCCCCTGCTCTCCCACATTTCTTGTCTAATCTCTCAGCCCTCCCTTGCCCCCTCCCTCTCCCCTCATATCTCATGTGCCCCTCTCATATCTCTCTCTCATCTCCCTCTCCTGCTGCCTCGTCTCTCTCGCCTCCTGCCTCTCTTGCCTCACATAATCTCTTGTCTCATGTCCTCTTGTCTTGTGTCCTCTTGTCTCATCTCATCGCATTGCTTGTCTCATCTTGTCTCACCTCCTGTTTCTCATCTCCCCTTTCTCTCCTTTCTCCCCTCTCCCCATCTATCCCCCTGTCTCCCTCCCATTTCTCCTGTCTCTCATCTCTTTGTCTCCTCTCATCGCTCATCTTGTCTCTCTTCTCTCACCTCTCCTCGTCTCATGTCTTGTCCTCTCATCTTGCCTTGTGTCTTTCTCTCATTTCTTTCTCATCTGTCGTTTCACCTCTCATTTCTCTCTTCTATCTTTCCCATTCTTCCCCTCTCCCCCCATCTCTTTCATCTTGCCTCCTCTCACCTCTCTTGCGCCTCCCCCCAATACAGTCTTTCTCATCTCTCTCTCGTCTGGTCTCATCTGGTCTCTCATCTTGTCTGTCATGTCTCTCATCTGGCCACTCTTGTCTTGCCTGGCCTCTCATCTCTTGTCTCATCTTGTCTCTGTCAGCTTGCCTCTCTCATCTCGTGTCTCGTCTCTCTCATTTTGTGTCTCCTCTCATCACTCATCTTGTTTTTACCCTTGTGTCTTACCTCATGTCTCACAGCTGCTATGCAGCATTTTTTACCCTTTTGTAAACATGTTATCACAGAAGCACCACCAGCTTCGCTGACTGGCTCAGCCTTGGGAGGCAGTAGGTCCATTTTGGAGCTGGCTAGAACTGGCTCTGTCCGACATGGGGGCAGCTCCTGATCTCTTCTCACAGAAGCCACCCCTGCAGCAGTGCCCCCCCCCGGCTACCAAAACCTTGCCACATAAACCCAATACAGGCACCAAAAAGGGCTGTTGTGGTTTAACCCCAGTAGGCAGCTTAACACCACACAGCCACTTACTCTTATCTTGTCAGGTCTCTCGTCTCACCTCTCTTATCTTATCTTGTCTCTCTCACCTCTCTCATCTGGTCTCACTCTCCTCCTCTCTCCTCTCCTTGTCTCTGTCGGCTTGTCTCTCATCTTGTTTCCCGTCGCATCTCTCTCAGCTGTAGTATCTAGCATCTAGTCTCTTTGTCTCTCCTCTTGTCACTCACTTCCCCTTTCTGGCTTCCCCTTTCTTGCCTCCCCTTTTCTTCCTCTCTCTCGTCTCATTTCATCTAGTCTCTCGTCTTGTCTCATCTTTTGTCTCTTGTCTCATTTCTCATGTCTCATCTCTTGTGTCTTCTCTCATCTCCCCCCATATATCTCTCGCCCTGTCTCGCCTCTCGCCTCTCATCTCACGGCTCTCCCTGTCTCCCTGTCCCCCCCCCAGTCACTCTTGTCTCTATCATCTCTTGTCGCATGGCGCCCCCCCCGTCAGCTTCTGGTCTCCCTCCATCGTCTCGTCCCATACCTCATCTTGTCCCACTCCCCTCTTGCTCCTTCCTCTCTATTCTCGCTCCCCACCCCTCCCTAGCCCCCGTTTCTCTCTTGTCTCTCCTTTTGGCCCTCATCTCTCTCTCGTGTCTCAGCTAGTCTCTCTTGTATGGTCTCTCTCATCTCTCTCTTCTCATCTCATCTCATCTCCCTCCTCCCCTCCCCTTGCCTCCTCTTGTCTCATCTCCTCTCATCTTACCCCCTCTTGTCTCATCTAGGTTGGCTTGTCTCTCTCATCTCATTTCTCATCTTGTCTCGTCTCTCCCTGCTCTTTAATCTCTCATCTCGCCTCTCTCACACTAACCCCTCTCCTCTCCTTCTCCCTCTCTTGTCACTCTGCTCTCTCTCCTCTATCTCGTCTCCCCCCCCCGTCTCATCTCATCCCTTATCCCTCTCTCACCCCCCTGCCCCCCCCTCATCTGGCCTCTCTTGTATCTTTCATCCTGTCTCTCCATTCTTGTCTCGTCTCGTCTCGTCTCGTCTCGTCTCGTCTCGTCTCGTCTCGTCTCCTCTCCTCTCCTCTCCTCTCCTCTCCTCTCCTCTCCTCTCCTCTCCTCTCCTCTCCTCTCCTCTCCTCTCCTCTCCTCTCCCCCATCTCTCCTCTCCCCCATCTCTCCTCTCCCCCATCTCTCCTCTCCCTCATCTCTCCTCATCTTGCATCTCTCGTCATCTCCTCTCTCACCTTATCTAATTTTTCCTCTTGTCTCTCCTCTCATCACACATCTCCCCTCTCTTGTCTGTCTTGTTTCTGTCTTATCCCTCTCTCATCCCTCCCTCATCACCCTCTCGTCTCCTTCTATCATCTCATCTCATCCCTCATCTCGTCCCTTGTCTCACCTCTCACCTGTTGTCTCTCATCTCTCTCGTGTTGTCTCTCTCGTCTCGTCTCTCATCTGTTGCTGTCGCCTGTTGTCTAGTCTCCCCTCTCCTGTCATCTCTCATCTCTTGTCTTGCCTTGTCTCCCATCTCATCTCCTCTCTAGTCTCTCATCTTGTCTCTCCTCTCTCATCTCCTTTAATCATCTCTTGTCTCTTTCGTCCTGTCTCTCCATTCTCATCTCTCCTCTCCGCTCCTGTCATCTCGTCTTGTCTCGTCTTTAATCTCTCCTTTCCTCTCTCATCTCGTCTCGTCTCATGCCTCATCTCTCTCTACTTGTCTATTGCCACTCGTCTCGCCACCCATCTCGTCTCTCCCTCTCTTCTCATCTCTCTCTATTGCCCCCCTCTTGCCACCCTCTTGTCTCCCTCTATTGCCTCATCTCATGTCTCGTTCCTTGTCTCATCCCTCTTGTCTCTCTCCTGTCTCTCTCGTCTTTCCTGTCCCTTGCAACTCTCACCTCTCTCTCATTATTCACCCCTCTTATCCTCCCCTCTACTCTTGTATGGTCTGGCCTATCTTGTCTAATTTCATGCTCTCGTTTAGTCTCTCTCATAGTCTTGCGTCTATAGCTCATCTCCTCTCCCGTCTCTCTCATCTCATCTTTCTAATCTCTCGTGTCTCTCATCTCTTGTCACTCCCCCCCCCCGGTACCTCTCTTATTCTGTCTCTCCATCCACATCTGGTCTCTCTCATCTCGCCTCGGCTCCATCTAGTCTGTATCTCGTCTGTCGTCTTTCTCTCATCTGCCCCATCTCTATTGTCTGCCTCCTCTGTCTCATCTCGATCATCCACCTCGTCTGTCTCTCATCTGTTGTCTGTCTTTATCTCCCCTGTCTCTCCCTCTTCTGTTTCTTGTCTTTTATCTTGTTTGTGTCATGTCTCCCCCCCCCCCCCCCTTCTTGTCTTTTCTCTTGCCTGCCCCTTGCTCCCCCCTCTCTCGCCCCTCATCTTTCTCTGGCCTCTCTAGTCTGTCTCCTGTCTCTCACTTGTCTGTCTTCTTTCTTGGCTCTGCCTCATCTTTCTCTCGCCTGTCTCTTGTCTCTCTCCTCTTGTTTCTCTCTCCACTCATCTTGTCTCATCTCTCCACTCATCTTGTCTCATCTTGTCTGCCTCGTTCCTCACCTCACCTCAGCTCTCACCTCTCGTCTCTCTCCTCTCACCTCATGCCCCTCATATCTCTTGCCTCTCTCCCCTCTCATTTCTCTTACCTCTCATCTCTCCACTGATCTCTTGTCTCGTCTTGTCTGTCTCGTGTCTCATCTCATCTCTCCCATCTCTGTCTCCCATCTCTCTCCTCATCTCTCTCCACTCATCTCTTGTCTCGTCTTGTCTATCTTGTGTCTAATCTTATCTTGTCTCTCCCGTCTTCCCCCCATCTCTTGTCTATCCCCTCTTGGCTCTCTCTCAGCCCTCTTGGGTCTCACTCACATCTCTTGGCTTTCTCAGCCTTCACTCTCCTCTCTTGGTCTCAACTGTCTTGAATTTCGTAATCAGCTTTCTCTCTCATGTCTTGGAACTAATTTCTCTCATCATGCTATCATCTCTCCCACTCCTCAGTACTCTCTCTCTTTCTCACTCTCCATTTTGTTTATGCTCTATCTCTTTTCTTTCCAGTCAGTTGGGACTTTCTTTTTCTTCTTTTTAAAAATCCTTTTGACAGTATAAACTTTTAGCATAGCCCCCAAAGCCAACAAAAAGCAAAAGTGTTGCTTTCTTCCATAAATAACAAATAGGCATTTTTCTAGGGTTGGTGTGGTCAGTGTCTACCTCTCAATTATACTTGATTAAATATGTCATGGGTTGACCCTGAGCAGCAGCCAAACACTCACCCTTCTTGCTCACTACCTTCTCCCATAGGATGGGGGGAAAACAGAAGGAAGGTGAAAAGACTTGTGGATCAAGAAAATGACAGTTTAAGAAGAAAAACAAAAGCTGTGTGTGCAAACAAAGCAAAAAGAGGAATTAATTCACTACTCCCCATTGGCCAGCCACGAGATGTCCAGCCACTTCCTGGAAAGCAGAGCCTCAGCATGCTTAACGGTTGCTTGCGAAGACAAATGCCATAACCATGAGTGTCCCCCCCTTCCTCCTCCTTTTCGTGAGCTTTATTTGCTGAGCATGATGTCATATGATATGGAATATCCCTTTGGTCAGTTGGGGTCAGCTGTCGTGGCTATGTCCCCTCCCAACCTCTTGCTTACCCCCAGCCTACTGGCCTTGGTGTGGGGGGGTGGGGAGTTGGAGAGAAAGCCTTGATGCTGTGCAAGCGCTGCTTAGCAATAGCCAAAACATTAGTCTGTTATCAACACTGTTCTAGCCACAAATGTAAAGCACAGCACCATATGGGCAGCTATGAGGAAAGTTAACTCTATCCCAGACAGGCCCAGTACAAAATGTAATGCTGATTGATAGATGCGTTGGCAACAAGAAAGGATTCTACAAGTACAGAAACAGCAAAAGGAAGACTAGGGAAAATGTTATCTGCTGCTGAATGGGGCGGGGGAACTGGTGACAAATGACATGGATAAGGTTGAGGTACTCAATGCCTTCTTTGCCTCAGTCTTTACTGGTAAGACCAGCCTTGAGGATTCCCAGGCCCCTGAGACCAGAGGGAAAGTCTGGAGCAAGGAAGATTTACCCTCCGTGGAGGAGGACCATGTATAAGAGCACTTATACAAACTGAACATACATAAGTCCACAGAGCCTGATGTGTTGCACCCACGAGTGCTGAGGGAGCTGACTGATGTCATTGCAAGGCCACTCTCAATTATCTTTGAATGGTCATGGTGATTGGAAGAGGTTCCTGACAAGTGGAAGAGAGCAAATATCACTCCAGTCTTCGAGAAAGGCAAGAAGGAAGATCTGGGGAACTACAGGCTGGTCAGCCTCACCTGTATTCCTGGGAAGATGATAGAGAAAATAATCCTGGAAACTGAAGGACATGAAGGTGCTTGGTAGGAGTCAGTATGGATCTACAAATGGGAAATCATGCCTGACCAACCTGATAAGCCTTCTACAATGAGGCAACTAGCTTGGTGGATGAGGAGAGAGCAGTGGATATTGTTTAATGGACAGTGAGGTAGACTGAAACTGGCTGAATGGCCAGGCCCAGAGGTTTGTGATCAGTGGCACAATTTTCAGTTGGAAGCAAGTCACTAGTGGTGTCCCCCAGGAGTCTATACTGGGGCCAATACTTTTTGCTATCTTCATTAATGACCTGCAAAATAGGACAGAGTGCACCCTCAGCAAGTTTTCAAATGATACAAAACTGGGAGGAGTGGCTGATATACTAGATGGTTGTGCTGCCATTCAGAGAGACCTTGACAGGCTTGAGAACTGGGCAGAGAAGAATCTCATGAAGTTCAACAAGTAGGAATGCAAAGTCCTGTATCTGGGGAGGACTTACCCCAGGCACCAGTACAGGCTGCAGGCTGACTAGCTAGAAAGTAGCTTTGCAGAGAAGGAAATGGGTGTCCTGGTGGACAAGAAGCTGAACGTGAGCCAGCAGTGCACCCTCGTGGCAAAAAAGGCCAACAGTATCCCTGGCTGCATTAGGAAGAACATTGCTAGGAGGTTGAGGTAGATCCTTCCTCTCTACTCAGTGCTAGTGAGGCCGCATCTGGAGTACTGTGTTCAGTTCTGGGCTCCCCAGTACAAGAAAGGTATGGACTTACTGGGGCAAGTCCAGCAAAGGGCCACAAAGATGATTAAGGGACTGGAGCATCTGCCATATGAGGAGAGGCTGAGAGAGCTGGGACTATTCAGCCTGGAGAAGAGAAGGCTCAGGGAGGATCTTATCATTGTGTATAAATACCTGATGGGAGGGAGTGAAGATGAGGGAGCAAGACTCTTCTCAGTGGTGCTCATTGACAGGACAAGAGGCAATGGGCACAAATGGAAAAAAACAGGAAATTCCATCTGAACGCTCGAAGACGCTTTTTTACTGTGAGGTTAGTCAAGGACTATACCAGGTTGTCCAAAGATGTTGTGGAGTCTCTATCCTTGGAGATTTTAAGAACCCAACTGGACATGGCCCTGAGCAACTTGCTCTAGGTGACCCTGTTTTGAGCAGGGGGGTTGGACTAGATGATCTCAAGAGGTCCCTTCCAACCTAAACGATTCTGTGATTCTGTGCAAAATTGAGGAATTCTCTAATTCCTAGTATGTAGAAGTCATCCTCAGTCTTCTTTCTGATACTCTAAATAGGTTTTCTTTGTAAGGCATTTTCCTTCGTTGTTGGACCATTTCTGTGCTCTATCCGGACTTTGAATATTCTTCTTTAAAATGTCAGTGCCACAACCTCATGTACTTTTCTAGTGTGTGCCTCACTATTTTAATAGGGGTAAAATCCTTGTTTATAACTCCAGTGATTACATTAACACTTTCTGCTAAAGCAAGCTTACTTGAGTCACTTTTTCACTATGACCTTTAAAATGCTTTTCAGGGTCTTCTTTTCAGGTTGCAGCCCCTCATTCTATCACCTGCTAGAGCTTTAACTCGGCATTTGAATATGAAGAATTTATAGTGCAACTCAGTAAACCAGAGGAAGGACAGCTTTGAAGAATGGGTAGTCATTTACAAGCTGATGGGAGGACTTTGACTTATTTCTGATTTTTGAGTTGTTCCTGAAGTCGCATAAATAAGTGAGAAAAGTTTCTGTTCATTTACATTATTAAATAAGATATTTTGAGTGCAAGTAAGGTAAGAGAAAACTTTGAATATTTCAGTACATAAGGATTTGAACTGTTTCAGGGAAGAAAATGAAGAGAGAAATTTCTGGTATTGCATATTTTACCCATTGTGTTCTTACAGTACACTTTATTCAGTGTATGTTAGTTCTTTCTAAAAGCTGACAATATTGGAGGTACTGTAATTTACTTGTATTGTGATTACTATAGAAATTACTCTCTTAGTTCTTCAGAATTGTGTCGAGTTGGTATGAAATGTTTCCAGTGTTCAGTTTAATTGCATTGATTATTGCAAGTCTTTTTGTGAAGGCATGCTTAATTAAGAAGTAGGCATTTATATGTGCAGTTTCTAGAATTAATTATGTTTGTGCATATAGGTAGCTTAAAGTGTGTTGTCTTAATATGGTATAAGGTTTTGAGTCTCCTCTCAAAATTTGACAATAGTTGCAGCTAACGTATACAAGTGTAATTAGAGAAGAATCAGGCCTGTGAATGGATTTTTTTTCTAAAAGTTCTTTACCTCAAAGCAGTAAGTAGGTTCGTGTGCACCTCGCTTCTGATTTGATAAACGTATTTGCTGTTACAAAGCAGACTGTAAACTGTTAGAAAAAAATTCATGAAGTCCAAAGCTTATAGTATTCTCTTCTTGATGTGCTGCAAGCTCTAAGCAGACCTTAGATTAGACAAAGCAATAATATATAATATGAATTTTCTAATATTTTAGGCTAAAGCAGCATTTTAAAAAAGGAAAAATAAAATAAATATCTCCATGTACTAATGTAATAGTATGTGAAACAATCTTTAGCTAATCCCTAGGTTGGATTTTGGGTGAATATTCTTCTTTTAAGATCTGAATAAGGATAAGTGACAAAAAGCAAAGAAGTTTGTGCTGAACTTTTAATTTTACATTTTAATTTTATTCAGAGACCACGATGCAGACATCAGAGACTGGGTCGGACACAGGTTCGACTGTGACTTTACAGGCATCTGTGGCTGGCCAGGCAGCAGTGCCCACACAGGTAGTACAGCAGGTACCGGTTCAGCAACAGGTAGGTGTCTGTTAATTTTGGGAAAACAAAAAACCCTGGCAAGACAGAATGATGCATTTCAACAGATGTAGTGAAGAACTGATTTTGTACAAGGCTGCAAAAGCAGCTCTTTTTCACTGTTTTATTCGATTTTATTTTGCTGGAACTAAAATAGCTACATAAGCAGACATGCAGTTTTCAGGGTTTATTTCTTGAACTAGAATATCTGGTGACCACCAGAAATACATATGCATGATTCTAAAAGTAGATTACTATGAAATGTGTGCAATATCTCATAAAAAATTACATTTCAGTTATTGAATAGTCACATTTATTCCTTTGAAAGGTTGATAAGGAATATGGAATTTTTGAAATAAATACAATATAGATGTAAAATACAAAAGCGATGTCATTTTGTACTTCTATGCTGGACTCCCTGCAGGTTCTTGCACAACTGCAGAAAGGTATTTGAAGTAAAACCATATGTAATGCATAATTTGGATTTGCCAGAGGATTAAAGGGGCTTCTGAAGCAGCCAGCTCAGCACATGCTTCTGTGACATGATTAATCACCTATGCAGCCCCACCAACATTAGAGGGAGTGGTGCATGGGGAGATTAAGGAGGGAAGTGGAGTTGGAAAACAGGAACTGAATGTGAAAAGCCATGACTTTTGTCCAAGACTCCTTTAGTATGTGTAATTTAGCTTTTTTTTTTTTTTTAAAATTATTTGTTCCAGTTGGAAGGGACCTACAATGACCCATCTAGTCCAACTGCCTGACCACTTCAGGGCTGACCAAAAGTTAAAGCATGTTATTAAGGGCATTGTCCAAATGCCTCTTAAACACTGACAGGCATGGGGCATCGACCACCTCTCTAGGAAGCCTGTTCCAGTGTTTGACCACCCTCTCACTAAAGAAATGTTTCCTGATACCTAGTCTGAACCTCCCCTGATGCAGCTTTGAACTATTCCCACTTGTCCCATCACAGGATACCAGGGAGAAGAGATCAGCACCTCCCTCTCCACTTCCCCTCCATTCAGCTGTCAGTGTTTTAGGTTCTTTGGGCGAAATCTGATGTTCTTTTTCAACATAAGTTGGCTTTACAGTTTCAAAATCATCAATATTAAAACTGAGAATAACTGGTTAAATTATGTAAGTCTGTTTCTGTGCTAGTGAATCACTGTTGTCTAAATTAAAATTTTTAGCATTTTGTTAAGTTTAGTTTTAAAATTTAAGGTGATGAATCTTTCTGCATGTTCTTTGCAATGCTGTTTAACTGCCTCATACATTTCACTAATAATTTTTCCTGGTATACAGACTCAATTCATAATGTCTCATAATTCCATTAATATCACTTCTATTTATATTATCATGTACCTCGGAATACATTTGCTTTTTTTTTCTTTAACCCCCCCCCCCAAAAAAAAAACCAAAACCAAACCAACAAACAAAAAACAACCCAAACCAAACAATGTTTCAGCAAAACATTTAGCATTGGGCACTTAACATGAATTTAAATGCTTATCTTTGTATACTTGCTCAAAGTTCATCCCTACTAAGTTGTTAATTGGCTGAAGTCACAGAATTGCAAAATCACAGAATGGCCGAGGTTGGAAGGGACCTCTGGGGGTCATCTTGTCCAACCCCCTGCTCAAGCAGGGCCACCTAGAGCTGGTTGCCCAGGAACATGGCCAGATGGCTTTTGAATATCTCCAAGGAGGGAGACTCCACAACCTCCCTGGACAACCTGCTCCAGTGCTCAGTCACCCTCACAGTAAAAAAGTGTTGTTCCCTTATGTTCAGACGGAACCTCCTGTGTTTCGGTTTGTGCCCATTGCCTCTCGTCCTGTCACTAGGCACCACTGAAAAGAGCCTGGCTCCATCTTCTATGCACCTTCCCTTCAGATATTTATATACATTGATAAGATCCCCCCTGCCCCAAGCCTTCTCTTCTCTAGGCTCAACAGTCCCAGCTCTCTCAGCTGGGAGCCCAGAACTGGACACAGGACTCCAGGTGCACAGTACTCAATTGGTGCTGAATAAAGGGGAAGGATCACCTACCTGGACCTACTGGCAATACTTTGCCTAATGCAGCCCAGGATACCATTAGCCCTCTTTGCGGCAAGGGCATGCTGCTGGCTCATGTTCAACTTGGTGTCCACCAGGACCCACAGGTCCTTTTCTGCAAAGCTGCTTTCCAGCTGGCTGCCTCCCCCCCCCCCACCCCGGCATGTACAAGTGCATGGGGTTGTTCCTCCCCAGGGGCAGGACTTGGCACTTCCCCTTGTTGAACTTCATGAGGTTCCTGTCAGCTCATTTCTACAGCCTGTTGATATCTCTCTGAATGGCGTTCTCCAAAAGAGTTTTAAAAAATAACTTTTCCCACAGTTGCTAGGCCCTGCCAGAATAGCAGAAAAGGGGTGCTTCCAGCACATACCCATAATCAAAAGCCATAGGGGAGGCTGTTAACATTTTTAGTCAGTACCCTTTTGTCATAAATTACCTTCTGCATCTTCTGGAGGGGCCTGGTTTCTATTGCCCATTTCTGCTTATTCCTGACAATAGAGCACTGCTCTATCACAGTCTTTTTAGGGTCATCACTGTCTGGATTTGTGCTGTAATCCAACACAAGATCCCTCAGTGCCTCAAAATTGATCTTTTCTCTGTTTGTTGCATTTAGAGTGATGCCTTTAACCTTTAAATGACACTTTCTTCCAGACTGCAGGCAGCAGGACCCCCAGGTCCTTTTTTGTAAAGCTGCTTTCCAGCTGGTCGGCCCCCAGCCTGTACTGGTGCATGGGGTTATTCTTCCCCAGGTGCAGGACTTGGTGCTTCCCCTTTTTGAACTTCATGAGGTTCCTGTCAGCCCATTTCTACAGCCTTTTGAGGTCTCTCTGGATGGCAGCATGACCCTCTGGCATATCAGCCACTCCTTCCAGTTTGGTGTCATCAGCAAATGGCTGAGGGTACACTCTGTCCCATCATCCAGATCATTAATGAAGATGTTGAACAGGACTGGACCCAGTATTGGCCCCTGGGGTATACCACTAGTCACTGGCCTCCAACTAGACTTTGTGCCACTGAAAGGCTTTTGCTGAATTAGGACTTTTATATAGATCTCTCTCTTTAACTTAAATCTTTATTACAGAATCACAGAATGGTTGAGGTTGGAAGGGACCACTGGAGGTCATCCCCCCTGCTCAAGCAGGGTCACCTAGAGCTGGTTGCCTAAGAACATGTAAAGAGAGCTTTTGAATATCTCCAAGGGGGGAGACTCCACAACCTCCCTGGGCAACCTGTTCCAGTGCTCAGTCACCCTCACAGTGAAAAAGTGTTTCCTGATGTTCAGAGGGAACCTCTTTGTTTCAGTTTGTGCCCATTGCCTCTTGCACTTTCACTGGGCACCACTGAAAAGAGCCTGGCTCCATCTTCTGTGTACCTTCCCTTCAGGTATTTGTACACATAATGAGATTCCCCCCTGAGCCTCTGGGCTAAACAGCCCCAGCTCTCTCAGCCAACTAGACTTTGTGCCACTGATCACCACCCTCTGGGCCCAGCCATTCAGCCAGTTTTCAATCCACTTCGCTGTCTGCTCATCCAGCCCATATTTCAACAGCTTCTCTATGAGGACCTTATGGGAGACAGTGTCAAAGGCCTTCCTGAAGTCTAGGTAGACTATATCCACTGCTCTCCCCTGGTCTACAAGGCCAGTTATTTCATTGTAGAAGGTTATTAAGTTTGTCAAGCATGACTTTCCCTTAGTGAATCCATGCTGACTACTCCTGATTATTTTCTTGTCATTCATGTGCCAGGAAATGGTTCCCAGGATTAGTTGCTCCATCACCTTCCCAGGGATTGAGGTGAAGCTGACCAGCCTGTAGTTCCCCGGGTCCTCCTTGAAGACAGGAGTGATTTTTGCTTTCCTCCAGTCCTTGGGCACCTCTCCTAATTGCCATGACCATTCAAAGATTATTGGAAGTGGCCTCACAATGACATCAGACAGCTCCCTCAGCACTCATGGGTGCATCCCATCAGGGCCCATTAGGATAAGGTCTTTCTAATATTATACTAACTTTGTAAATGAAGCTTCTGTGATGCTTGGACTTAGTTAAGCTTTCTAGGAGGCTTAGTGTGGTTAACTCTTTTTAAGCTTTGCTTAAAACTTTTAAAAACTAGATATAGTTTATATCAGCATATATTTTCAATAAGATATTACTTATCTTTCAGTGTTACTATTTCCAATAATTCTGTTTCACTGAATATTTCATCTGTATTTTGGACTATTTTGTGATTATATTGGATTGTATTTTTTCAGTTGAGTCTTATTTTGAAAGTAGAAGTCATGTAAGGTTTCAGAAGGAAAGTTAGGGGATCAGCCTGGCCAAGGAAGAGGAGTTTGCTGCAATATTTTGTACAGACTGAAGAGGTGATGCATATGTTGTGAAAGCCAATGCAGATGATTCTGCGGTGATTGAGGCAGGATATGAAAGAGATACTGGTTTAGAGAGAAAAGGATAGATGATGAAAGCGTTGAGAAAAGGTCAGGAATTTTAAAGGAATTGAATGTGTAGGGTAAGGAAAAGGAAGAATAAAGATGTGAATCTAGTATACCACTAGGAAATGTGATGAAGAATGTGGGTAAGATAGGTGCTTTTCCACTGCAGGAAAAGAAGGGGCTATCAGGCATTAAAACAATCTCTTTGATGAAGAAGAGTGGTTTTGCTCTGAAAAATTAACTGCATATATTATATATTTGCTTAAATTTGAAATTTGAATTTATGTACACATGCTTTAGGAGCAGACTACTTTAGGTAAAGATGAAAAATTCAGAAGAAATAAGTTATTTTAAAAATTCTTTTCCTGTAGTTATGGGGGGATAATTTCTCAATGTCTAAATTATTTTCTGCTAAAATAAATCTTTTATTTGCACACTGACAATATAACTGTGGCTTTCATGAATGTCTGATATGGTGCTCCAAATGAAGAAAAAAAAAAAGTCCTTAATGAAAAACTAAGATTCCCTTCTGAGTGTAGTGGCAGTGGTTTCACAGGTGTTTTCAAGCAACACAGCAGTTGTCATTTTTGGCACTTTGAATGGTGAAGGGAGAAACCTATACATGTGCAAGTAAAAAGTAGC
Organism: Ciconia boyciana; assembly: GCF_034638445.1. NCBI lineage: Eukaryota > Metazoa > Chordata > Aves > Ciconiiformes > Ciconiidae > Ciconia > Ciconia boyciana. Next base: position 4,616,060 of record NC_132937.1, read on the forward strand.
AAAAGTAAGGCCAAAAAGTGAGGAGCATAATTAAATGCCATTTAATGTCCTGCAGAATTTTTCTTAGTCTTATGTTTCCTCAAATATGATTTTCCACTCATGTATCATTCCTGTTTTAACATGCACTCTTAAGTATGAGGTAGCAAGCTTATAAGGATTTTAAATTCATCTCACTGACCTTATGGTTTATGTCATGAAATACAGAAGGATTCGAAGAGTAAAATTAAAAACAAGTGTCTGATTGATTTTAGAAGGTGTATCCATGCATCAAAAGTTACACAAAACAAATCTTCCTATTCAGCATAGACTATGACCATAGCATTCAGAAATAATTGTATCATTAAACTGGACATACACACTTTTGCTAATCAAAATCAGAGCTTAATGCAAAATCAGATTTAACATATGAAAAACATAGTCATGAACTTATATTGGTCATTTATCTAAATATCAACATTATAGCATGTGCTGCTTTCCAAAAGTATTCCAGACTTCTTAATGTATTAATTAACAGAAAGCTTTGCATATCCAACTCTTTTTTTTTTTTTTGGCACTGCACTTTTTTTTTTAATTTTAAATGGAGTTTATAAATCCTTACTTATGTTACCCTAGTATTTTTCTCATAAACTTATTAGTACTTTTAATGCAAATGCTTTTATCTAAAATCAAAATTCTGTACATAGTTTTATCTTGCCTTAATGATAAGAGATGTATTTTTTTAATTTGGGAAATTATAGTTCAGGAACACTGTTAAGGGATGGCAGGCCAATGTCAATTTATGTAATGGTTCACGTGGGAAATCACCAAACTGCTGATTTTTTTATTTAACCATCAAAAAGAGTACATCTCATTACTGCTGACTGACAGAAACATCTGTTTTTCTGTCACACTTGAACAGTCTTATTCAAAGTAATGTGGGTTTTTTCAGAATTAAGGTTTTCATATCAATTTTTCCTTAGGTGTTGTGGTTTAACCCCAGCTGGCAACTAAGCACCAAACAGCTGCTCGCTCACTCCCTCCCAGTGGGATGGGGGAAGAGAATTGGAAGGGTAAAAGTGAGAAAACTCGTGGGTTGAGATAAAAACAGTTTAATAATTAAAAAGTAGTAATAATAATAAATTGTAAGGAAAAGAGGAGAAAAATAACGAAGAGAGAGAGAAATAAAACCCAAGAAAGACAAGTGATGCAAATGAAAACAATTGCTCACCACCCACTGACTGATGCCCAGCAAGTCCCCGAGCAGCAGGCCCCCCGCCAACCTTCCCCCTAGTTTTATTGCTGAGCATGACATCATATGGTATGGAATATCCCTTTGGTCAGTTGGGGTCAGCTGTCCCGGCTGTGTCCCCTCCCAACTTCTTGTGCACCTCCAACCTACTCGCTGGTGGGGCGGTGTGAGAAGCAGAAAAGGCCTTGACTCTGTGTAAGCACTGCTCAGCAATAACGAAAAGATCCCTGTGTTATCAAGACTGTTTCCAGCACAAATCCAAAACATAGCCCCATACAAGCTACTATGAAGAAAATTAACTCTATCCCAGCCAAAACCACTACATTAGGTTAACAATGAAGTTTAGAATCTCATTTTGAAGTATATGAGTTAATGGTGGAAAAGGAGGAGTAGGAATTTTATAGATTGTAGTGAGGATGATGAAGGTGTTCTAACTAAAATGTTCTTAAAGAGCTCTTTTAGATGATGCATCACATGCATGAGAACCAGACTCTTCTAGGATTACACTGAATTTTTTTAGGACCTACTCTGACAGGTCAAAAGTTGCCTGTTAACAGCACATATAAGTTGTGATTTAGAGGCTTGTATTGTATAGAGTTAAATTGGAGTAAAAAAACCCCAGAAAAGCAGAATATAGATGACCAAATGAAGTTTTCTTCCTTACTAAATATAGTTCCTAAGCTTGGTGTGAAGCATACAGTTCTTGTTCTTGTGCTTTCCAGGTGGTTCTGTCTTTGGCATTGAAAATACCCATACTCTCAAGGGCATGCATCTCCAATGTTAGTACTCCACTTAGCATATTACAGACTTGCAGCACAATATTACATTCTGTGTTATTTAGTAATTGTGAGAACAGGGATGTCCCATGACTGAGAGTATTGTTTAGAAACCATTAGATGCACTGAAGCACTAGTCATTCTTTTTATAAGGTAAACTATCCTGTATTTCTGGTGTTCTTGTTTACAGGTACAGCAAGTACAGACTGTGCAACAGGTACAGCATGTCTACCCAGCCCAGGTTCAGTATGTGGAGGGAAGTGACACAGTCTACACAAATGGAACTATGTAAGTTGGTTATTGATCAAAATTAGAATGTTTACTAAAATATGAAGTTAAATGCACATTCTTTTAATGACATCATATGGGCTACTGTATTTTAAGTAACAAAGAAAAATGTTTGAACAAAAACTTTATTTTTTGTCATTTTAAATCATTATTTAGGTGAAAACAAGTTGAATTCACATCACTTGAATTCACCTAAAATCAATTCAGGTAATTGTTACAGTTGGACATAGTGTGAAGCTATATATGCAGCATTTTGTTGTTTGGGGAAAAAACTTAAGTTTATGGACAAGTTTTAAGTTATGCTGATAGGAAGGATTATCTAAATTTGTCATAATATGATCATCTGTGTAATAAAGAAGTCTTCATGTGGGCCTCCTATTCTTCTAGTTGAAATTCTACTGGCAATTTCCTAAATTGCTGAGGCAGCTGCAGTCATTACTTACAGAAAACAATTATGTAATCTTTACTGTGTTTAGTGCAATGAGATACATATTTAATTTTTTTTCAAAAGGAAGGAAGAAAGGGAGAGGAACTCTTCTATTTCCTGTGCTTTTCTTGCTTCAGTGAACATGCTTTTCTGCCATCAAGTTCCTTTCTCCCATGTGTAAACTTAAAATCATAGAATAATTTAGGTCAAAAGAGACCTCTGGGGTTATATGGTACAACTCCCACACACACTCAGAGTAGGGCTAACTTCAAAGTTGCTCAGGGAGGACCTTCCCTCCCTCTTTTTCCAGTTACCTCTAAATATATCCCCTTGACACTTTTGATGTGTTATTAGGTTAAGGAAGAAGCAAAAGGCATGTAGAAAACTTGTTTGGTGCCAGCAAATATGTATTTATTGATGATAATCTGGCATTGACACAAAAAAGTCAACAACACTATTGGGTTCAGAGACTGATGTTAACACTTGCAGCATCCTCTCCACTGGCATATTTTGCCAAATTCATTCTTCAGTTAACCTTTTCCCACACACTCTCTTGTTGCCTGATTTTCTTTGCTCTTATAATATCTAATCAATCTTCTGTCCTAAATGGGTCTGTTAAGATGTGCTTATTATTAAGAATGACCAATGTGTCCTTTTTTAAGATACTGTAAAAACTGAAAGTCACTCATAACATTGTTAAACTGTAATCAAAGATTGAAAATTTCTATGTAGAATGCCTTGTCAGGCTAACTTGTTTTTGAAAAATGTCAGCCAAAGACATTGAACTGTTGAGACAAAAGAAAACAAATTTCTTCATCCACACTTGTATAAGTTTTTTTCTTTTAAAAGCTCTAGTACTTCTACTCTTTCAATTATGGACTTGAAACTGAGCAGTGATGTTGGGAGTGTGTGGTTTATTGCAGTTCATGAAATTTTGCCTGAGTTTATAGCTCAAATATATTAAGCATAGGATTATGTTTGCTTTACTCTATTTATATGTTAAATGCTCCAAAGACCAATGGATGTGCTCCAGGTGGTCCTAAATGGGGCATCTCCTTGCAGCTGCTGCTTCTGCTATTAATTATATCAACTCTGGGTTCTAGTACTTAACCTATGAACAAAGAGTCTATTCTATTCCATATACAGGGCCTAGGATATATGGTTGAAGGAAACTATCCTATTAAAACAGAGAAAGGAGCAAGTACTAAACCTGTGGTCAGAATGGAAAATGTTCTATGACTATTAACATGGATATGCTTTCATTCTCCTTTTACGGCCATGTGCTAGCCTGATTCTAACACAACCCTCAAGCCCTCCCAAGAGATCATTTACACATGAAAACAGCAACTAGGGCCAGTCAGTGAGGAGGAAAGGAAAACATGAGTTAGCTGGTTAAGAAGACTGGGACTGTGATCCAGTAAGCAGGAAAGGGTTCTGGTCTTAGATAAAGAGCTGGTGGAAGTGACTGGAAAGGCAAGAGCCAAGAACCAGTGGGTGGAAAGAAGAAAATATGGTGGCAGACATACAAATTTAACAAAGAGCCAGGATGCATGGTTGTCTGGGAAAAAGAATTTTAAAAAACAAAACAAAAATAAAAACACTGACCAGATAAACAGCCCAGAAAAGTTGTCTCCATACAAGAGATGATGCCTATATGATTTTCCCAATATAACTGCTAATGATTTAATTTGTAGATAGTACCTTAAAAGGAGATGGAAGGGGGTGCTGGCTGACACAACATAACTTGTAGTGCTATTTCATCCGCCAGTAAACTGTATTTTACTATGATTGATAATTTACCATAGAAAAATTTAGGTTGTAAGGGACCTCCAGAGGTGATCTAGTCCAACCGTCTGTTCAGAGCAGGTCTAATTAGATCAGGTTGCTCAGGGACTCGTCCCATCGAGTCGTGTACACCTCCAAGGATAGAGGTTCCACACCCTTTCTGGGCAACCTGTTCCTGTATTTGACCACCCTCATGGAAAAAAGTATTTTCCTAATATCTAATCAGAACTTCCCATATTACAACTTGTGTTCATTGCCTCCTGTCCTATTGCTGTGCTCCTCTGAGAAGTGTCTGGCTCTATCTTCTCTGTATCCTCGCATCAGGTAGTTGTAGAGAGCAAAAAGGTATCCCCTGAACCTTCTCTTCTCCAAGCTGAACAGGCCTAGTTCTCTTAGCCTCTCCTCATATGTCATGTTCTCCAGCCCCCTGACCATCTTGGTGGTCCTCTGCTGGACTCGCTCCAGTATGTCCATATCTCTCTTGTACCGGGGAGCCCAAAACTGGATACAGGACTCCAGATACAGTCTCACCTGTGCTAAACAGAGGGTAAGGATCACTTCCCTCAACCTGCTGGCTACACTCTTGGTAATACAGCCCAGGATGCATTTGTCCTTCTTTGCTGCAAGGACCAGTGGATGGAAAGAAGAAAGTACGGTGGTAGACACACAAATTTAACAAAGAGCCAAAATGCTGCTGGCTCATATTCAGCTTGCTTTCCACCAGGACCCCCAGGTTCTTCTCTACAAAGTTGCTTTGTAGACAGTCAGCCCCCCAGGCTATATTGTTGCATGGGGTTATTCCATCCCAGATGCAAGACTTGGCATTTATTTATATGGCATTATGTTAAACTTAATGAGGATCCCATCAGTCCATTTCTCTGGCCTTTCCAGGTCCCTCTGACCTCCAGCATATTGAGCGCGCCCCCCCCCCCCCATTTGGTGTCATCTATAAACTTGCTGAGAGTGCATTCTGTCCCATCATCCAGGTCACTAATGAAGACCTTAAACAGCATTGGTCCCAGTACTGATCTCTGAGAGATCCCACTAGTTACTGACCCACAGCTGGACGTTGCTCCACAGATCACAGCTCCTTGAGCCCAGCAGTCTAGGAGATTTTTCACCCACCTTATCATTCACTTATCCAGCCCATATCAACAATTTGGTGATAAGGAGATTATGGGAGACTGTGTCAAAGGCCTTTCTTCAATCAAGGTATACAACATCCACTGCCTCCCCTTGTCCACAGTACCAGTTACCTCATCATAGAAAGCAATGAGTTTGGTCAGGCATGATTTGCCCTTCGTAAATCCCTGTTGGCTGCTCCCAGTCACCTTCATGTATTTACAGGTAGCTTCCAGGAGGATTTGTTCCATAACCTTTCTAGGGACTGAGGTGAAGCTGACTGGCCTGTAGTTCCCAGTGTCCTCCTTTTTGTCCTTGAAGATGAGTGTGATATGACTTTTTCCAGTCATCATGAACTTCCCCCAGTTGCTGTGACCTTTTGAGGATGATAGAGAGCTGCCTTGCAATGACATCAGTCAGCTCCTTCAGCACCCTTGGATGCATCCCACCTGGTCCCATGGGCTTGTGTACATCTAAAAGGCTTAAGTGCTCCTTAACTGCATCTTCCTAGCTACAGGAGACTGTGATTTCTAGCAAGCTCTAGCAGTTCTAACAGGCTCTGTCAGCTGTTCTTGATTAAAGAGGGCATTGAGCTTTTGTTCCAGCTGACTCCTGATTAGGGACAGTCAAGCACCCTTTCAGCAAATACTAGGGAGTGGCCTATATAAGTGCCAGCATAGAGCACAATGAACAGAGTCAGCAGTTTGTAGTGAGTGGGGTCTAGTAACTACTCAGGACAGTGTCTGTATCCTCAACAATGGTGGGGACCTGTTACAGGACATGATCCCTAGCAGCTGTTAGAGCAACTGTCCCTGGAATGTCAGAGGCCTTGGCCTAGATGGAGCTCCAGAAGGAGGATACAGTTCTGTAGGTCTCAGGCTGTAGGATGTGCCTGGGGTTTTGCTGATGCTGGGGCAGCAGAAGATAGTCTTATAGCCTGCAGGTGGTGTGCACTTGTTGAGGATCTGTGTTGCCAAGTAAAGAAGCTATGGGAGGAGGTCACCAGACTGCACAGCATCAGAGATGATGAGAAAGAGATCAACTGGTTCTCCTCTGAAATCCTGTAGCTCCAAGAGCCTGAACCCCCAACTGTACTGAAGAAGGAGCAGGAGCAGTTTGTGCTTATTGGGTTGGGAAGTGGAGACTCCCATGATGGTGGAGGGTGGAAGCTTGTGACTTCTGGCACCAGGAGGAAGGCTCCTTCTCCACCTGAAGATTTGCAACTACAAAATAGAATCAGTGCTCTCATAGCAGAGGAGGAGTTGGGAGATCTGTCAAACAAAGCATCCATGCTGGTGGAACCTGAGTCATGCAGTAGTGAATAACTCGCTGCTGAAGGGGACGGAGACTCCCATGTGCTGAACTGACCAGTTGTTTAGGGAGGTTTGCTTGCTGGGGGCTTGGATGTGGGACACCGTTGAAAACGTGCTAAGGCTTCTCTGGCCCTCAGGCTATTAATCTCTGCTACTCTTCCATGTGGGCACCAAAGATACTGCTAAGGGAGACCTACCTGGAAAGTGTCAAGTGTGGCTATATGACTCTGGGGGCAATGGTCAAGGACATGGAGGCCTCAGTGATGTTCTTCTTGATCTTACTGGTGAGGGGAAAGAGCTTGAGGATGAGGGGATGGATCCTGCAGGTCAACAATTGGGGGTGTGGCTAGTGTTGGCAGCAAGGTTTTCATTTTTTTACAGAATCACAGAATGGCCGAGGTTGGAAGGGACCTCTGGGAGGTCATCTTGTCCAACCCCCTGCTCAAGCAGGGCCACCTAGAGTCAGTTGCTCAGGAACATGGCCAGATGGCTTTTGAATATCTCCAAGGAGGGAGACTCCACAACCTCCCTGGACAACCTGCTCCAGTGCTCAGTCACCCTCACAGTAAAAAAGTGTTGTTCCCTTATGTTCAGACGGAACCTCCTGTGTTTCGGTTTGTGCCCATTGCCTCTCGTCCTGTCACTAGGCACCACTGAAAAGAGCCTGGCTCCATCTTCTATGCACCTTCCCTTCAGATATTTATATACATTGATAAGATCCCCCCTGCCCCAAGCCTTCTCTTCTCTAGGCTCAACAGTCCCAGCTCTCTCAGCTGGGAGCCCAGAACTGGACACAGGACTCCAGGTGCACAGTACTCAATTGGTGCTGAATAAAGGGGAAGGATCACCTACCTGGACCTACTGGCAATACTTTGCCTAATGCAGCCCAGGATACCATTAGCCCTCTTTGCGGCAAGGGCATGCTGCTGGCTCATGTTCAACTTGGTGTCCACCAGGACCCACAGGTCCTTTTCTGCAAAGCTGCTTTCCAGCTGGCTGCCCCCCACCCCGGCATGTACGAGTGCATGGGGTTGTTCCTCCCCAGGGGCAGGACTTGGCACTTCCCCTTGTTGAACTTCATGAGGTTCCTGCCAGCCCATTTCTCTATCTTGTCGAGGTCCCTCAGGATGGCAGCACAACCCTGTGATGTATCAGCTACTCTTCCGAGTTTTGTGTCGTCAGCCAACTTGCTGAGGGTACGCTCTGCCCCATCATCCAGATCGCTAATGAAGACGTTGAACAGTATTGGACCCAGTATTGACACCTGGGGTACACTGCTATTTACTGGCCTCCGACTAGACTTTGTGCCACTATGACCATGGGATCCTCTTTGAGGATGGAGGACTGCTAGGGAGAGACAGGATCCACATGACCAAGTGGGGCACAAACAGCTTTGCCAACAGTGTTCAAAGACAGTATCAATAAGCAATATATATGAATGTGTTTAACTAACAGAAGGTAGGATTGCTCTTACTGCTGTGAAATCTTGGTGGTGGAGAATGAATGCTGCTACAGTATAATGAAGAAGAAAAAACTAGAAAAGGGAAATCATTATCTTTAAGTGATTTTTTTTTTTTTTTCCACTACATCTAAGAAGAAACAGTCCAAGTAAAGACTGGATTTTGTTTATGAGGCAAAACACCATGTTTGGTAGAGTAAGAATTAATGGTTAATGGAAGTCACCTAATATGAGAAATGCCCTTTTTCAACTTGAGTAATCGATGAATCCTGTAATTAAGAACTTCTGCTAGCAAAGTTAGCCAATTTGCTTAAAAAGAAAGAAATATTTTATTTTTCACAGCATCCTTTTCTCCAAATTTGTAGTGATAACTAGTTTATGTAACTGCCCCCAAATGTGGATGCTCATCTGAAATTTAATTTGGACTTATAAAACTTATGTATTAGCTCTATGGAACAGGCTTTTTTGTCTTGGTTTTTTGTTTTGTTTTTTTTTTCTTGAGGTTTCCAGGCAAAGAACAAATGCTCTTTTGCACTGTCAATCATCTAACCCACTTATGCTTCTACATAAACATTTTTTGTATGTACTTACTAATTAACTAAACATTCACTCATGTTAATTTATTACCTGCAGAATAAGAAAAAGTCAAAGTATAAGGTATACCATAAATAATGTGTCAACAATATTTAGTTATTTAAGGATTTATTTTTTTTTTCTGGACAAATGCTATGTAAAACACCTAACATAAGATCTTTTTCACCCCACTGTATTACAGGATGATCTGTTTTAAAAAAGAAGTGTGGAAAGAAGCAGCTCAGTGTCATCCTGATTTAAAAAAAAATAAAAAAGTCTTTAGCTATGAAGACAGAGGAGTTCTAAATTCTAAAGAAATAATATTCCCTCTTTCTAGCTAAACACTATATTATTAGAGGACAGTGATGTATAGAGTGATCACAAATTTCTAATGAGTTCTGAAAATGATACATTAAATTAGAAAATGTTGTTGTCCTCTGTCCTGTAAATAGTGGTTAACATACCCAGACATTACCAAAAACCTAAGCACCTACATGCTCCAAACATTCTTCAAGTTGATCTGGCTATCATCAAAATTGCCAAAAACCTCTTCCAGAGAATCTTAAGAACAATCTGGGGCAAAATAAATGGCCTAAGTTCATTCTGATAGTTTGTAAAGTGTTACGAAACGCACATTAAATGATGTAGCAAAAAAAGTTACGAGGAGAACATTTATTTTTGGATAAGCATTCAAAAAGCTTGGGTTCTCATCTGAAATCTCTCTCCTACACAAATCTCACAAATAACAAGATTTTGCAGTCTTTCCGGTACTTGTAATTGCTGAAATTGAGAAATTCAATGTGAAAAATATGTTGAACATAACTTCTCTGCCTGGAATAGGAATTCCCAAACAAGTTTGTTACTGTCCATCCTGTCATTTGTGAAGAGACAAAAAGGTCATTCTCAAGGGAAAGGATCTATTGCCAGTAATACTCAGTGGCTCTGGTCTTTTGCTAGAATCATTAGATAATAATCAACTTTACTCCCGACTCAAGTATAGAGTGTTTGACTTCATTTTAAACAAAGAAATTTGGCTTTTTCCTACACAGTAGTTTTTCATTCGTTTTGTGGGCACTAAAAAGTTTTAACAAAAATTTCAACTGACCAAATTTTACTTAGAGCTTGTTTTTCAAAAAGTTTTTCCTCACTGTTAATTTCTTTTATGCTAATATTTGTTAGGAAGTTATGTGACAGAGTAGGTTTTGGGGATTATCCACCCCCCCCGTACTGAAAATCAGGAAAAGAAAAAAAGATAAAACTCATAAAAATAGAATTATCAGTCTACATCCTTACTAAATTAAACACATTTTCCCATTTTTTTGCCCAGCTGCTGTTGGTACCTTTCCAATTATCCAGAAAAAAGAAACCCGCCTATGATGGGGTATTTCTACAAAGCAGTACTTGCAAATATTTTCCTGAGTTGCTTCTTACAGCATAGCTAACAGAGGCAGCCAACAGATGCAGCACTTTGCTCAGAAGGGGGCCAGAAACTGTGCAGAGAACAGCATCCATGTCCTGAGCAATGGTGTTAATGTGTCACAGGGCACCACCTCCAGTCATTGGAGCAACTATCTCTATAATGTCAGAGGCCTCAATCCAGACCGAACTCCCGAGGGAGGATGCAGCTCTCAGAGTAAAGTGAGTGCCTGGGGTCTCTCACTGAGGCTGGGGCAGAGGGAGACAGTTTCCTTACCTGCAGAAGGTGTGCAGTGGTACAGGATCTGTGTTGCCAAGGAGGTGCAGGAAGAGGTCAGCAGACTGCGCGGTATCAAAGATGGTGAGAAAGAGAGCAACCGGATCTTTTTCCAGCCCCTGCAGCCTGAACCCTCAGCTTTATTGAAGGAGGATCAGGTGGTCTGTGCTTATTGGTTTAGGAAATGGCAAAGGCTGGAAGCCTGTGACTTCTGGCAACAGGAAGAAGGCTCCTGCTCCACCTGCATATCTCCAGCTAAAGAACAGGTTCAATATCCTCGCAGCAGATGAGGGTCTGGGAACTCTGTCCAATGAAGCATCCAAGCTAGCTAAGCCTGAGCCATGCAGCAGCACCAGAAGGAAGTGGCAAGTGATAATAGTGGGAGACTCCATGCTGTAGGGGATGGGGGCCCACATCTGCTGACCTGACCTGCTGTGTTGGGAGGTTTACTGCTTGCTGGGGGTTGGATCTGGGATGCTGTGGAGATACTGCCAAGGTTTGTCTGACCCTCGGACTATTACCCCTTGCGAATCTTCACGTGGGCACCAACGATACTGCCAGAGGAGACCTGGAGCATATCAAGTGTGACTACATGCATCTGGAAGCACTGGTCAAGGGCATGGGGGCCCAGGTAGTGTTCTCCTTGATCTTTCCAGTGAGAAGCAAGGGCTTGAGGAGGAACGGAAGGATCCTGTGGGTCAACAGTTGGTTGCCCAGCTGGTGATGACAATCGGTATTTGTATTTTATGACCACGGGGACCCTTCTTTAAGGATTGAAGACTGCTAGAGAGAGATGGGATCCACCTGACCAAGTGGGGCAAAAACATCTTTACCAACAGGCTGGCCAACCTGGTGAGGAGAACTTTAAACTAGAAATGACTGTCGCGGATGGAGTGAGAGTGCACTTCACTCGTAAGAGAGAAGTAAAAATATAGTTTATTGATACAGAATAGGGAGTTAACAAAGTTCAATGCGACAGTGTTTTAACAAGATTCGATGGCGAGGCACACTTGATTATTTACTGCATAGAGGACAGGGTCAGACAAAACTGTCAGGGAGACCCTCCCGTTGAGTCATGAGGTTCGGAAAGGATCCCCTTGCTTTCTAAACTCCTTCTCAGAGAGGAGTCTAGGTGCGGCTAGATCCAGTCCTAGTCCCAGACTTGGTCAACGGTTTATGTCTAAAGGATTATATGTGCGCAGTCAATCCTTTATATCACTTAGCTAAGATTTCAAAGTTTAGCATGCTGTTAGTCACTTACCGAGGATCTGTTGCGGCAAGGAATCTCTCAACCTCGAGGAGTAACCTTGAGAGGCGTCCCTGCCCAAGGGGAGATCCTGGCGTGCAGCCCGCTGCCGTGCAGGAGAGCTCAAAGGGCCCTGGGCTGTCCACTATTTAAGGAGTAAGATGATTGACTTATGGTCATATTTGCATATCAGCAAGAGGTTTAGATCCTTGCGTCAAAGCAGCCAATGGCTACTTTGTTGCCATTTGTCCTCAAGGTCCAGGATAACTGGATGCAGCTATCAGGATGACTCCCACTGATGGTTACTGCTTGTGCAGGGAGCTGGGGAGCTGGGGGGGGGGAGCACACCGCCACACTCCACCCCGTGACTATAGTCAATTCATCTTACCTTCACAGAGTGGTGGTACGGTCACCTCTTGCCTCTGTGCCATAAATAGTATACTGATGGTTTGTGCGCTTATAGATCCATGGTAAGTAGACAGTGAAGCACTGCTATTTGTTATGCGTTAATTTGTATGTTTTGGGTGGTTGAAGTTGGGTTATCTGTTTTATCATGTGCCAAACCTTTATATACAATATAATTATAAGCAATAGACACACTAATGTTAGAGTTAGTAAAATGACAACTGGGTGAAGCATAAGATTGAACACTCCCGTTGCTGTCGGTGACCATCCAAGAAGAGTTTCCCACCAATGGTGTTCTCCATCCTTCTTCACTCTTTCCAAGACATGGTGTATTTCTTCTGCATCATGATGAACGGTGATTAGAGTTTTGTGTCCATTGTTTCGTATGCGTTCTAGCAGTTGACACAGGTCATCATGTTGTAGTAGTTTCTTCACCAATGTAAGATTCATTCCGATGGGGGTAGGCAATAAATCTTGACTCAATGTGTAGTTAGATTGTAACAATTGATAAGACGTAACAGGAGCTGAATAATTGAAGTCACATCCCACAATTTTAGTAAAGTTACAAACACAAATATTTGAGCGATTGCTTGTATCTACAGTAACGTTATCTACAAATATAACATCACAAAGGTTTCTCATACAAACACATCCTTTTCCAGTATACACAAGTACAGTTTCAGGGGCTTCATCAGGTCGTATTTCAAAATGACAAACATTTTGTTCAGTATCAAGACAAATGTCTTGGGCTTTGAGGGTGTTACTCTCACAAATAAATCCTTGTTGTTCCCGTACAACGCATGCATTAACATCAACAGTTTGCCATTTGTTTCCATTTCGGTGGGCCCATACTCTATGTTCTAATGGATAGAGTACAGTTCCATTGTGATTCAATCCCAGCGCAATGATTGGGTATATGGTGTATACCGAAGCATTGTGAATTGTTAAGACAAAAGCTGTGGCCTTATTGCTAATGGGGTCATAAGTGAAATTGACTAAATACCACCAGGACTGGAATTCTTTCTCAAATTTAGTTGCATTATCCCAAATTACCTTTCGAATTTCAGTGGGTAAGGTGCCCTCTTCACCTTCTCTTATAATTGCTGCTACCATAGATTGCATCCACAGTTGAGCTTGGATACAACTAAGAGCTAGAGAAACATTGGTTTGGGCTACACCAAGTGCATCCACAATCAGTTGGTGGTCCCTTTCATTAATTCTTTTCCACTGAGGTAATATATCAGATAAGAGCCATTGGTTAGTTCCCAATGCTAATAGAGAAGACCGTAATGGGTGTTCTAATTTGTTTAAATCACTTGTTGTTGTGCTCAGTTTGTTTACGAGTACTTCGGCATCGATACTATTTAAGACTCCCAATCCTGTCCCTATGATACCGGTCACATCTCTCCTTGTTCGTCTTGGAGAGGTGAGGGTTCGCCCATGTAACCATGCTAACCATCCTGCATAGGACGTACCTAGGAATGGTGAACAGGTCGGTTTGATTGCAGAGATATTAATTTGCATTAGTAGTTCTACTCGTTTAAGAGACCATGATGGATTAAATAACACTTGTTGTTGGCCTGTATTTTTGATCACATATGGTCCAACTTCAGAAACCTGTGGGGATAGAATTGTCTCATCCTTTACAGTCAGGGCGGATGTTGTGCTAGGCTTAATAATGTCTATTTTAAATTTAAAGGATAATCCCACACGATGGTGAGCCCAGAGGCAGACTACAAAAACAGGTCGTACTAAGGTAAAATTGTACCAACAGTCCAGTTTTTCAAAGGCGCAAAGTTTCGTATCTTTGGCTATTGGTTTTGATGTAATGTTGTACACAGAAATCTGAGATGCCTTCTCATGGGTAGACCCATTGATCATCCGGCATCCTATTTTAATTTCTTTCCCTGCTGTTCCTCGGAGCCGGGAACTTTATCATCAGCTTCATCTTTATCCCAACTCCATTCGTTTTCTAAGTATGTTTCAGTTCCGTGCATGACCACGGTGGAAAGCTTTAAATCCCCCTTACTAGAGTGTATTCCCATACTTCCAGTGTACTCAACACGAGCTTGGGACCATGGCCATTCTAGGGTTCTTTGACCACAGGCTAAGAAGAGCAGCATTGTTAGGGTTTGGAATAGTAACATGAACACAGTATTTCCGTCTGCCATCCTGTGGGGTGCTGTAAGAGAAAATAGAGACTTGTTTCGGTGGGGAGAGTCCGAACAGGTTACCCCATTAAGAAGAAGGAAAAATCCATCGTGAACTAATTCTGTGTTTTGCACCACTGCTATCAGTAGCTTCCCAGGCAAGTGGGCCACGAGGTTTAGTTAAAGTCATAGGCACAGTACCGATGGATGGTAAATTGACCATCACAGGCTGTCCTGGCTGTAATGTCATTGGATATTCTCTTTTCCTAGTAGGTGGAGCGCTAAGCTCAGTTTTTACAAAGAATGCTCGGCTTACAGGGCTTCCAGTAGGCCCATACCGATTGTTTAATTGATGGAGTACTTTGGGAAGTCTAGTATCCCATTGAGCTTCCTGTGGTTTGAGACTCCTTTTCAACAAGCCATTAGCTCTTTCTACCATCCCATTTGATTGAGGGTAGTATGGGGTGTGGAAAACCCATCTAATTCCCTCTTGTTTTGCCCAATCTTGCACTTCCTTACAAGAAAAGTGTGAGCCATTATCACTCTGGATAACATCAGGAGTAGGTAGATTTGAGAACCAAAATGATAGCCCTCGCACTGTGTTTCGCCCATCGGCTTTCCGACATTTAGTCGCCATAAGCAAGCCGGAGACTACTTCCACTCCTGTAAGGATGTATCGATATCCTGCAGAGGATTTGAATGGTCCGATATAATCAATTTGCCATGTAGACCATAAAGTTTTCCCTTCATTGATATGTAAAGGTGGTGCTTTAGCAGGATGATCTGCTTGTAATTTCAATCTACACTGAGGACATTCTGTAAGAATAGTTTCACAAGTTTTTCTATTTATAGGCCAGCCTTTACTCTGTGCAGCAAAGTAAAGTGCTTCTTTACCTGTGTGGCCTAGGTTTTGATGTAACCATTCTCCCAGTCGATACCACTCAGGATTTAAGGTGATTTTCCTAATTGTAGTTAGCTCATCTACCTTTTGATTCCACTTTGTGGCTGGTTGATTATCTTTAGCATGAGCTTTTACCCATCCCATCTTGAAAGGTGTTTTCCTGGCTATATCTAGTAATAATTGCCAATCTTTGTTTCTCCAAACTGGGGATCTATTTACTTCCCAATTCAAGGTTTCCCATTGACAGAGCCACTGTGTGGCACCGGCCCACACAGCATAGGAGTCTACATATATGATTTTTGCTCCATTCTGTGCTGCTAAAACAACTGCTCTTATTTCTCCTACTTGTGCACTGCCTTCACCTTCTTCTACTACTTGTTTGCCAGTGGTAATGTCTAATGCAACAGCCTTATATTGCCATTTACCGTTTACCCTTTTTGCTGAAGCATCTGTAAACCAAATGTTTTCTGTTGGTGTACCCTCAGTGAGGGGTGGTGCATCCAGAATGGGTGAAGGTTTAAAAGGTTGTTGTAAAGCTAAAGGGTCTGTGTTTATGGGCATCTGCAATTTGGAAACCTTAGTGTGTCCTTCAGTTAGTTGCATATTTTCTGCAACTCCTGTTAGGTAGGCATACCATTTTCGGACAGTGGGTTTTTGTGCAACTCCTTCTGGGGGAGCAGTCCCTTTTAGGATTGCTTCTAGTAAATTAAATGGTCCTCTAGTTTGCACAGGTTTTCCCTGATGTATTTTCTCAACTTGTTTAACTGCTCGGACTAAAGATAAAAGTCCCTTTTCCCATTCAGAGTATCGTTGTTCTGTTTCTTTAAATGCAGTTGAGCTAAACAATAAAGGTCTTTTTGGCCCATCGGGTCCAGTTTGGAACAGGTTACAGTAAGTAGCATGTTCGGCGAAACCCCATTCAGCTATAATAGGGTCGCGGGGGTGCACTGGTCCCAGTGACTGATATGTTTTTAACTCTTCAGTTAGAGTTTTGACTGCCTCTTTATGTTCTAATTTCCACTCCCAGGGTTTGCCTTTCCGTAAGAGTGAGTATAAGGGACGGAAATGATAGAAAATCCAGGCACATGTTTCCTCCAATATCCTAAAGTTCCCATTAATTGTTGTAACTCCTTCCTTGATTGGGGCATTTGCAGCTCTTCAATTTTTCTTAAGGTATCTGGAGGAATCACTGCACTGCCTGCTATCCACCAAGTACCTAAAAATTTTACTTCTTTACTTGGTCCCTGACATTTTCCGGGTGGAATCTCAATTTCTGCTTTATTTAGTGCTTGCCATACTGCTGCTGCTGCTTCCCCAACCTTTTCAGGGCAAGTTCCTCCAATCAGAATATCATCTATATATTGGTACAGTTTCACTTCTTGGGGGAGTGAGACTGTCTGTAAAAGTTCAGCAAGCGCAGCATGAGCAATCGTGGGTGAATGTTTATACCCCTGTGGGAGTTTGTTAAAGGTGTATTGTATTCCCTCCCAAGTGAAAGCAAACTTCTCTTTATCCTCCTCCTTTAAGGGAACCATAAAGAACATATCCTTTACATCTAGCGCTGCCATCCACGGATGTGCAGCTGCTTGCAAAGTAGCTGTTAAGTTGGCAATGTTTGGCACAGCAGCTGTGAGCGGGGCTGTATTGGTGTTCAGGTGCCGATAATTGACAGTTAAACGCCACCTCCCGTCTGGTTTCCGGACGGGCCAGACAGGTGAGTTATATGGGGAGTGCGTTCTGGAGATAATTTGTCGTTTCTCCAAATCAGCTATGACTTCAGAAATTCCATTTCGTGCCGCAGCAGAAATGGGATATTGCGGTACGTTAGTGATTTTTGACTCTGGAAGTGCAGGGGCTGCGCGCAGTGCCCGCACTGCAGCCTCCCGGCTTCTGCTGGGGTTGGGATCGATGTTCGAGCCGAAGGACCACGCGCTGCCGTTCGGCAGGCGCCAGGTTCGTCCGTTTAAAACATCGAAACCTAAAATATTTTCATGGTGATCTTTAATTGCAAAGCGAGTACTCGACATGCGCTTCTCGCCCGGGAGCCATAAATTGACCTTGGCAGTTTGGCACTGAACACTCACTCCGTTCACGCCGGTAATTTTAACTCTTTGCCGTCTGGGTCGTACACCCAGCTTCTCGGCATCTTGTTGTGTTAATAGTGAAATTTGTGCTCCCGTATCTATTAAAAACTTTACCAATTGTCTTTGAGGACCAACTGGAATTAGAATGTATGGGCCGTTATCATTTATCCACTGATAAGCCTCCACTTTCCGGACAGGCAGGCCCAATTGCCTTCCGGACACTACCCGTTTTTTGACTTCAGGCCCTGCAATTCCTCCCTAAGGGGGAGGAAGGGGTTGTCTCCCCTTCTGGGGTGTGGCGCAGGAGGAGTTGAGATACGCTCCTTCCTTTCACCGTTATCTCGTTTCTGGAATGCTTCAATTAGACTTAAAATAATGCCAGTAGGTTGACCTTGAATCGCAGCTCTGGGAATGCCTAAAGCTAATGCATTCCTCCACAATTCATTCCTCTGTTCTCGAGATTCTGTTTGGGGGTTTTTAAATTTGTTTCCCTTCGATCTAGTTTCTGTTCCCTGTTTTATGGGTCTTACTTTGTGATCTCCTCCCCGGGGCTTCAGGTTTTGTTTTTCAGCTGGTGCATCGTCCCAGCCCATCTCACGGCTGTAGTTAACAATGCCGTGCATCAGTTCTGCCCAGGTAGGGAGCTGCTTGTGGGCATTTTGAGCGTTGTCACCTAGTCCCTCATTGTGTTCTGTGTCTTTCTTGATCTCATCTCGTTTTGCAACTAAATGGGATTTAAGAATTGCCGGGGCTCCTCTAATCAGTGGTTTTAACATTGCGAAATCTACTGTAGCAGACAGTGGGACATCATGGGACCCTCGTTTGTGCATGGCTTGTATACAGGCGGCTTTTGTGACAGCTGTAGAGAGCTCACTTAAAGATTTAATGGGAATTATGGAGGGTTCACCTCGCTCCATGCTGTCTATTCCTCCAGCCCAATAAGCTACTCGGCTGGTGATAGAATGAGGTGTATTTGTCGGGTCAGGCCCTAAATTTAAGAAAACTCCCGGACCCCAATAGCCGCTTGCTTCGTCCTCACTCAACATTATTCGGTCACCGCCACTGAGGCATACTCGCCACAAGTATTCTGTTTCGGTTTCACCTGGTTTTCTGCTATATCTCTCTTGCAAATTTGTCAGTTGCAACGGATCCCAGGGGATGGTTCGCGTAGTATGTCGCGGATGACCACCCCGAGGACCCACAGTTCTTTCTGTTTTAACAATGGGTCTGGCTTCATACTCAGGAGGATTTGTGGGGAACAAAGGGTCGTCGTCTTCTGGCTCGCTGTCATCGGGATCACCCCAGATGTCTCCATCCCAGTCTTCAGGGGATACTATTAGTTTCCTAATCTGTACGATGTCGGGGGGCGGGTGAGCCTGTATAAGCATCATCTCGACCTTTTCTCCCAACTTTTGTCTTTTTTCCTTTTCCTCCTGCAACTGTTTCTGCAGTTGTTCAATTTTAAAAGATAGTAACAACTCAGTTGCCTTTCTACCTTCTATTTCCTTCTCTAGGTCCTGCTCCTTTTTATTTCTGTTGTCTCTTTCCTGATGTGCAGCTTCTAAACAGGCACCTAGCATCTTGCAGATAATTCCTTTCCCTTTTCCATCTTTTGTGTGGCCTCTAGTTACTTTTAGGTGTTCTTCAATGGCTTCCCAATTATGCCAATTGTCACGAGTCCATTCTGCTGAGAATTTGGGACTCGGATTCACTCCATGCCTCCGTAAATAATCAGTGATACTACTTGCCATCCTGCCGACTACGCCAATTTGTCGCGGATGGAGTGAGAGTGCACTTCACTCGTAAGAGAGAAGTAAAAATATAGTTTATTGATACAGAATAGGGAGTTAACAAAGTTCAATGCGACAGTGTTTTAACAAGATTCGATGGCGAGGCACACTTGATTATTTACTGCATAGAGGACAGGGTCAGACAAAACTGTCAGGGAGACCCTCCCGTTGAGTCATGAGGTTCGGAAAGGATCCCCTTGCTTTCTAAACTCCTTCTCAGAGAGGAGTCTAGGTGCGGCTAGATCCAGTCCTAGTCCCAGACTTGGTCAACGGTTTATGTCTAAAGGATTATATGTGCGCAGTCAATCCTTTATATCACTTAGCTAAGATTTCAAAGTTTAGCATGCTGTTAGTCACTTACCGAGGATCTGTTGCGGCAAGGAATCTCTCAACCTCGAGGAGTAACCTTGAGAGGCGTCCCTGCCCAAGGGGAGATCCTGGCGTGCAGCCCGCTGCCGTGCAGGAGAGCTCAAAGGGCCCTGGGCTGTCCACTATTTAAGGAGTAAGATGATTGACTTATGGTCATATTTGCATATCAGCAAGAGGTTTAGATCCTTGCGTCAAAGCAGCCAATGGCTACTTTGTTGCCATTTGTCCTCAAGGTCCAGGATAACTGGATGCAGCTATCAGGATGACTCCCACTGATGGTTACTGCTTGTGCAGGGAGCTGGGGAGCTGGGGGGGGCGGGGGAGCACACCGCCACACTGACAGGGGAGGGAGATGACGACCCATAATCAAGCGAGGGAGCGGTGGAATGGGTTGGCAAGCAAAGGGTGCAGGGTGTTATGGAAAAGAGAGAGCTTGTAATCAGCAAAACAGGGCTGAAGGGGAGACGCTCTGCTGGATGCAATTCTTACAAACAAGGAAGCTTTTCTTACAATTCTTACAAACTGGTTGGCGGTGTGAAGGTTGGGGGGCAGCCTGGGCTGCATTGACCATGAGATGGTGGAGTTGAGAATCCTGAGAGGAGGGAACAAGGCAAATGGCAGGATCACAACTCCAAACTTCAGGAGAGCAGACTTTGGCCTGTGCAGGGACCTGCTTGGAAGAATCCCATGGGAGACAGTCCTGGAGAGCAGAGGCGGTCTAGGAGACCTGTTTGATATTCAAGGATCACCTCCTCCAAGCTCAAGAATGGTCCATCGCAATGAGCAGGAAATCAAGCAAAGGTGACAGGTCTGCATGGATGAACAAGGAGCTCCCGACTAAACTCAAACATGAAAAGGAAGCATACAGGAGCTGGAAAAAGGGGCAAGTGACCCAGGAGGAATGCAGAGACACTGTCCAAGTGTGCAGAGATGGGGTTAGGAAAGCCAAAGCCCACCTGGAGTTGAAACTGGCGAGGGATGTGAAGGGCAACATTAAGGGTTTCTACGGGTACATCAGCAGCAAAATGAAGACCGGAGAAAATGTGGGCCTGCTGCTGAATGGGGCAGGGAACCTGATGACAAAGGACATGGGAAAGGCCGAGGTACTGAATGCCTTCTTCACCTGAGTCTTTACTGGTAAGGATCGCCTTCAGGAATCCCAGGCCTCTGAGACCAGAGGGAAAGTCTGCAGCAAGGAAGAATTCTCCTCAGTAGAGAAGGACCCAGTTAGGGAAACATTTAAACAAATTGGAGATGCACAAGTCCATGGGACCTGATGGGATGCACCCATGAGTGCTGAGGGAGCTGGCTGATGTCATTGCAAGGCCACTCTCAATTATCTTTGGATGGTCATGGTGATCAGGAGGTTCCTGAGGACTGGAAGAAAGCAAATGACACTCCAGTCTTCAAGAAGGGCAAGAAGGAGGATCCAGGGAACTACAGGCCGGTCAGCCTCACCTTGATCCCTGGAAAGGTGATGGAGAAAATAATAATGGAAACCATTTCCTGGCACATAAAGGACACAGGGTGATTTGGAGTAGTCACCATGGATTTACAAAGGGAAAATTATGCTTGGCCAACCTGCCAGCCTTCTACAATGAGTCAACTAGCTTGGTGGACGAGGGGAGAGCAGCGGATGCTGTTTATCTTGACTTTAGCAAGGCTTTCGACACTGTCTCCCATAACATCCTCATAGACAAGCTGACAAAGTACAGGTTAGATAAGTGGACAGCGAGGTGGACTGAAAACTGGCTGAACCGCCAGGCCCAGACGGTTGTGATCAGAGGCATAAAGTCTAGCTGGAGGCCAGCCTCTAGTGGTGTCCCCCGGGGTTGATCTTTGGGCCAATACTGTTTAACAACTTCATTAATGACCCGGACGATGTGACAGAGTGCACCCTCAGCAAGTTTGCAGATGATACAGAGCTGGGAGGAGCAGTTGATAGACCAGATGGCTGTTGTGCCATTCAGAGGGACCTCGACAGTCTGGAGAAATGGGCAGACAGGAACCTCATGCAGTCCAACAAAGGGAAATGCCAAGTCCTGCCCCTGGGGAGGAATAAAACACGATGCACCAGTACAGGCTAGGGGCTGACTGGCTGGAAAGCAGCTTTGCAGAGAGGGACATGGGGGTCCTGGTGGACAACAAGCTGAATGTGAGCCAGTAACGTGCCCTTGCAGCAAAGGAGGCCAATGGTATCTTGAGCTGCATTGTTGACAGGAGGTTGAGGGAGGTGATCCTTTCTCTCTACTCAGCACTGGTGAGGCCACACCTGGAGTACTGTGTCCAGTTCTGGGCTCCCTGGTACAAGAAAGACATGGACATACTGTAGCAAGTTCAGCGAAGAGCCACTGCAGTGATGAAGGGATCGGAGCATCTCCCATAGGAGGAGATGCTGAGAGAGCTGGGATTGTTTAGCCTGGAAAAGAGAAGGCTCAGGAGGGATCTTATCAATGTGTCTAAATACCTGATGGGAGGGTGTATTGAAGATGGAGCCAAACTCTTCTCAGTGGTGCCCAGTGACAGGACAAGAGGGAATGGGCACAAATTGAAACATAGGAAATTCTGTTTAAACTTAAGAAAACACTTTTACTCTAAGGGTGGTCAAACATTGGACCAGGTTGCCCACAGAGGTTGTGGAGTCTCCATCCTTGGAGATATTCAAAACCTGACTGGACAATGTCCTGAGCAACTTGCTCTGGTTGATCCTGCTTTGAGTGGGGGTTGGGAGGGGGTTTGGACTAGACAATCTCCAGAGATCCCTTCCAACCTCAACTACTCAACTATTCTATGGTTCTGTGATCACACTTGAAGTCACCATGGCAGAAGGTGTCATTTACAGTATCAAAAATAGCTTTGCTAGCTACAAGGATAGCTGAGGGTCTATGTCTTAAAATATTAATCCAACTTTATAAAGTGATTATTGTTTGGTCCATAGAAAGGCTATAAAACGTAGTATTTACAAGGATTATACTGGATTGTAAATAGGAAACTTCTTTTTAATTTTTAACACAACATACAAAACATGCAATAAATGTTTTAGGAAGGAATTTAAACTACAGGCACCACTTCCAGGAAGATCAACCTGAACTTTGCAACTGATAACATGTTAAATCGGGGGGATCCCAGACAGCAAACTGGGAGGGATGTGGGAATTGATAGAACTATACAAACCGATGAAGGGACTTGCAGGGGGAAGGGGAAGCAGGGAGAAACAAAGAGGGGGGATAGACAGAAAGGGGGATAAAATGGGCCAGTCACGGGTAAAACGGGGCCGGTCAGTACGCTTGTCTGGCTAAGCCCTGCGCCTGATCACTGCAGTCTGTCCTATTTTCTTATATATTTTCTTTTAAAATAGTTTCTTAACTATCGCTCTGCTTAATCTCACTCTCTGTCCCCTGTGTATGTGTGCTGCAAGGAACAGGTGCCAGCTGCTGGTGAGACCTGTGTGTGTGTGGGTGAAATTTGGTGCCCAGCTACTGGAGTCAGACTAGGGGGTGTAGGCACCCTGGGGCCTCTGGTGTCAGCTACGGGAGTGAGTGAGGGTCCTGGCATCAGTAGTTGGAGGGGCCATAGCTCTCTGGATCATCATCGTAGACTCATCATATGGTTTGGGTTGGAAGGGACCTTTAAGGTCCAACCCCCCTGCCACGGGCAGGGACAGCTTTCACTAGATCAGGGTGCTCCTAATGCACCCCAGGTTGCGGTTTACCCTCTTGGCTGCCAGGACACAGTGCTGACTCATATTGAGCCTGCTGTCAACCAGCACCCCCAGGTCCCTTTCTGCAGGGCTGCTCTCCAGCCACTCCTCTCCCAATTTTTACTTGTGCCCGGTGTTACTCTGTCACAGGTGCAGAATCCGGCATTTGGACTTGTTAAATTTCATGCCATTGATGATTGCCCAATGCTCCAATCTATCTAGATCCCTCTGCAAGGCCTCTTGTCCCTCAAGAGAGTCAACAGCACCTCCCAGTTTGGTATCGTCAGCAAACTTGCTAATGGTGCATTCAACTCCTGAATCTAGATCATTGATAAAAATATTGAACAGAACTGGCCCTAGAATTGAACCCTGAGGAACACCACTGGTGACCGGTTGCCAGCCAGATGTAGCCCCATTCACTATAACACTTTGAGCCCTGCCGTTCAGGCAGTTCTTCACCCAGCGCACCGTGAACCTGCTCATCTCACAGTTGGACAACTTGTCCAGAAGGATGCTGTGAGGGACAGTACCTAAAGCCTTACTAAAAATCCAGAAAGACTACATCCACCGCCTTCCCTTCATCCACTAGGCGGGTGACCTTATCATAGAAGGATATCAAATTAGTTAGACAGGACTTTCCCTTTGTGAACCCATGTTGACTGTGCCTGAGGAGTGCATTATTCTTTAAATGCCTTTCAATAGCACCCAGTATGATCTTCTCCATAATTTTTCCAGGTACTGCGGTTAGACTAACAGGTCTGTAGTTCCCTGGGTCTTCCCTCACGCCCTTCTTGTAAATTGGAATAACATTGGCTAGCTTCCAGTCAGCAGGGACCTCCCCTGACTCCCAAGACCTTTGGTAGATGATAGAGGGGGGTCCCACCATAACATCCTCTAGCTCCTTCAGTACTCTGGGATGAATCTCATCAGGCCCCATGGACTTGTGAACGTTCAGCTGATACAGCTGGTCCCTTACAATTTCAGCGTCCACAAATGGAAAGTCACTGTTCCCACACTCGTGGTCCTCCGACTCAGGGGACCGGGCAGCCCAAGGTCTATCAGTATTATTAAAGACTGAGGCAAAAAAAAGCATTGAATGCCTCTGCTTTTTCTTCGTCCCTATTAGTCAAGTGACCATCTTCAACAAGTATTGGTTCAATGTTTTCCTTAGACCTCCTCTTGCTATTAACATACTTAAAGAAGCCTTTCTTGTTGTCTGACACAACACTGGCCAGTTTCATCTCTAATTGAGCTTTGGCCTTTCGTGTCTTCTCCCTGCATATATGAACCACAGCTCTGTAATCTTCCTGTGAAGCCTGACCTTGCTTCCAGAGATCATACAATTTCTTTTTCCTCTTGAGCTCCTCGAGGAGTTCCCTGTTCAGCCAAGCTGGTCTTCTGCCCCGCTTGCTTGACTTTGGGATTGCCTGCTCCTGTGCACAGTGGGATTGCCTGCTCCTGTGCTTCTAAAAGGTGGTTCTTAAAGACTGACCAGCACTCGTGGGCTCCTAAGCCCTCAAAAGCAGATTCCCAGGGTACTCTGCTAAGTAGCTCCCCGAGTAACTTAAAAGTTTTCGCTCTTGAAGTCCAGGGTAGCAACTCTGCTGTCCTTTACACTGAAAATTTTAAACTCAACCATTTCATGATCACTGTGGCCAAGACAGCCACCTACCATCACATCTCCCACGAGTCCTTCTCTATTCACAAACAACAAGCCTAGGAGGGCATCTTTCCTAGTTGGCTCACAGAGTACTTGTGACAAGAAGTTATCTATCTCCCACAAACTTCAAGAATTTCCAAGACCTGCTCGTCACAGCAGTATGGTATTCCCAGTTGATGTCTGGGAAGTTGGAATCTTCCATAAGGACAAGGGCTACCGATCCAGAGATTTCTCCTAATTGCCTATAGAATAACTCATGTCACCAGTGACATGGTAAAGCATAACCTGGGCAAGATCAAGCAGGACTTGAGAGCCCTGGGGGCCCAAGTGAAAGGGACAGGTGCCCAAGTGATCTTCTCCTCTGTCTTGTGAGTCAGATATAGAGGTGCAGGCAGAAGTCAATGCATCATGGAGATCAACACCTGGCTTTGTGGCTGGTATCATCACCAGGGCTTTGGTTTCTATGTTCATGGGACACTCTTCAATGAATACAGCCTATTGGGGAGGGATGGAATCCACTGATCTAGAAGAGGCAGGAGAATCTTCACCAGCATATTGGCTGACTTGGTGAATCATGCTTTAAACTAAGGAACTTGGGGGGGTAGGGTGCACAGCTGTGACACCTGTATATCCATAAGCAACAGGGTAGATAAGCATACCTACCAGACTAGTAAGGAATGCTCCCCAGTCCTTTCCAAAGGCAAGAACCCCAAGTCCAGCCACCTCAAGTGCATGTATACAAATGCAAATAGTCTGGGCAACAAACAGGAGGAACTGGAGCTCCATGCCTAGTCTGAGAGTTATGATGCCATAGGAATCAAAGAAACCTGGGGGGAAAACTCACATGACTCGAAGACCACAATGGATGGCTACAAATTCTTTTGGAAAGATAGGAAGGGAAGAAGAGGAGCTGGAGTTGCATTGTATGTAAAAGAGAAATTTGAGTGTATGGAGGTGAGATGTGGAGACGACAAAAGTTCTGTCATCGAATGTCTTTGGATCAAGACTGAGGGACCGTCACCAGGGGGGATCTTATGTTAGGTATCTATCTGTTACCAACCTCCCAAGCAGGATGACAAGGCTGACGAAACCTTACTTCGGCTGCTCAAGGAAGTCTCAGGCCAACAGAACCTGGTCCTCATGGTTGACTTCAATTACAGAATCACAGAATCATATAGGTTGGAAAAGACCGTTAAGATCATCGAGTCCAACCGTAAACCTAACACTACCAAGACCACCACTATACCATGTCCCTAAGCACCTCATCCAAACGTCTTTTAAATACTTCCAGGGATGGTGACTCAACCACTTCCCTGGGCAGCCTGTTCCAATGCTTGATAACCCTTTCAGTGAAGTAAAATTTCCTAATATCCAGTCTAAACCTCCCCTGGCACAACTTGAGGCCATTTCCTCTCGTCCTATCCCTTGTTACCTGGGAGAAGAGACCGACCCCCACCTCTCTACAACCTCCTTTCACGTAGTTGTAGAGAGCAATAAGGTCTCCCCTGAGCCTCCTTTTCTCCAGGCTAAACAACCCCAGTTCCCTCAGCCACTCCTCATAAGACTTCTGCTCTAGACCCTTCACCAGCTTCGTTGCCCTTCTTTGGACATGCTCCAGCACCTCAATGTCCTTCTTGTACTGAGGGGCCCAAAACTGAACACAGTATTTGAGGTGCGGCCTCACCAGTGCCGAGTACAGGGGCACAATCACTCCCCTAGTCCTGCTGGCCACACTGTTTCTGATACAAGCCAGGATGCCATTGGCTTTCTTGGCCACCTGGGCACACTGCTGGCTCATATTCAGGCGGCTGTCAACCAACACCCCCAGGTCCTTTTCCACTGGGCAGCTTTCCAGCCACTCTTCCCCAAGCCTGATAGCGTTGCATGGGGTTGTTGTGGCCCAAGTGCAGGACCTTGCACTTAGCGTTGTTGAACCCCATACAACTGACCTCGGCCTATCGATCCAGCCTGTCCAGGTCCCTCTGCAGAGCCTTCCTCCCCTCAAGCAGGTCAACACTCCCGCACAACTTGGTGTCATCTGCAAACTTACTGAGGGTGTACTCGATCCCTTCGTCCAGATCATTGATAAACCCAGCAAAGATTACACCAAGATTAAACCAGCGAAGAGTACACCCATCCAAGCCATGAGCAGCCAGTTTCTCCAGGAGAATGCTGTGGGAAACCGTGTCAAAGGCTTTACTGAAGTCTAGGTAGACAACATCCACAGCCTTACCCTCATCCACTAGGCGGGTCACCTTGTCATAGAAGGAGATCAGGTTGGTCAAGCAGGACCTGCCTTTCCTGAACCCATGCTGGCTGGGCTTGATCCCTTGGTTATCCTCTACATGCTGTGTGATGGCACTCAGGATGATCTGCTCCATCAGCTTCCCCGGTACCGAGGTCAGGCTGACAGACAGGCCTGTAGTTCCCCGGGTCCTCCTTCCGGCCCTTCTTGTAGATGGGTGTCACATTTGCTAACCTCCAGTCAGCTGGGACCTCCCCAGTTAGCCAGGACTGCTGGCAAATGATGGAAAGGGGCTTGGTGAGCACATCTGCCAGTTCCTTCGGTACTCTTGGGTGGATCTCATCAGGCCCCATAGACTTGTGAGTGTCTAAGTGGTGCAGCAGGTCACTAACCATTTCCCCCTGGATTATGGGGGCTCCATTCTGGTCCCCGTCCCTATCTTCCGACTCGGGGGTCTGGGTACCCAGAGAACAGTTGGCCCTGCTATTAAAGACTGAGGCAAATAAGGTATTAAGTATCTCAGCCTTTTCCTCATCCTTGGTCACTGTGTTCCCTCCCCCGTCTACTAGGGGCTGGAGATTCTCCTTAGCTCTCCTTTTGCTGCTAATGTATTTGAAAAAGTATTTTTTGTTGTCTTTTACAGCAGCAGCCAGATGGAGCTCTAGCTCAGCTTTGGCCCTTCTAATTTTCTCCCTGCCCAGCCTTGCTACACCTTTGTAGTCCTCCTGAGTTGCCTGCCCCTTCTTCCAGAGGTTGTAGACTCTCCTCTTTTTCCTGAGTTCGAGCCAGAGCTCTCTATTCAGCCAGACCGGTCTTCTTCCCTGCCGGCTCATCTTTCAGCACCTGGGGACAGCCTGCTCTTGTGCCTTTAGGACTTCCTCCTTAAAGAATGTCCAGCCTTCCTGGACTCCTTTGCCCTTTAGGGCTGCCTCCCAGGGGACTCTGTCGACCAGTCTCCTAAACAGGCCAAAGTCTGCCCTCCAGAAGTCTAAGGTGGCAGTTCTGCTGACCCCCCTCGCTGCTTCTCCAAGTATCAAAAACTCTATCATTTTGTGATCACTCTGCCCAAGACGGCCTCCAACCATCACATAGCTCACAAGTCCTTCTCTGTTCGTGAACAAGAGGTCCAGCGGGGCACCTTCCCTAGTTGGCTCACTCACCAGCTGTGTCAGGAAGTTATCTGCCACACGCTCTAGGAACCTCCTAGACTGTTTCCTCTCTGCTGAATTGTATTTCCAGCAGACATCCGGTAGGTTGAAGTCCCCCACAAGAACAAGGGCTAGCGATCCTGAGGCTTCTCCCAGCTGCTTATAGAATAGTTCATCTGTCTCCTCATCCTGGTTGGGTGGTCTGTAACAGACTCCCACCACAATATCTGCCTTGTTGGCCTTCCCCCTGATTCTTACCCATAGACACTCCACCCTATCCTCACCATCATTAAGCTCTAAACTATCCAAACGCTCCCTAACATACAGGGCTACCCCACCACCTCTCCTGCCTCGCCTATCCCTCCTGAAGAGTATATAGCCATCCACCGCCGCACTCCAGTTGCGCGAGTCATCCCACCATGTTTCTGTGATGGCAACCATATCATAGTTTTCCTGATGTACAATGGCTTCCAACTCCTGCTTGTTGCCCATGCTGCGTGCATTGGTGTAGAGGCACTTCAGCTGGGCTGTCGTCCATGTCTCCTTCATAGAAGAACACCCCTTGTGTGCTTTGAGGTGTTTCACTGGTGTTTCCCTCTTGGCTCCTATTGCCTCAGTATCCCCTAGCTCAACTCTGTTCGACTTCAGCTGTGCCCCAGTGAACCCCGCACATCTCAGAGACACAGGCTGAGTGCCCTCGCTAGCACCCGCTCCCTCTAGCCATGGCACGTCGTCCCTCAGCTTCTCTTGGGCAAGCCTGATATTATCCCCCTCCCCCTTCAAGTCTAGTTTAAAGCTCTGTCGATGAGCCCTGCAAGCTCCTGAGCAAAGATTCTCTTTCCCCTTTGAGAAAGATGAATTCCATCAGACGCCAGCAAACCTGGTGCTGTGTAGGCCATCCCGTTGTCAAAAAAACCAAATCCGTGGCAATGACACCAGCCACGGAGCCATGAGTTGATAGATTGGGTGCCTCTGCTCCTTCTAGTGTCACTGCCCACAACTGGAAGGAGAGAGGAGAAAATAACCTGTGCTCCGGAGTCCCTTACTAGCTGTCCCAAGGCCCTGAAGTCTCTTTTGATTGCCCTAGGACTTCATGTTGCAGCTTCATCACCCCCCCACATGGAAGAGCAGTAGAGGGTAATAGTCTGAGGGCCGTACCAGGCTAGGGAGTATCCTAGTGATATCCTTCACCCGGGCCCCAGGGAGGCAGCAGACTTCCCTAAGAGGAGGGTCCGTCCGGCATATCGGACCCTCGGTTCCCCTCAGAAGGGAGTCACCCACAACTATAACCCATCTTCTCTTCCTTGTGGAGGTGGTGTTGATACAAGAGGTACGCTTTTCTGACCTAGGCGACACCTCTGGTGTAGATGGACTGTCATCCCCATCCTCCATTGACTGGCCTTCCACCTCCAGGGCCTCATACCTGTTGTACAGAGGCACCTGGGGAGGCGAGGTGGGCAGGGAGGGCGTTCGCCTGCCGCCACGAGCGTGGACTTGCCTCCATTCACTCTTTTCCTTTGAGCTGCTGCCTTCAGCCCGGTGTGGGGGGGATACAGGATCCCCTTGATCGTGGGTTCTTACTGGTGGCTGCTGCTGCTCCTGTTCCTGTCTCGGGGGGGCAGAGCGTGGCACCACCAGTCTATCTCTTTCTCAGCCTCCCTGATGCTCCTTAACCTTTCTACCTCCTCCTGTAGCTCTGCCACCATGCAGAGCAAATCATCCACCTGGTCACACCTCACACAGCTGTCCACATGGCTGCCATGCGTGAACAGTGAGAGGCCCAGGCACTCCCTGCAGCCTGAGACCTGGGTGTCTGCATGTTTTTGTGGGAGCTCCGTCTGGGTAGCCACATCCACTCTGGCGAGCACAGGGGGCATTGCTTTCTGACGAGTGAATACCATAGTTGAATTTCTTCTGAAAGTATAAGGACTACCGAATGAACTCACTTTTCACAGTTCCTCTTGCGCTGCTAGCGTGACTTCGCCTTCCCCACACGCCCTGCCTGCGCGAACTGACGCGCCAACTGACGCGCCACGCCCCTCTGACGCGCCACGCCCTGTTTGCCCGTTCTGTTCGCCGCGCTCCTGGCCGCTTGCACTCCCTGGGGGCTGCTCTTGTAAGGGAAGGGAAGGGAATTGCCGCCGTCACTCTTGTCCCCGCCCACGCTGAGTCAGAGCCGGGCCCTCGTCAGGAGCTCCCTCCTTCCAGCTCAGGGGCCGGGGCGTGGCTGCGGTAGCCCCCTCTCTCCGTGCCTTTTTTTTTTTTTTTTCCCTTCCCTGCGCTGTTTTGCCGCGGTTTAGCCGATCTAGCAACGGTCCCCCGACGCAGAACTCTGTCTCAGAGCTCCTCGCCTCGGAGCCTTCGCTGAAATGGCTTTGCTGAATTACCCAGACATTTGTTGGGAAAACAACACAGTGGTGCACAAGTCGTCCATCAGGTTCCTGGAATGCTATGAGGACTGCTTCCTGCTACAGATGCTGGACATGCCGACTAGGAACAGCGCATTGTTGGATTTACTGCTCGCAAACTGAGAAGACTTACTTGACACCATAACTACCAATGGTAGCCTTGGATACAGCGACCACAGCATTGTGGAGTTTAAGATCCTGCCGAGCTGAAGACCAGTAGTAGGACAAAGACCCTGGATTTTCGAAGAGCCAACTTCAAGATGCTCAGAGCCCAGCTGCAAGTGATTCGATGGGAAGCATCCATGTAGGGCAAAGGAGCTTGTGAGTGATGGGAGTTATTCAAGAACAGCCTCCTGGAAGCACAAGAACAGTCCATCCCCTACAAAGGGAAAGGAAGAAGGCAGAACAAGAGGCCACCCTGGCTTAACAATGAGCTTTTGGCTGTGCTTAAAGGCAAAAAAGAAGCATACCGGCTATGGAAAAGTGGCCAAATAGCCATCGAGGACTACAAAAACCTTGCTAGGGCATGCAGAGATGCAGTCAGGAAGGCTATGGCTCAGCTATAACTGAAATTGGCCAGAGAACAACAAGAAAGGGTTCTTCAGGTACGTGAGCAGTAAGCAGGACAGGGAAGACATAGGCCCATTACTAAACAGGGCAAAGAAACTAGTTACTAATAATGCTGACAAGGCAGAGGTTCTCAATACCTTCTTTGCATCTGTCTTTACTGGTGTAGCTGGACCCCAGATCACAAGATCAAGTAGCTATGACAACGCATGTGTCAACATTCCTCCAGTAGTGGAGGAAGGGCTGGTCTGCAGTCTTTTGCAAGGGCTCAACCCACATAAATCTATGGGCCTGGATGGAATCCACCCCAGGGTGTTAGGAGAAGTGACTGACATTGTTGCGAGGCCACTGTCTATAATCTTTGAAAAGTCATGGATATCGGGGGATATCCCTGATGACTGGGAGAGGGCAAATGTCATGCCCATCTACAAGAAAGGCCCAAAAGAGGGCCCAGGAAACTACAGGCCCATTAGTCTTGCTTCAGTCCCTGGGAAAGTAATGGAACGAGTTCTCCTAGAAACTATCACAAGCCAAATGAAACAGGTGATTGGGAAAAGCCAGCACAGATTTACCAAAGGCAAATCATGCCTGACTAGCCTGATCACCTTCTACAACAAAGTAACACTTTCTGTTGAAGTGAGGAGAGCAGTGGATGTTGTTTACCTGGATTTCCGCAAAGAGTTTGACACTGTTTCCCACAGCCTTCTCCTGGACAAACTGGCAAGATACAGACTGGATGGGTGGTCTGCGAGATGGGTAGGAAACTGGCTAACAGGCCGCCTTCAGAGGGTGGTGATCAATGGTTTTTGATCAAGCTAGCAGCCTGTCACAAGTGGGGTCCCCCAGGGATCGATACTGGGCCACACACTGTTCAACATTTTCATAAACGATCTGGATGATGAAATTGAAAGCGCCTTCACCAAGATTGCTGATGACACCAGAGTGGTGAGGTGGACATTTCAGAAGGGAGAGCCATCTTACAGAGAGACCTGGACAGGCTGGAAGAGTGGGCTAGCGAGAACAGTATCATAGAATCATAGAATCGTAGAATGGTTTGGGTTGGAAGGGACCTTTAAAGGTCATCTGTTCCAACCCCCCCCCCTGCAATGTCCCCAACCAGGGACATCTTCACCTAGATCAGGTTGCTCAGAGCCCCGTCCAGCCTGACCTTGAATGTTTCCAGGGATGGGGCATCTAACACCTCTCTGGGCAACCTGTTCCAGTGTTTCACCACCCTCGTTGTAAAAAGTGTCTCCCTTATATCTAATCTGAATCTACCCTCTTTCAGTTTAAAACCATTGCCCCTTGTCCTATCGCTACAGGCCCTATTTAAAAGTCTGTCCCCATCTTTCTAATAAGCTCCCTTTAAATATTGAAAGGCCACAATAAGGTCTCCATGGAGCCTTCTCTTCTCCAGACTGAACAACTCCAACTCTCTCAGCCTTTCCTCATAGGAGAGGTGTTCCATCCCCCTGATCATTTTCATGGTCCTCCTCCGGACCCGCTCTAACATGTCCATGTCTTTCCTGTGCTGAGGACTCCAGAGCTGGATGCAGTACTCCAGGTGGGGTCTCACCAGAGCAGAGTAGAGGGGCAGAATCACTTCCCTCGACCTGCTGGCTACGCTTCTTTTGATGCAGCCCAGGATACACTTGGCTTTCTGGGCTGCAAGCACACATTACCAGCTCATGTCCAGCTTTTCATCCACCAGTATCCCCAAGTCCTTCTCCACAGGGCTGCTCTCAATCCCTTCATCCCCCAGCCTGTACTGGTACTGGGGGTTGCCCTGACCCAGGGGCAGGACCTTGCACTTGGCCTTGTTGAACCTCATGATGTTCACATGGGCCCACTTCTCTAGCTTGTCCAGGTCCCTCTAGATGGCATCCCATCCCTCAGGTGTGTCAACCACACCACTCAGCTTGTTGTCATCTGCAAACTTGCTGAGGGTGCACTCGATCCCACTGTCTATGTCATTGATGAAGATATTAAACAGTACTGGTCCCAATACGGACCCCTGAGGGACACCAGTTGTCGCTGATCTCCATCTGGATATTGAGCCATTGACCACTACCCTCTGGACGCGACCATCCAGCCAATTCCTTATCCACTGAACAGTCCATCCATCAAACCCATATCTCTCCAATTAGAGAGAAGGATGTTGTGGGGGACTGTATCAAAGGCCTTATAGTAGTCCAGGTAGATGACATCCATAGCTCTTCCCTTGTCCACTGATGCAGTCACTCCATCGTAGAAGGCCACTAGATTAGTCAGGCAAGACTTGCCCTTGGTGAAGCCATGCTGGCTGCCTCTAATCACCTTCCTGTCATCCGTATGCCTCGACATACCTTCCAGGAGGATCTGCTCCATGATCTTACCGGGCACGGAGGTGAGGCTGACTGGTCGGTAGTTCCTGGGGTCCTCCTTTTTACCCTTTTTAAAAATGGGTGCAATGTTTCCCTTTTTCCAGTCATCGTGGACTTCTCCTGACTGCCATGGCTTTTCAAATATCCTGGAGAGTGACTTGGCAACTACATCAGCCAATTCCCTCAGGACTCTGGGATGCATCTTGTTGGGTCCCATGGACTTATGTATGTTCAGGTTCCTCAGGTGGTCTCGAACCTGATCTTGTCTTACAGTGGGAGGGACTTTGCTCCCCCAGTCCCTGCCTTGAGGTCCATCCACTCGAGAGGTGTGGGAAGAGAGGTTGCTAGTGTGAAATTTAAAAGTCGTGCAAATTCCTACACCTGGGTCAGAATAACCAAAGACCCCAGTACAGGCGAGGATCTGTGTGGCTGGGGAGGAGCCTTGCTGAAAGGGACCTGGGGGTGCTGGTGGACAACAAGCTGCAGCAACAAAGGCAAATCTGATCCTGGTCTGCATCTGCAGGGGCATTACTTCCAGAGATAGAGACATGATCATCTCACTCTACTCAGCCCTTGTCAGGCCACACCTTTAGTACTGTGTCCAGTTCTGGTTTCAACAATACAAGAAAGACACACACAGGCTGGAGAGGGTCCGAAGGAGGACCACAGAGATGATCCAAGGGCTGGAGAAGCTGCCCTATGAGGAAAGACTGAAGGAGTTAGATCTTTTCTCCGTGGAGAAAAGAAAGCTCAGGGGGAACCTCATCACAGTATTCCAGTACTTAAACGGCAGCTACAAAGAGGACTGAGGCTCTCTCTTCACAAGGAGCCACATGGAGAAGACTGTCGCAGATGGAGTGAGAGTGCACTTCACTCACAAGAGAGAAGTAAAAATATACTTTATTGTTATAGAACAGGGAGTTAACAAAGTTCAATGCAACAGTTATTTAACAAGATTTGATGGCAAGGTACACTTGATTATTTACTGCATAGAGGACAGGGTCAGACAAAACTGTCAGGGAGACCCTCCCGTTGAGTCATGAGGTTCGGAAAAGGATCCCCTTGCTTTCTAAACTCCTTCTGAGAGAGGAGTCTAGGTGCGGCTAGATCCAGTCCTAGTCCCAGACTTGGTCAACGGTTTATGTCTAAAGGATTATATGTGCGCAATCGATCCTTTATATCACTTAGCTAAGATTTCAAAGTTTAGCATGGTATTAGTCACTTACTGAGGATCTGTTGAGGCAAGGAATCTCTCAACCTCGAGGAGTAACTGTCATGGTTTAGCCCCAGACAGGAACTAAGCACCACGCAGCCGCTCGCTCACTCCCCCCTGGTGGGATGGGGGAGAGAATCAGAAGAGCAAAAGTAAGAAAACTCGTGGGTTGAGATAAAGACAGTTTAATAGGTAAAGCAAAAGCCGCGCACGCAAGCAAAGCAAAGCAAGGAATTCATTCACTACTTCCCATGGGCAGGCAGGCGTTCAGCCATCTCCAGGAAAGCAGGGCTCCATCATGCGTAATGGTTACTTGGGAAGACAAACGCCATCACTCCAAATGTCCCCCCTTCCTTCTTCTTCCCCAGCTTTATATACTGAGCATGATGTCATGTGGTATGGAATAGCCCTTTGGTCAGTTTGGATCAACTGTCCTGGCTGTGTCCCCTCCCAGCTTCTTGTGCACCTGGCAGAGCATGGGAAGCTGAAAAGTCCTTGACTAGTGCAGCAACAACTAAAACATCTCTGTATTATCAACACTGTTTTCAGCACAAATCCAAAACATAGCCCCATACCAGCCACTCTAAAGAAAATTAACTCAATCTCAGCTGAAACCAGGACAGTAACCTTGAGAGGCGTCCCTACTCAAGGGGAGATCCTGGTGTGCAGCCCGCTGCCGTGCAGGAGAGCTCAAAGGGCCCTGGGGCTGTTCACTATTTATGGGGGTAAGATGATTGACTCATAGTCGTATTTACATACCGGCTGCAGATGTTAGTTTCTTCCAAACTTAAGTCGGACACTGACCAGCACTGTGGTTAGGTGGACGTATTGCCATAAATTAGCCCTTGGCTATTGCATTGTTATCTGTCTCCCCCGAATCCACTTTGAGCTGGATGCATCCATCATAACTGCCATGGGTGGTTATCGCTTGAGCAGGGTTACGGGAAAAGGTCAGGGCGGGGGCGGGGTGGGGGAGCACACCATCATAAAGACAAGGTGCAATGGGTAAAAGTTTCACCGAGAGAAGTTTTATCTTGACATAAGAAAGAAATTTTTTTACAGTGAGAACAATCAATCACTGGAACAACCTCCCCAGGGACGTGGTAGAGTCCCCATCGATGGAGGTTTTCAAGATGTGATTTGGCCAGGTGCTAGATAATTTCATCTAGGCTCCCTTTCCCACAAAAGGTTGGACCAGATGATCTTTTGAGGTCCCTTCCAACCTAGGCTGTTCTATGATTCTATAATTCTGTGCTTGCCTTTCTACTCATTCTATGCTTGCCTTTCTACTCATTGGATTGGACCATTCTTGTTTTCTGACGAGGCTGTCCTCGATGATCAGCTAATTCTCCTGGGCCCCTTTTCCCTCCAGGGCAGTTTCCCATGGGATCCTGCCAAGCAGGGCCCTTAACAGGCCAGAATCTGCTCTTTTCAAGCCCAGGGTTGTAATTATACTGTTGTAATTTTCAAAAGTTATACCATTTCAATTTTCCATTAAACAAATTAGCAAAATTTTGGTTAGCTAGGATTTTATGTGGAGAAAATTTTTTAAAAAGAGTTATTAAGTTCTAAGATTTCATCTTTCCTGCATATCATCCTCAGACAAAGGATAATTTGGCATCTAATCTATTTTATGAAATGCAAATATGTTTGGAAGAATAAATCATGAGGTCTGGAAACATGAATAAAACTTAAAACTATTTTTGGAAGAGTTAGGAATCTAAGTAGAGCATGCACTCCCTGTCAGTTGGATAGAGTAATCTTTTCAGTATTGTTAGTTGTAGCCTATTGAAGAGAGGGAGAAATGAACTGAAGTGAAGAAATGAGGGCATTCTCTAGGATTTGCATCAGTCTTTTGGGCTTCTAAGACCCACCTCTTGGACTCCACCTCTTCAAGTGAGATTTGTCTTGCAGACATCATTTGTACCATTTCCTCTGGCCAGGGCTATTTTTACTGTCAGCAATAATCTCATGCCTTTGTTCTTTTCCTTATCTTAATAATATCTAGTTTTGTCTTTCCCCTTTTGGGGGAAATTCCAGTGTTCCACCCCCCTGGCAGACACTTGTTGAACTATTTCCCCTAAGTTTCCATCATCATGTTCTCCTTAAGTACCCTCTATTAAATAGGGCTGTTTATTAAATTGCCTGGTTCTAAGAAAGATATAACATCTGGTCTGGTAGCAGATGCTTGACTTACCATCCATTGGAGGCATTCAGTGATGTCCCAGTTTAATAAAATCAATCAGGTATACCCAAGGAGATTTCTCCAAACCATCTTGCCTGCACACATGTTATTGCAATGTAAAAGATAGCTTGATTCTAGCTCTGAAAAGAAGGTGCTACTAGATGACCATACAGGTTCTGGAGCCTTTCTCCCCCTGCCCCCCCCCCCCCCCCTTTTTTTTTTAAAAAAATTGTTTTGTTTTCATTAGACTGCATTGTAGTCCCTCTAGATTAACTGTGAATTTCTCACAGCTGCTCTTAAAGCTTTTGACATACCAAGAATAAAACACCACCAACAACAAAATTAACTTAAGTAACTGTGAAAACAAGTAATATAGTACATAACTTGAAAAGCTTTTAGGATATTAAAATTAAGTTTTAGAGGTTTTTGCTGTCTCTGAAGAACAAGGGAGAATCCATGATGGCCATAGTTAATACCATAGAAGTTCTGACTTGGTTGTTGTTATGGGTTCAAAATGTTGGTGCCAGTTGATTTTAGGAAGCATTATAGGATTTTATGGTTAAATGTCAAAATTATCATCTGGGTAAATAAACTAATTTTTATCATTTGACTATTTTATTGTAACACATGCCATGGTATAAAGCTTGTTGGCCTTGAAACGTTGGCTAAAATTTTTTAATTACTACAAAATCCAGATTCTTCATTTTAGAAAAGCTAATAAGTGTTATTTACTTGTGTATTTTGAGCTATATCAATTTGAAAGTCCAAGTTAGTATACAGGACCAAATATCCACTATGTTCAATAGCTAATAAAATATTATAACCCGTTAAAGGGTAATGATCCAAGTCATTATGAACATGAAGTGAAGAATGACATAAGGTTCATGAATTAAGTGAAAAGTTTAAGATTAACTGGTTAATGAGGCCCAAATGTTTAATAGTTGGAAAGAAATGAGTTGAATTACTGCTGTTCCTTTGACTGTTTTAATCCCCTCACAAATCCCTTCACAAATTGTAATTCTGTTTTAGTTTTATTACTTTTTCATCATAACACTGTACATACTGTTATCCAATTTAAAATTTCACTCTGCTGAAC
This sequence comes from Ciconia boyciana, assembly GCF_034638445.1. Taxonomy (NCBI): domain Eukaryota; kingdom Metazoa; phylum Chordata; class Aves; order Ciconiiformes; family Ciconiidae; genus Ciconia; species Ciconia boyciana. The sequence continues at coordinate 4,654,254 of NC_132937.1, forward strand.
TAACTGCATGTCTTAAAATACAAATGAGCTCAGAATTTCAAGCTTCAGCCAGAGAGTTTCAGTGAATTTAAAATCAATAAAAAACATTTATAGGACTCTTGGATATAGGACCATCTTGACTGACATTTTTTGGATCATGTTTACAGTTTTGTAACTGTAAACACAGTATACAAAATAAATGGCATCTAAATAAAAATCCAGCTTTGACTGTAGGATTTAAAAGTTACAACAAATTTATAAATTACTATATAATGTATTAATACTTGAATGAGATCTTCCTCTCATCTCTTCAATTCTTGTAATACTTTTCTCCACCCCTCTTCAGATGGGACTGAAAACATTTTCTGTGAAGTTTAACGAATACTTATTTTAACAGTGAGTCCAAGTTAATTACTCAGTACTTTGACATAAAGAAATGTTATTTTGTGTGGAGGCACGGGTTGTTTGTCAATACTATTGAGTTTGTTTATAGCAACTGTACACTCTTTTCTACAGTGATGTTTCCCTCACTTAAACAATCCAAATAAATAACTACTACTTTTGTTTTCTTTTCCTGAAGTCGAACAACTTATCCTTACACGGAAACCCAGATGTATAGCCAAAACACTGGGGGAAATTACTTCGATAATCAAGAAAGTTCTGCACAGGCAACAACAGTGGTCTCCTCTCATAGTATGGTGGGCACCGGAGGGATTCAGATGGGTGTTGCAGGAGGACAGCTCATTAGCAGCTCAGGCGGGACGTATCTGATTGGCAATTCAATGGAAAATTCTGGTCATTCGGTGACTCATACAACGCGGGCCTCCCCAGCTACAGTAAGTACTTCAAAACTATGTTAAATCTTTGGGGATAGTTTCTTAGTCACTATGATGTTCCTTCGTGCTGACGTTTCTGTAGCAAAAAGCTATGTTGGCAGAACCAATAATACATGGCTTTGTCTTGCAAATATTTACATTTAGTTTAACTTTGTGCGTGTGAACAGTATTAAGTGAGTGCTGTCCTGGTTTAACCCCAGCCAGCAACTAAGCACCACGCAGCCACTCACTCACCACCCCCCCCGGTGGGATGGGGGAGAGAATCGGAAGAGTAAAAATGAGAAAACTCGTGGGTTGAGATAAAGACAGTTTAATAATTTTAAAAGCGTAATAATAATAATAATAATAATAATAATAAAAATTGTAAGGAAAAGGAAAATAACAAAGAGAGAAAAATAAAACTCCAGAAAGAAAAGTGATGCAAATTAAAACAATTGCTCACCACCAACCGACCGAGGGCCAGCCAGTCCCTGAGCAGCCAGCCCCTGCCAACCTCCCCACTGGTTTTATTGCTGAGCATGACATCATATGGTATGGAATATCCCTTTGGTCAGCTGGGGCCAGCTGTCCCAGCTGTGTCCCCTCCCAACTTTTTGTGCACCTCCAACCTACTAGCTGGCAGGGCGGTGTCAGAAGCAGAAAAGGCCTTGACTCTGTGTAAGCACTGCTCAGCAGCAACTAAAACATCCCTATGTTATCAACACTGTTTCCAGCACAAATCCAAAACACAGCCCCATACAAGCTACTATGAAGAAAATTAACTCTATCCCAGCCAAAACTAGCACATTCTCCACCCGTTATTCCATACCATTTACATCATGCTCAGGTCGCACGCTATCCAATGCATCCTCATTAACTACCCCTTCCCCCATAAAATGTTTGTGAAATGTCCATAAATATCCATAAAATGTTCATTCAGTTCATTTGGTCTATGACTTTGGGCTCCATCTGTTATGGTGGTCGCTCAGGACAGGAGAGATTGTGTGTTGCGTGGAGTTATTGGGCACCAAAGCCAGCTCAGCTCGGGTCGCTGCTGCACTTGCACTGCTTCTTGTAAGGCTTGTCCTCCATTGGTTCGTGTGGTTCCTGCTATAGTAATTCCCATAACATGCAACTCAAATAATGGGTTACAACCATTTAAAGGTATTTCCATTGCAATTTCCACCCCTGGTCCCTTTGGACCAGACCATAGGGTTTAACATTGCAATGAAGTCCTCCTCTTGCCCCTGCTCTAGCAAGGGTTTATCCACAGACTGCAGTCTCTTAGGGGAGTACCTGCTCCAAGTGGACCCTTATCTGAGCCACAGTTTCTCTAGGGGTATACCTGCTGCATCATAGACTTATCCAGAGCCACAGTTGCTTTGAGGTGCACCTGCTCCAGCGTGGCCTTCTCCATGGGCCTCAATGCCTTCAGAGATAGACCTGCTCCAGTGTGGCCTTACCCACAGCCACAGTCCCTTCAGAAGTAAACCTGCTCCAACATGGCCTTACCTACGGCTGCAGTCCCTGCAGGGGCGTACCTGCTCTGTCGTGGGCTTATCCATGGCCACACGCTTTGAGGTGCTCCAACATGACCTCATGCACAGCCACAGATGCTTCGAGGTGTACCTTCTCCAGCGTGGACTTATCCTTGGGCCACAATCCCTTCAGAGGTATACCTCCTGCCTCACAGACATAACCATGGCTACAGATGCTTTGAGATGTATCTGCTCTGGCATGGACTTATCCACGGCCACAGACACTTTGGGGTGTCCTGCTCCCGCGTGGACTCATCCACAGGTCACAGTCCCTTCGACTCGAGTTCACACTGGAGTTCCAGCCTGTCCAGTACAGCAGCACAGAAACAGCAGCGATGCCCTGGCCATCTGCCAGCCCAGGCTCATGGCCATTGCTATTATCAAACTGTTCCCAGGCACAGCAGAGTAAGGTGATAAGCAGTACAGCAGTACAGCAAGCAGCGAAAGCAAAAAGCAGCCACTAACGAGCACTAGACTCTAATATACAGTAAGGCAAGCAAGCCCCATGGCAAGCACAGGAGCCTGTCAGTTAATAGCTAAACAGCAATAACAGCTATAAATTCTATCATCTAGCACATTCCAATCAAATCTGTCGTTATCTCGAACCCTTCGAGCCCCACCTTGGGTGCCAAAAAGGACTGTCGTGGTTTAAACCCGGCTGGCAACTAAGCACCACACAGCCACTCGCTCACTCCCCCTCCAGTGGGATGGGGGAGAGAATCATAGAATAGTTTGAGTTGGAAGGGACCTTTAAAGGTCATCTAGTCCAACCCCCCTGCAATGAGCAGGGACATCTTCACCTAGATCAGGTTGCTCAGAGCCCCGTCCAACCTGACCTTGAATGTGTCCAGGGATGGGGCATCTACCACCTCTCTGAGCAACCTGTTCCAGTGTTTCACCACCGTCATCGTAAACAATTTCTTCCTTATATCTAGTCTGAATCTACCCTCTTTTAGTTTAAAACCATTGCCCCTTGTCCTATTGCTACAGGCCCTGCTAAAAAGTTTGTCGCCATCTTTCTTATAAGCCCCCTTTAAGTATTGAAAGGCCACAATAAGGTCTCTCTGGAGCATTCTCTTCTCCAGGCTGAACAACACCAACTCTCTCAGCCTTTCCTCATAGGAGAGGTGTTCCATCCCCCTGATCATTTTCATGGTCCTCCTCCGGACCTGCTCTAACATGTCCATGTCTTTCCTGTGCTGAGGACTCCAGAGCTGGATGCAGTACTCCAGGTGGGGTATCACCAGACATACACCCAGCAAAGATTACACCCAGATTAACCCAGCAAAGAGTACACCCGTCCAAGCCATGACCAGCAAGTTTCTCCAGGAGAATGCTGTGGGAAACCGTGTCAAAGGCTTTACTGAAGTCTAGGTAGACAACATCCACAGCCTTTCCCTCATCCACTAGGCAGGTCACCTTGTCATAGAAGGAGATCAGGTTGGTCAAGCAGGACCTGCCTTTCCTGAACCCATGCTGGCTGGGCTTGATCCCTTGGTTATCCTCTACATGCTGTGTGATGGCACTCAGGATGATCTGCTCCATCAGCTTCCCCGGTACCGAGGTCAGGCTGACAGGCCTGTAGTTCCCCGGGTCCTCCTTCCGGCCCTTCTTGTAGATGGGTGTCACATTTGCTAACCTCCAGTCAGCTGGGACCTCCCCAGTTAGCCAGGACTGCTGGCAAATGATGGAAAGGGGCTTGGTGAGCACCTCTGCCAGTTTCTTCAGTACTCTTGGGTGGATCTCATCAGGCCCCATAGACTTGTGAATGTCTAAGTGGTGCAGCAGGTCACTAACCATTTCCCCCTGGATTATGGGGGCTCCATTCTGGTCCCTGTTCCTCTCTTCCGACTCAGGCGGCTGGGTACCCAGAGAACAATTGGCCCTGCTATTAAAGACTGAGGCAAAGAAGGCATTAAGTACCTCAGCCTTTTCCTCATCCTTGGTCACTGTGTTCCCTCCCCCGTCTACTAGGGGCTGGAGATTCTCCTTAGCTCTCCTTTTGCTGCTAATGTATTTGAAAAAGTATTTTTTGTTGTCTTTTACAGCAGCAGCCAGATGGAGCTCTAGCTCAGCTTTGGCCCTTCTAATTTTCTCCCTGCCCAGCCTTGCTACACCTTTGTAGTCCTCCTGAGTTGCCTGCCCCTTCTTCCAGAGGTCGTAGACTCTCCTCTTTTTCCTGAGTTCGAGCCAGAGCTCTCTATTCAGCCAGACCGGTCTTCTTCCCTGCCGGCTCATCTTTCGGCACCTGGGGACAGCCTGCTCTTGTGCCTTTAGGACTTCCTCCTTAAAGAATGTCCAGCCTTCCTGGACTCCTTTGCCCTTTAGGGCTGCCTCCCAGGGGACTCTGTCGACCAGTCTCCTAAACAGGCCAAAGTCTGCCCTCCAGAAGTCTAAGGTGGCAGTTCTGCTGACCCCCCTCGCTGCTTCTCCAAGTATCAAAAACTCTATCATTTTGTGATCACTCTGCCCAAGACGGCCTCCAACCATCACATAGCTCACAAGTCCTTCTCTGTTCGTGAACAAGAGGTCCAGCGGGGCACCTTCCCTAGTTGGCTCACTCACCAGCTGTGTCAGGAAGTTATCTGCCACACGCTCTAGGAACCTCCTAGACTGTTTCCTCTCTGCTGAATTGTATTTCCAGCAGACATCCGGTAGGTTGAAGTCCCCCACAAGAACAAGGGCTAGCGATCCTGAGGCTTCTCCCAGCTGCTTATAGAATAGTTCATCTGTCTCCTCATCCTGGTTGGGTGGTCTGTAACAGACTCCCACCACAATATCTGCCTTGTTGGCCTTCCCCTGATTCTTACCCATAGACACTCCACCCTATCCTCACCATCATTAAGCTCTAAACTATCCAAACGCTCCCTAACATACAGGGCTACCCCACCACCTCTCCTGCCTCGCCTATCCCTCCTGAAGAGTATATAGCCATCCACCGCCGCACTCCAGTTGCGCGAGTCATCCCACCATGTTTCTGTGATGGCAACCATATCATAGTTTTCCTGATGTACAATGGCTTCCAACTCCTGCTTGTTGCCCATGCTGCGTGCATTGGTGTAGAGGCACTTCAGCTGGGCTGTCGTCCATGTCTCCTTCATAGAAGAACACCCCTTGTGTGCTTTGAGGTGTTTCACTGGTGTTTCCCTCTTGGCTCCTATTGCCTCAGTATCCCCTAGCTCAACTCTGTTCGACTTCAGCTGTGCCCCAGTGAACCCCGCACATCTCAGAGACACAGGCTGAGTGCCCTCGCTAGCACCCGCTCCCTCTAGCCATGGCACGTCGTCCCTCAGCTTCTCTCGGGCAAGCCTGATATTATCCCCTTCCCCCTTCAAGTCTAGTTTAAAGCTCTGTCGATGAGCCCTGCAAGCTCCTGAGCAAAGATTCTCTTTCCCCTTTGAGAAAGATGAATTCCATCAGACGCCAGCAAACCTGGTGCTGTGTAGGCCATCCCGTTATCAAAAAAAACCAAATCCGAGGCAATGACACCAGCCACGGAGCCATGAGTTGATAGATTGGGTGCCTCTGCTCCTTCTAGTGTCACTGCCCACAACTGGAAGGAGAGAGGAGAAAATAACCTGTGCTCCGGAGTCCCTTACTAGCTGTCCCAAGGCCCTGAAGTCTCTTTTGATTGCCCTAGGACTTCATGTTGCAGCTTCATCACCCCCCCACATGGAAGAGCAGTAGAGGGTAATAGTCTGAGGGCCGTACCAGGCTAGGGAGTATCCTAGTGATATCCTTCACCCGGGCCCCAGGGAGGCAGCAGACTTCCCTAAGAGGAGGGTCCGTCCGGCATATCGGACCCTCGGTTCCCCTCAGAAGGGAGTCACCCACAACTATAACCCATCTTCTCTTCCTTGTGGAGGTGGTGTTGATACAAGAGGTACGCTTTTCTGACCTAGGCGACACCTCTGGTGTAGATGGACTGTCATCCCCATCCTCCATTGACTGGCCTTCCACCTCCAGGGCCTCATACCTGTTGTACAGAGGCACCTGGGGAGGCGAGGTGGGCAGGGAGGGCGTTCGCCTGCCGCCACGAGCGTGGACTTGCCTCCATTCACTCTTTTCCTTTGAGCTGCTGCCTTCAGCCCGGTGTGGGGGGGATACAGGATCCCCTTGATCGTGGGTTCTTACTGGTGGCTGCTGCTGCTCCTGTTCCTGTCTCGGGGGGGCAGAGCGTGGCACCACCAGTCTATCTCTTTCTCAGCCTCCCTGATGCTCCTTAACCTTTCTACCTCCTCCTGTAGCTCTGCCACCATGCAGAGCAAATCATCCACCTGGTCACACCTCACACAGCTGTCCACATGGCTGCCATGCGTGAACAGTGAGAGGCCCAGGCACTCCCTGCAGCCTGAGACCTGGGTGTCTGCATGTTTTTGTGGGAGCTCCGTCTGGGTAGCCACATCCACTCTGGCGAGCACAGGGGGCATTGCTTTCTGACGAGTGAATACCATAGCTGAGTTTCTTCTGAAAGTATAAGGACTACCGAATGAACGCACCTCTTGACCTAGTAGGGTGACTTCGCCTTCCCTGCATGCCCTGCCTGTGCGAACATCTCTTCCCTCTAGGGAATTAACTGCACCACTCAGCTTTGTGTCATCTGCAAACTTGATGAGGATGCAGTCAGTCCCGCTGTGTCGTTTATGAAGATATTAAATAGTACTGGTCCCAATATGGACCCCTGAGGGACAATACTCTTCACTGGTTTCCACTTGGACATTGATTTGTTGACTGTAACTCTTCAGACTTGGCCATCCATTTAGTTCCCCATCCACCGAACAGTCCATCCATCAAACCCATATCTCTCCAATTTAGCAGCCAGAATGTTGTGGGGGACTGTATCAAAGGCCTTATAGTAGTCCAGGTAGATGACATCCATAGCTCTTCCCTTGTCCACTGATGCAGTCACTCCATCGTAGAAGGCCACTAGATTAGTCAGGCAAGACTTGCCCTTGGTGAAGCCATGCTGGCTGCCTCTAATCACCTTCCTGTCATCCGTATGCCTCGACATACCTTCCAGAAGGATCTGCTCCATGATCTTACCAGGCACGGAGGTAAGGCTGACTGGTCGGTAGTTCCTGGGGTCCTCCTTTTTACCCTTTTAAAAAATGTGTGCAATGTTTCCCTTTTTCCAGTCACCGTGGACTTCTCCTGACTGCCATGGCTTTTCAAATATCCTTGAGAGTGGCTTGGCAACTACATCTATGTCATTGATGAAGATATTAAATAGTATCGGTCCTAGTACAGACCCCTGAGGGACACCACTCATTGCTGATCTCCATTTGGACACTGAGCCGTTGACTGCAACTCTTTGGACATGGCCATCCAGCCAGTTCCTTATCCATGTAACAGTCCATCCATCAAACCCATATCTCTCCAATTTAGTAGCAAGAATGGTATGGGGGACTGTATCAAAGGCGTCACAGAAGTCTAGGTAGATGACATCCATAGCTCTTCCCTTGTCCACTGATGCAGTCACTCCATCGTAGAAGGCCACTAGAATAGTCAGGCACGATTTGCCCTTGGTGAAGCCATGTTGGCTGCCTCTAATTACCTTCCTGTCATCCGTATGCCTCAACATATCTTCCCGGAGGATCTGCTCCATGATCTTACCGGGCACGGAGGTGAGGCTGACTGGTTGGTAGTTTCCAGGGTCCTCCTTTTTACCCTTTTTAAAAATGGGTGCAATGTTTCCCTTTTTCCAGTCACTGGGGATGTAGTCTGACTGCCATGACTTTTCAAAATATCCTGGAGAGTGACTTGGCAACTACATCAGCCAATTCCCTCAGGACCCTGGCATGCATCTCATTGGGTCCCATGGATTTTTGTATGTTCAGGTTCCTCAGGTGGTCTCGAATCTGATCTTCTGCTATGATGGGTGGGACTTCATTCCCCCAGTCCCTGCCTTGAGGTTCAGGGTCTTGAGAGATTTGGGAAGAGAGATTTTCATTGAAAACTGAGGCAAAAAAAATTTTGAGTACTTAAGCCTTCTCCATGTCAGCTGTCACCAGTTCTCCTGTCCTATTTATCAGGGGGGATACATTTTCTTTAATCTTCCTTTTCTGACCAATGTACCTGTAGAAGCCCTTCTTATTATTCTTTGCATCCCTTGCCAAATTCAGCTCCAACTCTGCCTTAGCTTTCCTGATCCCATCCCTACACCTCTGGGCCTCATCCCTATATTTTTCCCAGGATACATGTCCCTAGTTCCACTGCCAGTGCATTTCCTTCTTGCACTTTAGTTTGACCAGTTTGACATTACTCAGCCATGCTGGTGTCCTGCCTTCCTTGCCTGATTTCTTACATGTGGGAATCAAGTGCTCTTGTGCTCTAAGAATAGTGTCCTTGAAGAGCTGCCAGCTCTGTTCAGCTCCTTTATCCCTGGGGTCAGTTTCCCAGGGGGTCCCATCCACTAATTCCTTAAACAACTGAACGTTCGCTCTCTTAAAATTCAGAGTCCTGACTCTACTTTTCACCTGGCCCATATCCCTCCAGATTGTGAATTCTACCAGGGCATGATCACTGCAGCCCAGGCTGCCACCAGTCTTGAGATCTCTAATTAGTTCTTGACATCTCTAATTAATTTTAGGCTCTCGATGTATAGGATTCAACTCGTACAAGCAAGAGTCAATTGAAACCTACACAGTTCAGCTTAAACTGTGACATCAAACACATACTCAGTTTTAAATTTACTAGAAGGTATAAATAAACCAGGCAAACTAGAGCAACACAGAAGTTCAATTTTTCTTTGCTTTGTATCTGATATAGCTAGAGCTCATTTAACTTTTAATCCTCGTCCTACCTGCACCGTCATAATATTTTTCATTGTTGTTTAGAGAATTTAAGAGATCACAATAATATGTAGCCAGGCCTGCTTCCTAATGTAATACTCAGCAAATGTATTCAAATCTTTTGAATTAATTTTGGATAATTTTCACATGGAGACAAATGAACCAGGCATGGGCTTATTATAATCTCTGACTCTTTTGCCATATTAAGATTTAGTTCTGTTTCAGTGTTTAGAACAAACAACTTCATTTTGTTTTATTCACCCTCACTAATCGAATAATTAAATTTTTGTAACTAGCAAATTAGTTATAACATTGATAAGATTTTAGTTCTTCCTGATAATTCTACTTATAGATTGTAGGAGGAGCGATTTGCCCTAGTTGGTTGGCAATTTGAAATTATATTACATGTTGTATCCTACTTGAAGGATGAGTCTGGGTTGGTTACTGACAGTTACTGTCAGAGGACGGGCAGCTACAGCAAAGACTAATTAGAAAATTATCTGCCCTATAAATAATAGAATTTAAATCACCCTGCACTTTTTACCATATGTGAATGTCTTAAGGACTGTTCTGATAAAATTTGAATTATATTATCAATGTTTCCTAATGTCAAAACTTTCAAAATGTATATATAGTTATTAAATTAAAAAAATGTATTATGCTTGTCAGCCAGGGAGGAGCTCCCATGCATTAGTTATGTTTTTTCTAACAAGCATTAGGATTTATCTGCAATCACTGTTATTCATCAGTCATCACTAACCACAGGAACTCTTGACTAAGAAATTTATCCTATTTCAGTGCAGATCAAAAGGTACATGGAAATAAAACCAAAGTTAATATGAATTAATTAATACTTATGAATTAATTAATTAATACTTCTGGTACTAAGTACAGTGTGCTAAGCATTCTCCTGATGTAAAAGAAAGCATGGTACCTTCCTAAAATAAACCATCTGATAATGGAGTGGGAGAAAAAGAATAACAGCCGCAAATAAAAAGGCCCAATAGTAATGTCATATCCTGATAATATAATTGTGGTATAAGTATTATGGTTATTTTAAGAGCAAAATATATATAAAAACGTGTAAGCTTCCATAGCCATAGCTGGAGTGGCTGTGATTTGGAAAGCAGTTTGAGATGAGATTTTATTTATTCAAACAGTCAATCTCTTTCCAGGTAAAGGAATTTTTTTCCTTGTCTATTCCCTCACCCCTCTGGTAATTGGCAGCACACTTTTTATGTGGCTGGATTCATCCTAGGATGAACAAACTGCTTCAGATAAAAAAATCAGAGATGCATGGATCTTTATGTTACATTGGAATATTAAATCATCTAGTCTGACCTTTTAATCATGCAGGCCTGACATTTTTATTCAAATCTTCTTCTGAGTACAGTGACTTGTTTGGTGAAAAAAGGCATTCAGTCTTGGTTTCCAAACACAAGAAGGTGAATAATCTGTTTAATCAGTCATTCAAATGGTCAATTACTACCACTGCTAAAAATGTTGGTCAGTTATGAATTAACTAGTGGGGTGGTAAGATTAGAGGATTTGGGGTCTTGTACTCTCATTAACCTCTGTCCCCCAAGACTCTGCCTCCTGCTTCTTTCTGCTCCATAGCTGTGAAGCATCATGTCTTCTCCCTAGCCCTTCCAGAAAGAAAGATAAGTTTCAGTGTTGCACAATAGATAGAAGTACATATATGACCTACTTTGCCCCTGTGAGCCCCATACAGCCCCCACTGTATGTCCAGAAAATCCCCATGAGACTAAGGTCAGTCACACTTGCACCATTTACATTCTGGCCTGATCTGCTTATGTTGCTTGTTTCTCTCTAGCTTTCAGCCATTAGCTTTTCTTGTGTTAAAAAATATAAATTAAATTGTGTTAAAAAAATTAAATTTAAAAAGCCCTGTAGCACCTAGTGTTTTGTTTCTAGTTTTGCCTCTTAATTTATTTATTCAGTAGATCACATACCTATATTAACTATCAGCATGTTATATTTAGTGTATTAATTACAAACAAATTGTTTCTGAAGTAACTCTTTGTGGTGGGTTGACCTAGCCACCAGGTGCCCACCAAGCTGCTCTCACTCCCACTCCTCAACAGTCTGTTTTGCCCGTGACGGTAACTGGTGAGTGATCTCCCTGTCCTTATCTCAACCCATGAGCTTTTCGTCATGTTTTTCTCCCCCTGTGTTGTTGATGGAAGGGGAGTGTTAGAGCGGCTTGGTGGGCACCTGGAGGCCAGCCAAGGTCAACCCACCACACTTTCACAGGCAAAAAGACTCGACTTGGGGAAATTATTGTAATTTATTGCCAATTAAACAGAGTAGGATAATGAGAAATAAGAACAAATCTAAAAACACCTTCCCCCCACCCCTCCCTTCTTCCCAGGCTCAACTTCACTCCTGACTCTTCTACCTCCTCCTCCCAAGTGGCGCAGGGGGACGGGGAATGGGGGTTGCTGTCAGTTCATAATGCTTTGTCTCTGCCTCTCCTTCCTCCTCACGCTCTTCCCCTGCTCTAGTGTGGGGTCCCTCCCACGGGAGACAGTCCTTCACAAAATTCTCCAACATGGGTCCTTCCCACAGGCTGCAGGTCTTCAAGAACTGCTCCAGCATGGGTCTTTTCCATGGGGTACAGTCCTTCAGTCCTGCAGGTCCTTCCAGAAAACCTGCTCCAGCATGGGCTCCTCTCCACGAGCTGCAGCTTCCTTCAGGGCACATCCACCTGCTCCGGCGTGGGGTCCTCCACGGGCTGCAGGGTGGATATCTGCTCCACTGTGGATCTCCATGAGCTGCAGGGGAACAACCTGTGTCACCATGGTCTTCACCATGGACTGCAGGGGAATCTCTGCTCCGGTGCCTGGAGCACCTCCTCCCCCTCCTTCTTCCCTGACCTTGGTGTTTGCAGGGTTGTTTCTCTCACATATTCTCACTCCTCTCTCCCAGCTGCTGTTGTGCAGCAGTTTTTACCCTTTCTTAAATATGTTATCACAGAGGCATTAGCAACATCACTGATTGGCTCAGCTTTGGCCAGCTGGCACTGGCTCTGTCCAACATGGGGGCAGCTTCTGGTGTCTCCTCTCAGAAGCCATCCCTGCACCCCTCACGTCTGCCAAAACCTTGCTACGTAAACCTGATTGATACACTCTTATGGAAAACTCTGATGCAATTGATTTAATAATTTTCAGTAGAGAAATATAACAGAAATCAAGTTGAAATGTTGTTGGAATTAAAATACATTCGAGTGTATTGTTCTCATTATTAAAAATTGGCCAAAGGAACACAATGATTTTTTTGTTTTCGAGGTATTCAAAATTTGATATTTGAGATGCCTCTGAATCCCTGAGGTGAATTTCTGTCTGTTCCTTTTCTTTTTTTCTGTGAAAATGTGTAAAGTAGGTCAAACATAACTAGTCACTGACTGCTATCATAACAGTCCAATTCTCAGTGGCATGGTGTTAGCACTTTTCTAGAGGAGAGGATTCCTGTGCATCTAATTAAATAGCCAGATTGTTCTAAAAGTGGCAGTTCATCTCTTGCCAACTCTGTCTTGTCATATTTTTTTCTGAATTTTTAAAAAGAATTATCTGAACTTTCTGTTTTGTTTCTCAATCCTGATTTCCTGATGGGACTAACTCTTGTGGAAGTGTATGTCTCTTGCTATGTGTTTTTTAGGAGTTCAGTGGAGTGTGCCTGTTCTAGAAATCCTAAGTAAACTTGACAAGGTTTTGGGGACATTTTTGAGTCTGTACCATATCTGGCAGATCAACTACAGGGCAGCTCACTGGTTTAGAATCTCAAGTGTATGAGAAAGGTGAGGTATACAAACTACTGCTTGATTTATAAAACAGGGTTGGATCCAAGAGAAAGAGTGGAATTGATAATTTGACCAGCCATTTGAAACATCCAGCAAGGAAGATAAAAATGGACAGTGAATTGTCATTTGAGGACTTAGGGAGGAGGAAGTAATCTGATAAAAACTCCAAACATTTTGAATTTTTACCAAGTCATGGATGTTATGTATGCTTCTGCTCCATATGTTCGCCCCATATGTTGTTTTCTGATCATAAGAAAGATTTATATTCATCAGTCAATATGCATACCCTATGCACATGCAGACTACTGGAGATAACTGTGATATGTTTATTTTATGATCAAATGTAGTGGATGCTCATAGCATCCCAAATACCCTCACATCGACATCAGAAATAAAACAAAATAATTAGGGGCCCCGTTCATTTCTCCCAGCTTTCCTATCTAATTAGGGACAGAAAAGAAGTCCTCAGCCTAATTAAACATTCCAGCTGGGAAAAGTGTGAATTTTGGAGGCCACTATTTTCTGGAACTTGTCTGTCACCTCCTTAATTATTATAAATATATTAGTTACAGTATTTTGTTTTGGAAGGTAAACAGAAATAAAACATTATGAGAAGTGATACAGTAGCGGAGACCACAACTATGTCTAACTCTGTCTGTGGATTCCCATAAATGTCAATATTTTCATTAGATGACCAGTGTTCTTACTGAAGTGGCCAGCACTGTTCCAGTAATTCATTATTTTCTCTCTTGTTCTCCTTTGAATAGGAGCTACCTCCTGCTGTTTGTGCATCTAGTCCAATACAAACACTTCTAAAGCTTTTCTGAGTTCTTTTAAAGTTGGCATATATAAAATATCAGACATATTTTACATCTTTTTATGATCTTTTTGTGTATATGTACAAAACTTCTTTTTTCCCAAAATCTTAAAACAATTGCTTTTTTTTTCTTCTATCTTTCAATTACTTTTTCATTCTCTTGAGCAAAATTTGATATAACCTAGTAAAAGCTCTATTACAGTTGCTTAGTCTGTGGATTCTCCTGGACTTTCAGGAGAATCTTTCACATTCTTCTGGGTGTAAAAGTTGGACCTGTGAGTTTTCTTTATATGGTCACTGATGCTTCATTTTCAAGTCTCTACTTCTAGGCAAGTTTGTCTGCCCAATTCAACCCTCTGGCATGAGTACCTCTTCAGAGGACAGTAGCATTTGTATGAATGCACTGTTTTGAAATATAAGTGGGAAGCACTCTGGAATTCTCATCCATTTATCATATAACACTTGATTATTATAGTGATGTGTATAGACCTTGTTTTAGGATTGTCAATGAGAAAGTAACAATTGTTACAAGGAAAAGCTATAACAGCAAATACAGTTATCACTAGTACCCAAGGCTTAATTAGCTGTGCTGAATTTAATTTTTCTAATATACATTTGATGAATTAGTAATTTCTTCACAATGATGAAGAATTTCTTCACTTGATGAAAACTTCTTTAGTATTTCACTTGGTTTAAAGCCTACAATGGCAACATTTTTGAAACAGATAAAGTTAAAAGGTGCTAAAGATATAGCAGATAAAAATAAAAGGAAGCAGATAAAGTTAAAAATAGGTGCCTGTGTAGATAGAGACATGGACTTCTTTAGGATGAGGCAGCAAATGTCTTAAACTTTAAGATATCACCAAAAGCAGCCTGTTTTACTGTCAGTGAAGAGGGGTTTAGAAATGCAAACAAATATAGATAATGAATTGGAGAATGTCCATGTTAATTTCAGTACCTCAGAGCTTAAACTTCTGAGGAATTTTTTTTCCTTATGTCCTGACCTCCTCAGAACAACTTAAGTATTTTGTGTCAATTACTTGAATCATGAAGAAAGTAATATTTCTTTGCCATTGACTTTTAGGAAAGCAGTTTTTCAAAGTGAATTTGAGATTGTTAAGTGTTGTTCTATGTATATACTATAAAGGCATCTGAGACATTAATGTATATGTTAATCTGATAAAATGTTAATGGACAATAAGACTTAAACTAACAGGAACACTTAATAAGATTACATAAAGACTGAACATTACAGCATTTAGTTGACATATAATAATCACAGTTTTGAATTTATTATCCACAGAAAAGTTATACCCTTCTTAACCATTAATGACTATGGCAGATAATAAATTAGCATTTTAGGTGGCAAATTGAGTGAACTGATGGAGAAGTCTAAAATCACAATTCCCATCATTATCATGCTGTAATTTCCCCCCCATGTTTATATTAATATGTACACTGATAATTATATGCATTAGTAATTAGTAATACAGATATTTTTAACATGGTTTGGTCGGGGTTGCTATGGGAATGATAACTTTTTTCAGTTATCAGTCAAAACATTTTAATAAATGATGTCTTTCCATATTGAATTAGTCTTTTAAAAAGAAGAAATGTATGACTGATCGCACATTCAAACAGATGGATGTGTTATTTTTTTTGTCATTTAGCACTCCAGTTGTAAATATGCCTGTAACTTCTGACTGCTTGTCCTTAGAAATGTAAGGAATGCAATTAATTCATCTCTATATGTGTAGAATATAATTTAAAATGTTAAATTTATTTTCATAATTTTCCCAAAATGTCAAGACTACAATTTAAAAAACAACACTATTCAGGATAATCCCTATTTAATTTGGGATATATGCTTAAATGCTACTTTGAATAAAGATGAACTTAAGTTCATGCTCATTTTTTTCCAGAACCAAAGTCTAAGTTCCTGGCCCTAACTTTGAACTTAAAAGCTTGAAGGAACAGATTCTGCACATGAATAACTTGCCATTAAAGTAGCTGGCACTTCCTGCACACGCAGGGGCCTGTTTCACATCATAGAACATTTTGAAAGCCTGAGGACCCAAGCCTACCAGAAGCTTAAGATTTTTAAAAATAAAATACATTGGAATGAGAGAGAACCCAGAAGTAGCTGGAAGTTTTCAAAATGAGCAAGACAAATGATTCACTGTCTGGAAAATCTGCCTTCAAGTTAAGCCTACTTTATTTACATGCTAGAGAAGGTTAAGAGATGCTTTGTCTGTGGTTAGGTGCCTGCATGGGAAAAAGTTTTCTGATAGTAAAGAGATATTTCAGTAGCAGGTAAAGCTCAAAATGCAACTCATCAAAATTTAGACAAGGAATAATGTACAAAATAATGAAAATAATTACTATTGGAACAGGTTACACTAGAATATGGTGAATACTTTTCACTTTAAATATAGATAAGATGTCTTTCTGAAAGACCTGCTCTAGTTCAGTAATACTTCATGAGATTGATGAAATAATTAATGGTGAATTTTAGCAGTAATAAACACTTCTTGACCTACGTTATTCAAAAAATAAGACAAGCTGATCATAATAATCATTAAGATCTCTTGTTTTAAAATCTATGGATCTGTGGCCACAGATATATTGTCTTCAGTGGCAATATTGGTGACATATATTAATATATATTCCCCAGTGCCTTGTTCCCTCAACTGTTTGTAGTGCTATGCTGTTGCCAAAGCAGGGAAGTGTTTCTTTATATATATACACACATATATATATAACTTCTTAATTTACAATTTTAAAGGATTGGTTCTTTGCACAGGCCGCAAAAACTTGACTCAGTGAAGTGAGAGGGTAGTGTAGTAGCTGGAACGAGCAGCAGGAGGCAGGACTTCAGTCATGTAGTACTGCTGTATACAAGGTATTGTCAAACAGTGGAGTAAGATTCAGACATGATTCAAATTATGTATCATGTTATAATATCATCTTAAGATGGGAGAGTCTATGGTTGCAGTATATAGTAAGTTGATCTTAGTATGATGAAATCTTAACCTTTTAATTTTTAGCATACTGTATCCTTTTAAATTTGACCTTTTCTGTTTGACCTAATAGTATTTTCCACTGAAGCAAGAAAAAAAACCTGGATTTAAACATTATTTTTGTAATACTGAAGTATATTTTCTTACATACTAATCAGATACTTGTATGCTTTTATAAAAAGGCTTATATTTCTAATATTAGACAGTTGTAAGAAAGACTTCCTTTTTTATTGAGAATTACTACAGTAAAAATACTATTTGATTAGCTTATAAAAAGGGGAAAGCAAATGGTATTTATGCACTAATTGAAATAGAATCTGAAATATTTTCCAGTTTTGTGCTGTATATTGAGTGAACTCATTTTAGTAGTGTAATTTACCAGCATAAACTCTTTGGATAATACTGTAATAATTAAATAAGCATAGGGAAGACTTATTTTAAAACTGTCTACAGGGAGAATAAGTGGTTTTAAATGTACAGATGGTTTTCCATTGCTTTTGTGGTTTTTCCATTTAATGTGGCTAATTATGTGCCTTCTTTTACTGTACATCCCATTGTCTCTATCACTTTCAATGTTTTTGCTATTCTAGCTCTGCAGCTAAACTACAATTAGATTGTAATTTTATTTTTAATGCTGTCATTATAGAATTAATCAAAAGATGTATTAATATGGGGGGAAGAATGGGAATGGGTATGGTTGTCTACACATTTGTATTAGGAGTAATACTACTGTATAATTAGTGGTATATAATACTTTTTCTTTTAAAAGTATTATTCTGAACCCATCTGATTTTTTTTTCTTTTTTAAGGACGGATCTTGCTGTCTGTGTAAACCTTCAATTTTCATTTACTTTGAGAGCTCTGGATATTCAAAGAATGCTCTGACAGGCTGTAGGGGTGATATCCTGTCCAATGAAACTAATGGCAAAAACCCTACTGAATGATTGAGATTTTACTCCATGGTTGCAGAGAGCAGAAATTTTGTTTCTAATTCACATTCAAAGTGCACACAGGTCTTTCTCAAATACTTGTAGGAAGAAACGTTGAGGCCTTAGGATTTTATTCTGGGATTTTTTTTTTTTAATTGAAAACATTGATTGTTCAGTAATTTTTTCTGTTTGCAATGTAGCTTACTGATAAATCCACTTCTCTTATTTCATGAGCAGGGAGAAAGGTAAATTGGACTTTGAAAGTGGGATCCTGCAGTATATATGCAAGCAAAATGCCTCCCTGACTTAACTGGGGAGGTTTGCCTTCATGGGGACTTCAGGATGAGGCCTTTAAGTAGAAAACAACCCTTAGCCATGACTGAACTAGATATTTCTGTTGAACTTAAGGCAATCTATCAGAATTTTTCTGATCAGCCTTTTTTACTGTCTTGTCTTGAGTCATTTTTTAATGACATCTATTATCAGATTGAAATGGCGATTGAGACACTGCAAAAGTCTGATGGTCTTTCTACTCACAGAAGCTCTCTTCTCAACAGCCATGTAAGTTGTCTCTTCTTTCATGAAAGCTAATATCTTGCTTGTTCTGCATGCTTAGCCTGCCTCTAAATGTTTGTTTTAATTTATTGCTACTTTTTTGCTTTTAATCTTTCCATTTTAGTTGCTTGTAATCTACATCTTCTGTCACTATATTTTGTCAGGTTAAGTGTCATGAGATATTGTAGAGTGCATTTCTTTTCTAGGTTCTGTATTGTGTTAACACAGCTTAATGTATTTGCCTGTTCTGCAGGTCCTAATGTAAATGTAAAAATAATAATCAAATAATTATTAAGTAGTCTGGGTTTGACATTTTAAAATAATTTTCTACAATTTGTGTACCTGATATAATAATTTAGGAGCAGGTGAAGGGGGAAGAAGCAGCACATACTTTGAATAAAAAATATTCTTTAGATTTCTTTTAAAATATTTCTATTATTCTGAATAAGTTTATTATAAGATAAGAATTCTGAAGATCCATTTCATGAGATAAAAAAAATTAAAACAATCTGTTAGTCTCTAATATGTTTTATTCTTCTACCTCTTGCTTTGTTCTATCTTTGCAAATCCTGTAGTTACGAATTTTCCATAAGACAAAGCTGAAGATGTTTGCATAAAAAGATAGTTGCAAATATAGTGGTAAAGCCATTAAATATAACTTTTAGGTAAAGGAGAAAGGCTCAAAGTTTAATCTTCAGTTTGTTTTTAAACAGTGCTAGTCTTTCTTGAAATGTTATGTAAACATCATGTTTTTTTCTTCAGTTGGTATAAATAGTTTTGTATTTTTTAATGCTGCTTAATTTCTATACATACTGCATCCTTTTTGCTTCTCAGCCTTACTAACCAACATAAACTTACATATTTTTTCAGATTCTTGTATACCTTTACCAGAGAAATGTAAATATTGATTGTGATATGAATGTATGAGTATACTGGGTAGAGGCTATACACTTATTTTGATTTGTTGACATTCCCCCCCCAAGAATGTGGTAATAAGGAGATGAAAACCAAAATTGTTTTGTCAAAGTTTATCATAATGGTAAAAAAAGACAGCAGGTGCCAGTACAATTTCTTGGAAGAGAATTTACTTTTCTTTGAAAATGCTAAAATTGGCTGAGGGAAATTGAATTCTGTAAAATGTGAAGAAGGACTTTTAGATCATTTTGGATGTTTTTAAAATAATTGTTTCAATGTTAAGACAACCTAGAAACATGCTAAAATTATTTTAATATCATAAATGGATGATAATTTTTTTTGCAAAATGCCAAAAATCTGTCTTAAAACTTAGATATACAAAGAATAGATAAGTCTGCCTTGAATCTGACAAGGAAGTCCAGAATCTTCACACTGAAAACAATAAGAATTAAGGGACAAGCTTTTCTACATCAGAAAACTGTATTCCCCTGTTTCCTGTGTCATGCACTAGTTAAAAGATCATGGAACAGATCCTCCTGGAAGACATATCAAAACATATGGAAGACAAGGAGGTGATTAGAGACAGCCAACATGGCTTCACCAAGGGCAAATCGTGCCTGACTAATCTGGTGGCCTTCTACGATGGAGTGACTGCATCAGTGGACAAGGGAAGAGCTATGGATGTCATCTACCTAGACTTCTGTGACGCCTTTGATACAGTCCCCCATACCATTCTTGCTACTAAATTGGAGAGATATGGGTTTGATGGATGGACTGTTACATGGATAAGGAACTGGCTGGATGGCCATGTCCAAAGAGTTGCAGTCAACGGCTCAGTGTCCAAATGGAGATCAGCAATGAGTGGTGTCCCTCAGGGGTCTGTACTAGGACCGATACTATTTAATATCTTCATCAATGACATAGATAGTGGGATAGAGTGGGTCCGAGGAGGGCCACAAAAATGATCAGAGGGCTGGAACACCTCTCCTATGAAGAAAGGCTGAGAGAGTTGAGGTTGTTCAGCCTGGAGAAGAGAAGGCTCTGGGGAGACCTTTTTGTGGCCTTTCAATACTTAAAGGGGGCTTATAAGAAAGACGGAGAGACACTTTTTACCAGGGCAATGGTTTAAAAGGGGCAATGGTTTAAAACTGAAAGAGGTTAGATTTGGAGTGGACATAAGGAAGAAAGTTCTTTACGATGAGGGTGGTGAGAGACTGGAAGAGGTTGCCCAGAGAAGTTGTGGATGCTCCATCCCTGGAAGAGTTCAAGGTCAGGTTGGATGGGGCTTTGAGCGACCTGATCTAGAGAAAGGTGTCCCTGCCCATGGCAGGGGGTTGGACTAGATGATCTTTAAAGGCCCCTTCCAACCCAAACCATTCAATGATTCTATGAATATATCTTCCTAATAATGAGATTTGCATCTGTCTGTTATGGTAGTCTTATCCTGATGTTTCTTAACTGTTTTGAGGTATTTTCAAAACTACTGAAAGACAAATAGAGGGATCTATTGTTGATTCTGTGAAAAAAAAAGACCTCCATGCATCTTGCTGTAATAATTGTTCTTTCCTAGCCGCAGTCATTTTGGAAGAAATTAATGGAACCCAGATCAAACTTACTGGATGTTTTCCCTACTTTTAAAACGTTTATTGAATTATGACTCAAATAAGGACAGTAAATATGGTTTTAGTCCTATCTTCTTCCTTAAGCTGGCATTTTGTTGCCTAAGTTAATACCTGTTCATTTTAATGTTTTTTTCATTTTCCTCTATTTTATTTCCTTTCCTGATTTCTTTCCGCATGCAATTGACTTAACTAATTTATAATCTAATGTTTTCTAAATATTGAAGTTTCATTGAAGTTGGAATCAATTTACCTGTTCTGTGTAAATCATTTCATACAATTCCAATGTTGTTAATATTATAAATCAACAAGTCAGAAATCAAAGTCTGGACATTTCAAATTTAGAATTAGATTTCTGCAAATACAAAAATATGTTTAAGGTTTTTTGCAATAACTTTATCATGTCTGCAGATTATTTACCTTTTTACATGGTATTCAGCTATTGGCACTCTTCTTTCCAGGCTGTAACCTACCAAGTAATCAGTTCAAGTTTTTGTTATTGAAATATCTTCACCCTAGAGCAAAAATCCTTATTTTGTACTTATCTTGGATTTTGCTTTCCCATTGTTGACTAATGCCAAGCTGTGGTTGAAAGAATATCTGTCAAATATAGATCATTAGTAAAATGCACTTAAATTAATCCTAATAAATTCTAATTCATCTGGAAAAAAGTCTAATGCAATATTTAGAAGTTAATTGGGAAATAATTTTGTTTGTTTGTCAATCATTTTTTTCTTTGTGAGGTAAAACAGAAATAGCTCATATTCCATAATCATAATTATTATAGATTAAATGGAAAGGTTGAAAGATATAATTAAGATATACTTAGGTGATTAGTGAAATGGTTTTGTTAATATAATCAAGTAATGGTAAAAGTTTACAATAATATTTTTCCTAGGCTTTATTTCAGAATTGTAAATGCTCAAGATAAAATACATTTGTGAATGTTAAGACTTTTTTAATAATGCATTTATATCTACAAGTTGATATAAGGATGATGAACTGCACTTTTTTGTTATGTTTGTTTAAAGTGCAACATTATCTGCATCCATCTTGGAACCAGTTAGATCTTGCTTCTCCTGCATCTTTACATAGAGCTCTTGTTTAGAAACCTAAGCATGATAGTTCTGGTGATGATTTCTGTAAGAAAGTAAATATGAAGATGGTCTTTGAAAGGTCTGGAGTAAATGTTTTCCTAATTTTTTTTTTTCATTTTTCATGTATTGTGCTTGGTAAATTGCTTACAAGTGACTTAAACAGAACTGTATGTCCAATATATTCACTATAATCTAAATTTTACTAGTAGTTCTGCAATAAAGAAGGGTGAGAGTGGAAACATATTTCCATGAGTAATGGGCATTAAAATATTGATATTCATGTTCTTTAAATGACAAGTTATATCAAACATTAGTAGAACAGAATTTGTTCAGTGATCTATTAGTAAATAACCCTGAAGAGTAGCTTATTAAATGTCTCTCTTTTACTTTGTATCTCTTT
This sequence comes from Ciconia boyciana, assembly GCF_034638445.1. NCBI lineage: Eukaryota > Metazoa > Chordata > Aves > Ciconiiformes > Ciconiidae > Ciconia > Ciconia boyciana. The sequence continues at coordinate 4,676,549 of NC_132937.1, forward strand.
TACTGTACTTTGTATCTCTTTTACTGTACTTTAAACACATATCTTGGTCATATTAATTGCTTTGGTGGACTAAATTGAAATGGATTATACAACTGTGTGAGGCTCCAGCATATTGGAATAAAATTTTGTTCCAAATGCCAAAACCAAATCCATGGCTTGGGGATTTATTAGATGCTCAAACTAAGCCCAGAGTTTTGGTAAGATTTGTGAACCTGGAAAATGTGGATGTTCATGCTGATTCATTTTGGTATAATTACTTTCTTAAGTAATTAAGCAGTAAATGCAAGCAGAAAACAAAATTTGGGAATTATTCAAGCTGAAATTAAAGGGAAATTCCAAGGATATGAAACCATGGGGGGAGGGGGGTGTAAGCTAGGTAAAATGTTAGCATCCCCAAAAACCTGAAACCACAGAATTTACATATGACCACTATAAAAATATTTCCATTTTATTCTGTTGTTCTCCTATACTGTTAAATGTCATTAAAGTGACCATTTTACTTGGGTTTTGTGTGTATGTTAGTTACTATTTGTTCTATACAAAGGTACAATGATGTATTAGAAACTGTTTGCCTACATGCTTCCAAAATTGCTCACCAAAATTCTACGTTAAATTACATGGAAAAAAAAAAGAATACTAATTCTGTTCCTCTTTGAAGTCAAAGGCAAACAGGCTACAACAGAAAGGGATTGGGTCCATAATATTTTATAGATGTACCAGTTATTTTTCATGTCATCTAGATTGCTTGTTACCTTATATTTGATAGTTTCTTCTTTGTATTTGGAAGAAAATAAACCCTATTCAGTTAAATGAAGTACTGGGTTTTTTTCATTTGTATTTTTTTAATTTCAGGTGAAGAGAAATAGTATAATATTCCAGAATTAAAAATGTATTAACTTACTCCTTTTATTTTTTTCCTGCAATTAATGTAAATTACATTGATTATTTTATTTCCTTGGAGTTCCAACAATTTGTCTCCAAAGCACAAATAACTTCATAAAATGTTAATGTATGGTACTGAATCTGAAATATTTTTAGAAGTGGAGCTATCTGAGGTCATAAATGCAATGAGTTTTGTTATTTCCTTGTAATTCTAAAAGATACTAAGGCATCATGGCATATCTAGCATTGAAAGAGATTTAAAGAGATTATATTTGCTTGAAGAACAAAGTCACTGTATTAAACAGGCCTTAAGAGTGGTCTAAAAAACATCAGAGATCTGTGTTGTACAATTAAGATTTTTTTTAGTAGAGTAATACTGAATTTACATATGTTCACTCTTTCATATTTGATATAGCTCCAATGGCTTTTAGACAACTATGAAACTGCAGAAGGAGTGAGTCTCCCCAGAAGTACCCTTTACAACCATTACTTACGTCATTGTCAGGAGCACAAGTTAGATCCAGTCAATGCTGCCTCCTTTGGAAAACTCATACGGTCAATATTCATGGGATTACGGACCAGAAGACTGGGAACCAGGTTTGCATTAATGAAATCTTAAAAGTATAATAGAAAATATCAATAATAATTGTGAACGTGAAGCTTGTATGTTAAAAACAAGCAAGCAAACAAACAAATAAAAAATATTCAAAACCTTACTGTTAAGGGAGTTGCCAAATCCGGTGGACTTCAGGACCCAGGGGACTCCCGGTCTGCTATAGCCAGATTCTGTGTATTCTTAAGAACCAGGTATCTTCCATCTCAGTCCAATGGATGCAGCTACTGCTGTTCCCATTTGCAGGTCCAGCTAGTAGTGAGACTGAACGTGTGTTCCAAAGATGCAGATAAACACACACGTGACACTAACACAGCTAACCACACAAGCTAACACAGAACAATGCCTTTACCAGCACCCATATAGACACCAATAGCACTCACATAAACATGAATGCAGATAGCCCAATTCTGTTCTTCCTCTCCAGCTGATCAGGACTGAAGTTGACTAGTGAAACATACACAAACCCTCACTCACTCACAAACATACCCCATTTATGGAATTGTTTTATTCACCATGACTGCATAAGTCATTTATTTGGTTTTTACTTTCCTTATTCTGTTTAAATGAAGTCCAACAGTAAAGTGCTGGAAAATATAGTTTAAGTGAACTGATTTCCAGAAGCTGGTGGAGTTATACCAGTTTTATACTAGAGTGAGAGGAAAGTCAAGCCTAACTTTTATGTACTGCTTTCCAGTCAAGGCAAATTGTGAAGTGAGTATGATGTATATGCATAAAACTAATGTTATTTTTCTTCTTTCATAAAGGGGGAACTCCAAATACCATTATTATGGGATTCGTGTCAAACCAGATTCTCCCCTTAATCGGCTACAAGAGGACATGCAATATATGGCTATGAGACAGCAACCCATGCAGCAGAAACAGAGGTACGGTGTTAAATGAAACTACTTTTTCATATTTCTAGTTCTTGGAGACTTACCTGTCCTCATTTATGTGGCAAAGTTGAACCTCTAATGGAAATTGTTCTTCTTGTTTGTTCACTTCTCTTGTGAAAAATAAAGGTTTGTCAGATCTGCAGTTGATATCACTGGAGTCTGATCTCAGTAGACATGAGAGAGCACACCTAAAAACTCATAAATTTTTAAAAAGTGATAATAAAAGTAAAATATGATGCAATTCTTCCAAACAGACACTTCTTGGCGGTCTTGGGTTATTTTCCCACAAGCTGGAAAAAAAAGTAATAGGAGCTTTGAATTTCAAATTCTGTTGTTACTTTTCATTACTTTAAGCAGCACATATATACAATGATAGAAGAGCTTGTGATTAGGTTCAGCTTTGTGTTGATTTCCTCCTCCTGGCAAGAACTGATGTATCAAAACCCTGGACTTGAGGAGAGAAGACTTGGGCCTCTTCTGGGCTCTGCTTGGAATAATCCCATGGGAGACAGTCCTACAGGGCAAAGGGGTCCAGGAGAGCTGGTTGATTTTTCAAGGATCACCTCCTCAAAGCTAAAGAATGGTCCATCCTGACATGCAGGAAGTCAAGCAAAGGTGGCAGGAGGCATGCATGGATGAACAAGGAGCTCCTGACAAAGCTCAAAAATAAAAAGAAAGTATACAAGAGGTGGAAGCAGGGTTGGGGAACCCAGGAGGAATATAGAGAGACTGTCTGAGTGTGCAGGGATGGTGTTAGGAAAGCCAAAGCCCACCTATGAAGGGCAAGAAGATGACTGGGAGTTGTCAGCATGGACTTACGAAGGGGAAATCATGCTTGACCAACCCAATAGCCTTCTACAATGAGGTGACTGGCTCAGTGGATGAGGGGAGAGCAATGGCTATTGTCTATATTGACTTTAGCAAGGCTTTCAACACTGTTGTCTTGTCAGGGAGCAGCAAGGGCTGGCTTCTCCCTAAGGGATGGGGAATTGGGAGTCGAGCACCATGATATACACGGCAGGGGCCTCACCAGCCTGAGCCCAGTCCCGCAGTATCCAAGTGAGGCAGACCTGGAGCTGGTAGTCAGATTCAACCAAGAGTCCAGATCATCAGACAAATTTGTGGTGGTCCGATCTCCAGGATCATTATAATTCCAATTTGGATTGTTCACTGGCCAGGGATTTCTATTCCCCCTGCTTGTTGTACCAATTCCGCATCTTTGCTTAGTATTTTATCTTTTTCATCATGCTGGAACAATTATCTCAAAAGTATCTGGGTATCTTCCCAATTTGGATTATGTCCCGTGCAAATGTTAGAAAATAGCTGGGCGCATCGTTCCACATCCTCCCATAATCTAGGTATTTTGCTCCCCCATATGGCCAAATCTTACTAACGAAGACCTGGTGCACTGCGGGGGCTCCTGGCTGTCCAGCCGCAGGGTTAGGTATTACTTTCATGATCATAGGGTAAATTCCCTCTTTCGGGGAATCTGGGGTAAAGGGGGGAGCCGACATGGTTGGGGAGTCAACTTCCACGATTGCAACTGTTACCCCAGGTCTAATTCCTCTTCCTTTGGCTGGATACCTCCTTTCCCATGCCCAATTATCCTACACATACCAGTAATTCATTTGTCCAGGGCATTCATCCTCTAAGTGGTGTCGTAAATAAGCAAGTCTTGATTGATTGAAAGATCCATGTGGTAGCCAAATTTCCCGGGGGCTCCCACCAGCTGTTCTAGTAATATATGGCCATTCCTCCTGGCTCAAGGCCACTGTGCACTTTTTAGATAATTGAGCCGTACCATAAATCTTTTCCCAATTTTGTAGTACCTCGGCCAAGGGGCTCCCCTTTTCTACGCTGAGTTTATTTCCCATATCTTGTCAGGGAGACCCTCCCGTTGAGTGTCCTGGTTTCGGCTGGGATAGAGTTAATTTTCTTCCTAGTAGCTGGTATAGTGCGGTGCTTTGGATTTTAGTATGAGAATAATATTGATAACATGCTGATGTTTTGGCTGTCGCTAAGCGGTATTTACATTGGTCAAGGACTTTTTTTTCCTTCAGCTCCCCCTGCTCTGCCAGGTGCCCAAGAAATGGGAGGGGGCACAGCCAGGATAGTTGATCCAAACTGACCAAAGGGCTATTCCATACCATATGATGTCATGCCCAGTATATAAACTGGGGGAGTTGGCCAGGGGGTAGTGATCGCTGCTCGGGGACTGGCTGGGCGTCAGTCGGCGGGTGGTGAGTGGTTGTATAATTTTTTTTTTTTTTTCCCTTCTTTTTTTTTCCCTCCCTTGGGTTTTGTTCCTCTCTCTCTCTCTCGTTGTTTTCCTTCTCATTATAATTCATTATTATTATTATTATTATTTTGTTCCAATTATTAAACTGTTCTTATCTCAACCCACAAGTTTTCTTACTTTTGCTCTTCCGATTCTCTCCCCCATCCCACCGGGGGGGAGTGAGCGAGCAGCTGCGTGGTGCTTAGTTGCCAGCTGGGGCTAAACCACGACATTGAGTCACGAGGTTCAAAAAGGATCCCCTTGCTTTCTAAACTCCTTCTTAGAAAGGAGTTTAGTGCAGCTAGATCCAATCCTAGTCTCAGACTTGGTCAATGGTTTATGTCTAAAGGATTATATTTCCCCGTTACTCAGAGGGACTCAAACCCCCTTCTACATGCGCCTTACGCTGATCAGACTGCTCAACACTTCTGCACTTTACGCTGATCAGGCTACGCACCACTCCTGCCTCTTTCTGTGCTTTACACTGATCAGGCTATGCCCCCCCGCAATGCACTTGTTTCCCTGTACTTGTAAATAAGCTGCAGCAGTAATTTCTCTGAATCTGCTTAGGGAATCTTAACACTCACCCTTCGATGTCTCCCGCTCCAAAGGTCCCAGGTGAACTCACCCGATGCTGGCAGTTGGATGTTTGGAGATGAGAGGATCTGAAGGTGGTGGCCTAGGGTCCCATTTGGGTTGACAAACTGTTAAAGAAATTTCTTTGCCCTAGGTTTCCCACAGCAGAGTCTCAGGCATCCGATCCCAGGGAAAAAAAAAAAAATTGAGTGGTACAGCAATAGGAGCAGCTAAAGCTGGGTGCCTCCGGAGAGGGACCCAGAACAAAGAAATCCCTGGGCATTTATACCCTTACAATCTATGCACCCATCCTTCACGCGTTCTTCACGCACCTTGCACATGCCTCTTGGTCCAATGATAATTTTTGGTCTGGGGGTCTTCTTGTTCCTTAATGGATTCTTTCTCCGACTCCAGGTGGGCTTTTAGCTGTTCTTATCTGGACGGGTTGCAGCTTCTGCTGACCACCTTGGCCTCCTTATCTTCCAGTTTGCACTGGTCTCAGGGTCATCCTTCACGTAACTAAGCAACAGTTCAAGATAAGTTCAAGTATTCTAGGTGAAAGTTCGCAGCTTGCAGCCTAAGGCTTCAGCAACTTTAGCTACTCATGCTAAGCAAAACTACTCATACAAAAGAATACAGTTAAAAGAATTTAGTTAACTAAACTTAATTTGCAACACCTGGCTCCATCTTCTTTGCACCTTCCCTTCGGGTATTCATATACATTCATGACATTCCCCCTGAGCCTTCTCTTCTCCAGGCTATATAGTCCCAGCTCTCTCAGCCTTTCCTCATAGGAGAGATGCTCCAGTCCCTTAATCATCTTCGTTGCCCTTTGCTGGATTCTCTCCAGTATGTCCATGTCTCTCTTGTACTGGGGAGCCCAGAACTGGACACAGTATACCAGGTGTGGCCTCACCAGTGCTGAGTAGAGGGGAAGGATCATCTCTCCACCTGTTGGCAATGCTTTGCCTAATGCAGCCAAGGATACCTTTGGCCTTCTTTGCAGCAAGGGCACACTGCTGGCTCATGTTCAACTTGCTGTCCGCGAGGACCCCCAGGTCCTTTTCTGGAAGCAGCACAACCCTCTGGAGTATCAGGTACTCCTCCCAGTTTTGGTGCTGTCTGCAAAGTTGCTGAGGGTACACTCTGCCCCATCATCCAGCTCATTAATGAAGATGTTGAACAGGACTGGACCCAGTATTATCCTCTGGGGCACACTGCTGGTCACTAGACTTTTTGCCACTGATCACTACTCTCTGGGCCCAGCCATTGTGGTGGGTTGAACTTCGCTGGCCGCCAAGTGCCCACCAAGCTGCTCAGCAGGACAGGGGGAGAAAAATACAATTAAATGCTCGTGGGTCGAGATAAGCACAGGGAGATCATTCAGCAATTACCATCTGTCCTGGTTTCGGCTGGGATAGAGTTAATTTTCTTCCTAGTAGCTGGTATAGTGCGGTGCTTTGGATTTTAGTATGAGAATAATATTGATAACACGCTGATGTTTTGGCTGTCGCTAAGCGGTGTTTACATTGGTCAAGGACTTTTTTTTTCCTTCAGCTCCCCCTGCTCTGCCAGGTGCCCAAGAAATGGGAGGGGGCACAGCCAGGATAGTTGATCCAAACTGACCAAAGGGCTATTCCATACCATATGATGTCATGCCCAGTATATAAACTGGGGGAGTTGGCTGGGGGGTAGCGATCGCTGCTCGGGGACTGGCTGGGCGTCGGTCGGCGGGTGGTGAGCGGTTGTATAATTTTATTTTTTTTTCCTTTTTTCCCTCCCTTGGGTTTTGTTCCTCTCTCTCTCTCTCTCGTTGTTTTCCTTCTCATTATAATTCATTATTATTATTATTATTATTTTGTTCCAATTATTAAACTGTTCTTATCTCAACCCACGAGTTTTCTTACTTTTGCTCTTCCGATTCTCTTCCCCATCCCACCGGGGGGGAAGTGAGCGAGCGGCTGCGTGGTGCTTAGCTGCCGGCTGGGGCTAAACCACGACACCATCACAGGCAAAACAGACTCGACTTGGGGAAATTAATTTAATTTATTGCCAATCAAATCAGAATAGGATAATGAGAAATAAGCACAAATCTAAAAAAAACCTTCCTCCCAACCCTCCCTTCTTCCCAGGCTCAACTTCACTCCCAACTCTTCTACTTCCTCCCCTCGAGCAGCGCAGGGGGACAAGGAATGGGGGTTGTGGTCAGTTCATTATGCGTTGTCTCTGCCTCTCCTTCCTCCTCACACTCTTCCCCTGCTCTAGTGTGGGGTCCCACCCATGGGAGACAATCCTTCACAAACTTCTCCAATGTGGGTCCTTCCCACGGACTGCAGTTCTTCATGAACTGCTGCAGCATGGGTCCTTTCCATGGGGTGCAGTCCTTCAGGAACAGACTGCTCCAGCATGGGTCCTCCACAAGGTCACAGGTCCTTCCAGAAAACCTGCTCCAACGTGGGCTCCTCTCCATGGGGTCACAGGTCCTGCCAGGAGCCTGCTCCAGCATGGGCTCTCCATGGGCTGCAGTTTCCTTCAGGGCATATCCACCTGCTCTGGTGTGGGTTTCTCACGGGCTGCACTGTGGTTATCTGCTCCACCATGGATCTACATGGGCTGCAGGGGGAAAGCCTGCTTCACCGTGGTCTTCACCATGGACTGCAGGAGAATCTCTGCTCCTGCACCTGGAGCACCTCCTCCCCCTTCTTCTTCCCTGACCTTGGTGTCTGCAGGGCTGTTTCTCTCACATATTCTCACTCCTCTCTCCCGCTGAAGTTGTGCAGCAGTTTTTTTACCCTTTCTTAAATATGTTATCACAGAGGTGACACGAATGTCTCTGTCTCAGCTTTGGCCAGTGGCAGGTCTTCTTGGATCCGGCTGGCACTGGCTCTGTCCGACATGGGGGCAGCTTCTGGTGTCTCCTCTCAGAAGCCACCCCTGCAGACCCCCCGCTACCAAAACTTTGCCACGTAAACCCAATACAGCCATTCAGCTGGTTCTCAATGCACCTCACTGTCTGCTCGTCCAGCCCATATTTCATCAGCTTCTTCCCTGATCTACCAGGCCAGTAATTTCATTGTATAAGTCTATCAAGTTGGTCAAGCATGACTTCCCTTTGGTGAAGCAATGCTGACTACTCCCAATCACCTTCTTGTCCTTCATGTGTTTGGAAATGGTTCCCAGGATTAGCTGCTCCACCACCTTCTCAGGACTGAGGTGAGGCTGACCAGCTTGTAGTTCCCTGAAATTATCTATCAGTTCTGGGTCAAACACAGGTCTGACATTTAATAGTAAATGGATCTCACAAAAAAAGATGATTAAGAATAAAATAAGGTAATATCAAAACCAAATATTGTGGTGAATAAAAGTGAAAGGAAAAAAACCCTAATACATTATTAGAGCTTAGTTTGGTTTCTGTCTCTAAAGCCCTTAGAGTTTATTTTTCAGCAAGCCAGAACAGTATAAGCCTTTCTTTTGAATGAAAACAGAGACTACCAATAAATTATGTATGTGCATGAATTGGATTTTTGAGGTAATACTAAATATTGAGACTCTCAGTAAATATTTGAATATTGACAGCATGGCAACTACAAGGAAGCAAGAAAATTTGCAGAAAAACTTAGTTTTTTTCTTTGTCTTGTGACTTAGTCAATCCATTTTGACTTCTTTCTTTTTTAATAGTTTCTACTTTTTTCTTACTGATTTGCTTACTTTTGTGTCCGTTTAATACCAAACAGGAAGTTTGGCATGTACTCCTGTTCTTCCTATTTCTGCTTTATCTTATTCATGACTATTGAATGTTTGCTGTTTTCAAATTTTAGTCAAAATTTCTTAAACTTTTCTGAGGAGTGGGAAGTTTCAGTTTAATTACAGTGTGTAGGATTGGACTATGGGAATCAATGAAGTTCTACTGTAAATTATGTTAATAATGAGAAAAGTACATAATTTTGCATTGTTTTTTTAATTAACTAATTTCATATTCATATATCAGTGTTCTAGTTCTGTTGGATTTCCATAGCTTTTCAAAACTTTAGAATGTTTGTTGTTAGCTAAAGGCTCTCCAAACTTTTATTGTGCTTACATTTAGCTATATAAAATTAAAGTTCTATTCTTGAGTAAAGGTAAGCATCTTTTGAAAGCTATTATATTTATAAAAGGTTGGGTTTTTTTTTTCAGTGACTATTCTCTTAGCAGTTAATTAAAAAAAAATTTGAAAAATCAGAGTTGAAATAGGAAAAAAGGTCAGATAATTTTAGAAAAGCTAAATTCTTCCATTAAGTAGTTGTGTAAATCAGTTGTAGTAACATTTTCCCCGTCTGTAATTAAAAACACAAAGAGTAACCTGGGTATAAACAGAGGATTTTGCCAGTAATTCTGGAAGCCTCTTGTTGCCTGAACTGCAAAAACATCACACTCTACTGTCCATAAAAGACAGGAAATCTAAAATTGTTAACAACTCTGCTCAAGATTCATTTGAAACACCTGAAAATGAATCTTTTCTTTTTTTCATTCCTCGGTTGCATTTTGCAAGTTATTTTCTAATGCTGTTGAAACTGTTTGAATCCTATAATGTCACCTGTAATAATGCCAGAATTAAGACTTTTCCCCAACATTTTTTACATAAAGCACATTGGAGCAAGTGGTAGGATAATCCTGACTCCTAGCACCAGTGGATTACATTGGCTTTTTTTTTGTTGTTAAAGTTCTTCCTAAACCCCAGAAACTCAAAGGACTGTTACTTTTATGCATTCAAGGCACTTCAGATTCTACTCCAAGAGCTGAAAAGTTTGTGAAATAATACATTTTGTAGAAACTAGTGGAACTATGTGAACATACTGATTTTGATTTGCAAATATTTATAGAAATTGATCTTCTGCCAGGTATTTTTAATGATAAAGTATAATGAGAATAAAGTTAAAAATTCTTACAAAATGAGGGTTTTGGATTGCAAATAGATCTATCAAGTGATGAGAAGTTTATCTATAAGAGTTCAATGCTACTGTGATACTAGAGATTAAACTTTAGTCTTCTTAAAGTTGATTACAGTTGTGCTGTTGATTTCAGCAGGCCTGGGATTTTGTCCTGGGCCTTTACAATAACCAAACTTCATATAAAAGTCCTAGAGATTAAGATGATGACAGAAGTTTTTGTTTCCAAGTATTAACATTCCTAAAGTTATCATACTTTATGTTAATCAGGCCAAGAGGCCTTCTCTGGAAAAGTATACTTCTTGTATATCCCATGTCCTATGTTATTGTATAGTTAAATATGTCTGGAATGACCAGTATCTTGGATGCTTGCTTCTTATGGGAGCTTTCGCATGAACTAAAATCTAAGTAGTTACATAGGGCATTCCTATTATCTGTTTAATAAGATCAAAATGAGAACATGCTCACAGCTGACTCAACTGCTTCTGAAGAGGAGCGTTTTCAGAGTGGAATTTGCTGACATTTCTAAAGTTAATACAAAGCTTTACAATCTGCACAGTGCAATTTCAGACTTGAGTGACAGTTCACATGCATTGCATTCTGCACCAAGGTTTTTCTAGTTTTCTTCTGGCTGCAAGGCTATTTCAGAAGCTTCCAAGTTCTTATCACTAAGAGCTGGGGCAGAATTAATTTTCAGTTGTGTTGGAGATGGCAGGCAGAATCTTCAGCCTGTCAGTGTGATGGTCTTAACATCTGACCATCCAAACCAGGATTCCTATTTGTATCTTTGTCCTTTTTATCCTTTATAAAAGCTTTTGTGACTTGACTGATGAAGAGATAGAATAGAATAGAATAGAATAGAATAGAATAGAATAGAATAGAATAGAATATTTTCAGTTGCAAGGGACCTACAACGATCATCTAGTCCAACTGCCTGACCACTCCAGGGCTGACCAAAAGTTAAAGCATGTTATTAAGGGCATCGTCCAAATGCCTCTTAAACACTGACAAGCATGGGGCATCGACCACCTCTCTAGGAAGCCTGTTCCAGTGTTTGACCACTCTTTCTGTAAAGAAATGCTTCCTAATATCAAGTCTGAACCTCCCCTGGTTCAGCTACTTAGTTTAAGTCTAAGTAGCCTTCTCAGACCTTTTGAGCTCATGAGAAGTTTGTTACATTTTAAAATTATTTAAATTCCTTTGTCTCCAAACAGATACATGGCCCTTCTTAAGGTGATTAAACCTTATTTTTGAGCTACTTGATTCCTGAGAAGGCAAGTCCTTTAGAAAAGGAAAGATTGTGTTTCTGTTTAGTGTAAATGATGAGCTTTAAGTCTTAGTGGTATAGTTCTTAAACTAAATTCCACAAGAAATTGATAGTTGTGCTGTGAAATCAGCTTTATGAATTTTATAATGCATTGCCAATGTTCTACCTTTCCTTACTACAATTATTCTGATGTTACTTTTTTCTTGTGTGTGAACTAGCAAAACTGTATATTGAGACTGAGAAATCAGGCAGAACAGAGTGTGATATTGCACTTACAAAAAAGTGAACATAAAGAATAATTTTGTATTTGATAATTTTGTAGGTACAAGCCTGTGCAGAAAGTGGATGGAGTTGCAGATGGTTTCACAGGAAGTGGTCAACAGACAGGCACATCTGCTGAACAAACTATAATTGCCCAAAGTCAACATCATCAACAGTTTTTAGGTATGAAAAGATGTATTATACTGTTGTATAAATAAAATAAACCCCATTATTGCCATGAACATCAAGTCATACAAATACAATAATTATTTTAGTTATGTTGCCCTGTTTAAAATTCTCACTGATAACAGAACAAAAAGATACTCATAGAAGCTATATGTTCTATATTGTAAGACTTCTGCAATATTTAATATGCATCATGCAGATATAAAAGAAAAAATGTGCAAAATCTACTTGCATGGTAGATTTAAAATATGTTGCAATGCAATTGCGATGAAGCATTTTATACAAAAATGCATACTGAAAATCTTGCCCTAAAAGCTCATTTATTTCCACTGGCTTCCCAATTTTATGAATATACACATAAATTGGGATTATATTTTTGCACTGCAGTTGTGTTGACCATTGACAAGAAGGTGTACTGAGTTTGTGCTGCAATGTTATAAATGGAAAGAGCCAAATAGTTAAAACCAGAAACCCAAGGTTTGAGTTTAAAAAAGTGCATTTTGTGCATTCATTGATGTAGCTAAGCATATCCATTTCTCAGTTGTGGAAGCAAATGGTAATTTAGTAATTTGCTAATGTAAAAAAGCTTATTAAAAGTGTTATTGCAATAATTGTACACTTAGTTTTGAGTTCATATATTGGGATTTTGAAGCACCACATCCTTTGGCCTAACCTTGCTGTTACTGAAATCGTTGGGAACCTTAGGCTATAGTTCGCATGTTTTTGAATTTTCCCTTCCACTGCCCCCCCAGTTGACAGTGCATTTTCCCCCCCATACCAGTGTATCTCTTGGAAACATTTATGAGAAATAGTAAAAGTACATGTTGGCTACAGTTGAAAGTCTTGTAAATTTCAAATAAATATATGCTGCTGAGTCTACTAAACTGTAACATGCATGACAATGCAAAAACTATTCAGTTGATCAAAACAAAAACTATTAAATTATGTTAATCTCTTATGTACTGGCACGACTATTCTGCTTCATCCTGTCATATTCTGAAAATGTGTCTTAGCTTTTTTTATATACAGGTACAATATGTATGTGAAATCATTTTTATCTGCTATCTGTCAAGAATAATTTAACATCTACTTTTGCTTAAAAAAAAAGCTAGCTGGTTTGTTCACAATTTTATTGCAACTTTAAAATATATTAAATATGAAAGACATTCCTCTTTGGGCTTTATGACCTTCTAGACTATTTCTTTACATCATCCTTAAATGTTTTCTAATAGAACTGTAGTTGGCACCATTCACAATAGCTTTTTTCTGTTATGTTGTCATGGAAATAGATGCATCTCGAGTACTTCCAGAGTTTGGAGAAGTTGAAATATCTTCTCTGCCAGATGGTACTACCCTTGAGGACATAAAATCACTGCAAAGTCTTTATCGAGAGCACTGTGAGGTAAGAGAAAAGAGGCATTTCACATAAATCATCATTCTTTGAAAATTCATGACTTCTAGTGAGAATCAGTACAACAGGATGACTGACACAAAACACATTACAGCCAGCCTACTTGTATCTGTGTCGTGGTTTAACCCCAGCCGGCAACTAATCACCACACAGCGGCTTGCTCACTCCCCCTCCAGTGGGATGGGGGAGAGAATCAGAAGAATAAAAGTGAGAAAACTCGTGGGTTGAGATAAAGACAGTTTAATAGGGAAAGCAAAAGCCGTGCACGCAAGCAAAGCAAAGCAAGGAATTCCTTCACTACTTCCCATCGGCAGGCAGGTGTTCAGCCATCTCCAGGAAAGCAGGGCTCCATCACGCGTAACGGTTACTTGGGAAGACAAACACCATCACTCCTAATGTCCCCCCCTTCCTTCTTCTTCCCCAGCTTTATATACTGAGCATGACATCATATAGTATGGAATAGCCCTTTGGCCAGTTTGGATCAACTATCCTGGCTGTGCCCCCTCCCAACTTCCCATGCGCCTGGCAGAGCATGGGAAGCTGAAAAGTCCTTGACCAGTGTAAACATTACTTAGCCACAACCAAAACATCAGTGTGTTATCAATATTATTCTCATACTAAAATCCAAAACACAGCACTATACCAGCTACTAGGAAGAAAATTAACTCTATCCCAGCCGAAACCAGGACAATCTGATGTGCTCCTCAAATATTTTGCTTATTCCATCGGAAACGACATTTGCAAAAAGACTTATCTGGAATTTCTCTCTTTACAGGGAAAGAAAATAACATGTAATAGAATACTGATACTGGATTGTAATCGTGTAGGTTTTGAGAATTTTAGATGAATTGAACTTTAGATAATATATATACAGAGTTTTGCTTTTGTTTATAGGAGTTGAAATCAGATTAAATTGTTATTTCTAATGTTTATGTTAAAAACAAACTCACTTTTTTCTTCAAGTTTTAAAGAAGCAGGTTGTTTAAGAACTTAAGGCTACATTTCATATTGAATAACATGTTTTAAAATTATTGTTGAAGGTGCTTTAAAACATGTAATGAAGCAACAAAATTCATGAAATAGAAGGTTTCCTTTGTGTTTGTAATAGTGTTAAAAGTTCTGTTTAGGTGAATTCACCTGCTATATGTGCTTAGGCTCTTTTCTGGAGGCTTCCTTGTATTTGCACTTGGCCTGATCTGAGTCTCTGTACACACTAGTATGGACAGATGGAAAATTTGTTGCTAAGAAGTTATTAAAAGGGATATTATATGTTTATTTATGAACATACATTTTACTATTTTTTCCACAAAATGACTGGGGGGAGCTATACCCCTGGGAGGAGTTGGGGCGGGGGGGGCAGGTGAGGTAGAAGACCTGTTTTATATTTGCACTTGTTTTATATTTTTTTAGGCAATAGTGGATGTTGTTGTGAATCTTCAGTTTAGCCTGATAGAAAAATTGTGGCAAACTTTCTGGCGCTATTCTCCCTCTGCTCCAGCTGATGACACAGCTATTATTGAACTGAGGTCAGTAAATGTCTCTTTTGGTTTACTGTTGACCATCATAATATAACAGCCAGAGTCAAATCAAAGAAAATCTTAGTTTTACATACAGGCTAAGAACCTTTTCTGATATCAGTAGTTTTTCAGGTTAAATTTGTGTTGTCTGCTATTTGATATATAGACTGTTGGTATATGTCAAACTGCAGCCTTGAAATTATTGTATACATCTATTTGTTCCTTTGTTTGGATGACTAAAGTCAAAGTATCTTTTCACAATATACTGTCTGGTGTGTTTAAATTGCAAGGACCATTTTTATCATACCTCTGCATAATTTATGGGCTGGAGCAGAACTTTGGAGGCCATTTTTCCCCAGTTTCATATGAAGAAGTTAAAGCGTTTCAATTGGATGTAACAGAGACATTTATAAAGTTTTTATTAAATAATCAAAGATCATTGTACTTTTCTTATCTGTATGTAAATGCATTTTCATTTGTTACATTTATTCACACCAGCAATCTGAGTGAAATAGAAAGTCGACTTCCAAAAGGAAAACTGATTACTCTGTGCAAAAATGAGTCTATTCTGAAATGGATGGGTAATTGTGACCATGTGATGTACCAGGCTTTGGTGGAGATTCTCATTCCTGATGTCCTTAGACCTATTCCTAGTAAGTTAAACACAGATAACATCTTGTAAGACTGTGTTTTGTTTTGTTTTGTTTTATGTGGTGATTTTTTTGTGCCTCACGTGAAACTTTTGGTAATGATTTGGAAGGATGTAAACGTAGTGTGTGTCATCTTTCCTTAATTCTGTTGAGTAGGAAGGTGTACTGGAGTTGATGTAAGCATTGTATTTAAAGAAAAGGAGAGTGGATATTTCACTGCATTTAGGAAAGTCTCTAGAAGTTTTAAGAACATATTTCCCTATTGAATATGCTTTTGTCACTGCAAATTCTAAGTTTTTTATTAAGATAAAAATGGGTTCCTTTACATACTGGCTGTAGTCTACCTGACAGCTGTGAATCTACTATGGCCCTGAGCCTGAGTCGATTAATGTCAGACAGTCTTTCCGCTGACTTCAGTAGGCTTTAGTTTAAGTTTTATATATAAAAGTTCTAGTTGTTAAAAAAGGCAAAATGTATATGCTTTGTCATTTCATTTTTGGATAATTAAACATCTATGTATTATCAGTGGCTGCTAAAACCTTATCAGTTTTGATACCTATTAAACCAACATAACATTGTCAAACATTTTAAGTCTTGTTTATTATTCCAGTCTACTATACTTTCTGTTTTATTTCCAGTATGAAGGACTCATCAATTGATTCAAGTATTATGGCCAACTGACCATTATCAGGAATAGAGCTTTCTTTTCAAAGTTGATTTTATAGTATCCATCATTGCTCAAGCATAGTATTTTTTTATGGCTGCTTTTGGTAATAAATGATTTTAAATTGGTTTCCAGGAAGGTTAAATTCCTTCCTAAAACATTTATTGCATGTTTTGTATGTTGTGTTAAATATTAAAAAGAAATTATAATTACATATATATATATATAAAATGTAATATATAATATTAAAATAATTTATAAAAGAAATATTAGGAACCAACAGAGAAACACCTGTGAAATGCCTCAAAGGAATTAGGGCATGTTCCTCTAAAAAGGTGACAAGGTCAATAGGCCCACTAAAGTGCCTCTATAGCAATGCAAGCAGCATGGGTAACAAACAGGAAAAGATGGAAGCCACTGTACACCTGGAAAGCTATGATTTAATCGCTATCACTGAAACTTGGTGGGACAAATTGCATGACTGGAGCGCTGCAATCGATGGCTATAAACTGTTCAGAAAGCACAGGCAAGGAAGGAGGGGAGGGGGGGTTGCCCTCTATGTAAAAACATGGATTGACTGCACAGAGCTGTCTTTGAAAAACAGCGATGAACAGGTTGAGAGCTTATGGGTAAAAATAAGGGAAAAGCCAACAAAGGAAACATCGTGGTTGGTGTTTACTACAGGCCGCCCGATCAAGGGGAGGATGTCAATGAAGCATTCTTATTCCAACTACAGGAAGCATCACGCTCGCAGGCTATGATCCTCCTGGGGGACTTCAATCACCCTGACACTGGCAATCTCTCTTCCCACGTCTCAAGACCCTGAACCTCAAGGCAGGGACTGGGGGAAAGAAGTTCCTCCCATCATAGCAGATCAGGTTTGAGACCACCTGAGGAACCTGAGGACATACACAAGACCATGGGACCCAATGAGATGCATACCAGGGTCCTGAGGGAATTGGCTGATGTAGTTGCCAAGTCACTCTCCATTATATTTGAGAAGTCATGGCAGTCAGACTACGTCCCCAGTGACTGGAAAAAGGGAAACATCATGCCCATTTATAAAAAGGGTAAAAAGGAGGACCCTGGGAACTACCAACCAGTTGGTTTCACCTCCGTGCCTGGTAAGATCATGGAGCAGATCCTCCTGGAAGATATGTTGAGGCATACGGATGACAGGGAGGTAATTAGAGGCAGCCAACATGGCTTCACCAAGGGCAAATCGTGCCTGATTAATCTAGTGGCCTTCTACAATGGAGTGACTGCATCAGTGGACAAGGGAAGAGCTACGGATGTCATCTACCTGGACTACTGTAAGGCCTTTGATACGGTCCCCCACAACATTCTGGCTGCTAAATTGGAGAGATATGGGTTTGATGGATGGACTGTTCGGTGGATGAGGAACTGGTTGGATGGTCGCATCCAGAGGGTAGTGGTCAATGGCTCAATGTCCAGATGGAGATTGGTGACGAGTGGTGTCCCTCAGGGGTCTGTATTGGGACCAGTACTGTTTAATATCTTCATCAATGACACAGACAGTGGGATCAAGTGCACCCTCAGCAAGTTTGCAGATGACACCAAGCTGAGTGGTGTGGTTGACACACCTGAGGGATGGGATGCCATCTAGAGGGACCTGGACAAGCTAGAGAAGTGGGCCCATGTGAACATCATGAGGTTCAACAAGGCCAAGTGCAAGGTCCTGCCCCTGGGTCAGGGCAACCCCCAGTACCAGTACAGGCTGGGGGATGAAGGGATTGAG